>NW_008344194.1:141366-177059 GCF_000622305.1 Nannospalax galili | reverse complement strand
GCACCTCAGAAAGTTTTCACTCATTTTTTTTATTGAAATAATATCTCCAGCATGAAATGGGGAAGTAGAAGTCAGGACCCACTCTTATCAGAGCATCTTGCCCTTTGATCCCTAGAACTAGAGTATCACACACACTGAATTTCTTTCATTGTTTGCAATGAGAAAAGCATGCTACTTCCAAAGCTTTGATATGTGAAGCATGCATACATGCATTCATACACTATCTTTAGTAGCAGGCAAGGAAAAATTAAGGCATATGCCCAGGTCACAAGAGGAACACAAGGCTCATTGAGCTTGTTTGCATTATAAACAGTAACTTATTTTTTTAACAGGGTTAGTCAAAGTTAGGTAAAATTCTTTAGATCAGATGAGGCCCATATTGAAAAATTGATTTCTACACACTGAGTTTATTACTGTTATTATTGTCCTTAATTTTTACCTTCTGTATACCTTGAGTGTTTTAAGATCAGTTCCTACTATGTAATTATATTTAATTTTTACTATTTGTTTCCCCATTAAAAACGGTATTTAATTTCAACAAATGTAACCTTAGAGAATGAATACCATATCCAAAACCATAATACTTTTGTAAGGATGCCCTATCATATTTTCTTAGATATTATCCTCCACTTTGGAAGTAAAATTGTGATAGCAAAGTTAAAATAACCTATTTTCTCAATTGTATCCACAATTTGTATGTTTCCTCATTGATTTTTTTCCATGAGAATGAAAGAATTTCAAGGATGGTGCTATATTATTAATATATTAAAGACAGATGAATGTATGGTTGACTATGAATGAAGGAGATAAAGGATCCCATGCTGTACATGCATTGTGTTCTACTACAGACACTAGCTCATTAGTTTATAAGGGATCAGAAATAAACTAAACAGATATTTTCATATACATACATATATGTTATATATTTGCATATAATGGTCTTTCTAGGTAAGCTGTAGAGACATAAATGTATGACTATTTTTTAAATATTTTGTTTATTATTTTCATTTTATGTGTGTGAGTGTATTTCCTGCATGCATTTGAGTGCACCTGTGTCATGCAATGCCACGGAGGTCAGAAAAGGGCTTCAGATTCCCCTGGAACTGGAGTTAAGAATGGTTCATAGCCACATGTGGGTGCTGGGAATTGAACCCAGGTCCTCTGCAAGAGCAGTCAGTGACCATAAAATAATCATGAATCTAAAATATGTGAGATTTCTTTTTAACTTTTTTTCTTAGTTGTAGCCATTTTATTTATGATACATTAAAAGAAAATAATTTGGTGGTTGGAGAGATGGATCAGCAGTTAAGAGTAGTGACTGCTCTTGCAGAGGACCTGGATTTCTTTTCTAGCATCACATGGCAGCTAAAAACTGTCTATAACTAACTCCAGTTCCAGGGAATCTGGCACCCTCTTTCTGGCCTCCACAGGCAAAGTAACACATGGGTGCACTTACATACATGCAGACAAGAAAACTAGTACACATGAAATAAAAATGAATAAGTAGGAGCATTGTGGCTCATGCCTTTAATCTCAGCACCCAGAAGGCAGAGGCAGGCAGAGCTCTGTCAGTTCCAGGCCAGCTGAGGCTACAGGGAGGCTCTGTCTCAAAAATAAAAAATAAAAAAAATTAAAAGAAAATAATTTATTAATAAAAAATCCTAGGCAATTAATTTGCAACCCTTTGACATCTTTTAGACATATTGAATAAAATAAGAGTAATCCTCAATTCACAAAAATACCCGAATAATTCATCTTTCAACCGTACTCAAAAAATGCCAGTCTTAAATTATGGTATGCACTAGCTTACAGTAAATTTACACACTTCAGGAAATCTCTCTGGTATATTAGTTTGCGCATACAGCTTCTGGAGATAAGTATGCAATTATTCTCCATAATTATTATTTTTCTTTTGCAATACTGAAAAGTATTGTAAAGGATTTCTAAAATCAACTTTTCTCAACCATGTGTTCACTAAATCATTTTTCATTCTGACATGTCTATTTCCTACACTTCATGTCTTCAAGTTATGATTTTCATCATAAAATAGTAGACCACATCCCTAAAAGGAAGGTTTCTTTTGGTCATAAAATGCCTTCATCTCATAGCTGAAATGCTTGTCATGAAAATTCCAGTCTTACCTTAGCCAAACAAGACTTTTGTTTAATTTAAATTCAAAACTGTCTCCAAAAAATGACTGCAATATTTTCTCTTTATATTTCATTATGAGTAAAATCTTATAAGTTTAGAAATTTCTTTTTTTTTTTTTGTCTTTTTGAAACAGGGTCTCCTTGTAGCCCCACCATCCTGGAACTCACTATGTAGACCAGGCTGGGCCTGAAGTCACAAAGATTCACCTGCCTCTGCCTCCCAAGTGCTGGAATTCAAACTTAAGCCTTCCCTGTGAAAGCAATGATAATTTTAGTGGAAGAAGAAACACTGCAGAGAGAATCATGACTAGGTCAACATAGTCTTGTCAGATTGGGATTTGGGTTTCTCAATAGAGTAAATAGAGTTGACAAGCAGTGAAACTGTGTGGAACACTATGAGAGGGAGGAAAGAGAACAAAGAATCTTAAGCTATCTTGTTTCATTTCCTGCATGTTTGTTGTGTGTAGTTAGATTCAAACAAAGGAAAACTAATGTCTTCATGTTAAGGTTCTCACCAGAAAGAGCTGAGAAAACTAAATCCAGGAGTTGAATAGAAAATTAATGTAGAAGGTACTGCATATTATTTAGAGTATTTTGAAAAGAATAAAAGTGAATGTTACATAATCATACTTCAAAAATTAATTTAATTAAATGATTTCTAATAGCTGCAACTGAATTCTAAAGTTAACTGGAAGCAAAAATTGGAGGTATCTATCACTGTGGTGAATTCCTTTAGGGATTTTATTCTTATCCTGACACTCAAAAATATTATTTCTTGCCAGGCATGGTGGCTCATGCCTTTAATCCATGCACTTGGGAGGCAGAGGCAGGTGGATCTCTGTGGGTTCCAGGCCAGCCTGGTCTAAATAGTGAGTTCCAGGCCAGCTGAGGCTACAGGGAGACTCTCTCCAAAAGGACCAAATACATACATATAAATTTCTTTTAAAAAGGTCCATCATCATCTTCCTAATAATATCTAAGCTGTTAATATAAAAAAGGTATGATTTCTTTCACTGTGATGATTTACTTCTGTTGAAGCATAAATCCATTCTTTAATCCTCTTTTTGCTATTTATTCACTGATTTAGATACAAGGTACTGAGGGAGGGCAGGTCCTGTGTCTAATCCAGCTTTAGGTTCCCAGTACTTCATGTACTTGCTGCAGTAGTGATTTTAGAAATGTTGAAAGCCAAGGGAAAAGACAGAAGAGAGAGATAGAGAGAGAGAGAGACAGAGACAGAGACAGAGAAAGGAAAGACTGCTCAGTGGTTAAGGATACTTAAAGCTCTTGAAGAGGACAAGAATTGTATTCCCAGCACCCATAATATGGCAGTTCACAACAACATGTAATTCGATCTCCAGGACAACCAATGCCCTTTTCTGAACTCTGAGGGTACCCTCACACACGGGGTAGACATTCATACATAGAAACACATACACACACACAAATATGAAAAGTTTTTAAATCTTAAAATGTGATACAAAAGAATAAAAGGTTCAGAGAACCACAAATTCATCTTCAAACATTAATTGAAGCCTTCTTTTCTATACTTGAATTAGATTTTTATGTAGTATCAAATTCATCTAAAGCATTTTTATATACCAGACAACATATTAAAATGACATAATAAATTTATGACCTATATGTATCTATTACTTGAAAAATTATTTCTAATGCCAGGCATGGTGGTCTATGCCTTTAATCCCAACACTTGGGAGGCAGAGGCAGGTAGATCTCTGTGAGGTTGAGGCCAGCCTGGTCTACATAGCAAGTTCCAGACCAGCTGGGGTTAAAGGGACATCCTGTCTTAAAAGGACTCTCCCAAAATTATTTCCAATATAATAGCAATACTGTTTTTAATTAATATGAACATTAAAATGAACTACTTAATATAATATACAACTCAACTTGAAAAACTATATTTAGTCAAAATTTTAAACTAGTTATATTAATGTTTAACAGAAGATGATTTTCTTGGCAGACTTTTCATTACCTATTTTTTCTTTGTCTTTTTGCACAACTTTAAGGCCTCTTATATAGAAATAAAGCTGGTTTAAAGCTTTGTGCAATTGTTCACTCTTTGCTCAAGATCAGCATCTGGTAGAGTTTTTGAGCTGAAGTTAACTATCAAGGGAAATATTATGACAATTTATCTTGCATATTAATGACTTAGATTGTTATATCCATGTTGTTTGCATTAAACTTAGCTCTCAGAGAGTAAAACAATGCTTGGTCTTTTTCATGGGTATTGAGATTCTGCTGCTCTGACCTGTGAGTGTGTACTGTCACTACATATTAATACTGATGTTTACCAGGACTGCTAACCTCAATGGCTTCCCTAGCATGTGCAGTCAGAGATACTATGCTTCATAGATGAGTACATTCATTTGGTAGTCATCCTGTGGGGATATGAGGCGATATAAGAATAGTATGGAATAGAAATATCAAGTAAATCTAAAATGAAAGCTGTTTTCAGTGCCTGACTAAGAGAAAACTCAAGGCCAACTCTGATTCTGACTCAAGCAAGGGAGATAAAAAAAAAAAGAAGGCCCCTAGAGAGTTTAACACAAAAAGTATGTATCTCTGTCTATCTTGGAGTCCAGAGTATTAATGAAGGTAAAGCACTTCCCTTTTAGTTTTGTATATTCAAATTGCAATTATGCCATACAAAGTGACACAAAAAGGCAAATACCAAAAAAGCAGACTGGGTATTAATTTAAATAAAAATAGATGAATTATCAATTGTGAAATTATTTCATGCATAGATAGTAAGTGAAGACAACAGTGAAAAAAGGTAAAGTAAGACTGTGATTCAACAATTGAAAAACTGCCCCTGTGAGGTCTTGGGGCTCAAAGACAAGTGACAATACCTTGAAAAGTTCAGGCTTTTATACTTTAGTGGGTGATGAGATCGTAGCGTCTGTAAGAACAGGAACATGTTGGGGATAGTGAGGTGGCTGAAAAATAACTGGGCTCCTGAGGCATGTAAGGTGGCTTCAAGATCCCTCCCTTGTATATCAAAGGAACGTTGACTGGACAATAGTTGAACATTCAGGTGTGACTCTGCCAGAAGCACACAGTGCTAGCTAAACTTGTGTGCTGAGACACTAAAATGCATACCTATTTAACGCTTCCTGTATCAGTAAATGAGCAGATAGAAAGTAGATTATACCCAAGAGTAAAAGCTCTTACCAAGAAGTTAATGAACTTATCTCAGAGCTATGGTTAGTACCCAGTCAAAAAAGGTAGAAGCCACAGAGACTTGTAAGTGCAAAGCTGTAAATAGGTTAGGTCTGAAAACCAAAGAGGAGGGAGGGGCTAACCAGACCTGAGGAAACTTATCTAAGTTCAGCTACAGCTTTGGTAATGAGACTATTGTACGAGAGGACGCTAAGCAGTGAGATGCATGAATCAATATAGCTAAAGAATATCACCATGCAGAAGGGCTCTAGCTCACGTGGGCTTGAAGTAGGGCTCAATATTTTTCCCACTGTCTCTGAAGAACTAGTGTATGATGGCTTTTTGTTCTATGAAGTCCATTCAGGCTGTCCTACCTGCTCACTAGAGATCTCTCACGTCCAGTGGTCACACCAGCCTTTCATTACCTCTTTTCCGGCCCTATTGTGTTATCAGTATCCCTCCTTATGATTAAAGTTACAAGAAAAAAAATATAGACAGTTGAACAAAAAACAAAAACTGCTGTTTCATACCAAATTCTTTAAAATTAGTTTTATAAGATTTTATTTAACTTAATCATCACTACAGCCCCAGGGAAAGACAAGCATTTAGAAAGATTATTTCCATTTAAGTGGACAAAGAAAAGGCTGTTTTAAATACATGTACATGAGCAATGCAGACTTTATTCAAAACTGTGTACAAGTAATGGCAACTTTGTATCACTAACAGTTCTAGTAGATGTCTTTACTCTTTCTTTACTTGAAAATAAGTTGCTAGATGACCTAATAAAATTTCAACTACAGAAAGGTTGCATAATGTCTCAATCTGTAACGAGCTTGCTGCACAAGCATGAAGACCTGAGTTTGGATTCATGCATCAAAACAAAAGCTGGAACTGCCTGAAATACTAGGGCTCGGGAGGAACAAACAAGAGGAAGTCTGGGGCATGCTAGACAGACATTTCAGTCAAATGCTGAACTCTAGACTCAGTGAAAGACCCTATCTCAAATCCAAGTTGTAAAATGCTCAAAGAAGCTTCCTGACATAGAACGCTGACCTCCACAGATATGTGCACACATATGTATGAACATGTAAGCACACACACAATCTACAGAATACCAACAGTGTACACAGTTTTAAAACAATACAATGTCTACCAGAATTCTTTATATACTCCTGCCTATAGGAGAGGCTGTGGCACATAATTGGATGCCTGGAGGATGCACTCATACTGTGATATGCAGCCAATAGGGGGAAAACACTCAATTTATGGGATACATAAAGATATCACTTCCCTATTGGTTCACTCGAAGTTCACCTTGTAACTGGCTTTTGCACAAATAGGAGAGCAAACATGGTCTCTCTGGAATATCAAGGTGTTCTATTCTGAGAACAGCCAATTTGGTGCAGGTGGGCACTGAATTCGCTATTAACAATTGATTAGGATATATTTCAGAATGTTGTTTTCCTCAAGCACAAAGAAAAGGCAATTTTGAAAAGAAATTTCAGCTGCTAATATTATGTCTGATTCTATCATACTATTTTGTGAAAGAGAACTATAATTCAAACCTGTAAGTTAATGGGATTTGACAGGAAAGTACACATCCCATTTTGCAAAAGAGCCTTGATTACTTTTGGTGCTTCCTTTTGGTAATAAAGCCTTGACAGCATCCATTTCTCAAAAGAACAGCTATATTATTTTCTCCTCTATTCTAAGTAGTTGTTTAACTTTAGAGTAGTTTCAGGTAAACAGAAATTTCTGTGCTGAACTAAAAAAATATATATATAGTAGGTAAGAATTTTGTATCTACTTTTTTCCAATCTATTAACATTGGAGAAACAAAGTAACAACTAGTTACAATTTCAAACACTAAATGCTTAAAATTGTTTAGTAATCATTTAGAGACTGTATCAGTTAGAGTCTAGGCAGCAAACAGATATCATACACCCAATTCAGGCAATTTAAGGAGAATTTAATAAAGTCATTATTTGCCAAAGCTGTTGTACAGGTAAACTACAATAAATAGTGCAGGACTAGGGGCTGGTAACAGCAAAGTCTCCTGCTACCTTTAGGATGAAAGTGCAAAAAAAAAAAAAACCAGGAGGTAAACAGAGCTGGGACATGGTATAAACCTCCTTAAGGACAAAGCAGGTTGGAAAGGAGTCAGAAGCTGGATCTTGCAGGTGACCAAAGGGATATTCTTTCAGGATATCATTTCAAGATTTTTTAAAGTTGCTTATTTTTGTTGTGAAAGGACCCATTTTTAATCAGGAGTTACAATTCTCAAGAATATGCTTAGATATATTTCAGAAAGGAACTGCGTGATCCAATTTGTGCTAATGAAAAATGCACAGGTACTAACCTGTTTCAACAGCCTTAGATACAGGAAGACAGTATTGATTTGACCCTTTAAGGAAACTAAGGCAGATCAGAAAAGTAGGTGAACAAATCATCTGGTAGATGCTTAAGGGGAAATGTAGCCCCGAACATATACCAACTGACAGATAGAAATAATAGAAATATACTGTGCTTCTCAAACTTTCACTTCTGATTGATTCCTTCACCATCTACATATTGTTTTTCTTCTTGAGCAAAACTATACAGTGGTAATCATGCAGGAATCAATAGCACACTTTATATACTTACAGCATCTGATTGTACAACTATACAGCTTAATATTACTTACCTCATATTACTTACTGCCATATATTACTTATATGACTTACTACTCATACAACTGTTTCCATTATTATTCATATAAGCATTTGGTGCTTTTTAGTATGTTTGCAACTATGACCCACTGAGCAACTTCAACAAATTTTTATCAAGATATAAACTCATGCAAAGCCATGGTCTGGGTACTGGGATAATGATCAGGACTTGTGAGCAAAAGTCTGAATCACTTTGAGTAGGGCAAAATATAATAAGTAGGAAATTTGATATGTTGATATTATGCAAATTAATCAGTGTTTTCTGCAGCGTTATATTCATTTCTAGAATGTGGAACTATGTTCATTGCTTTTAGAAAATCTGTATTTTATTTATAAAGAATCTAGAAGGCTAGCCATCACATTTCCCTCTACTCTTTTTTGTTGTATGAATTATAAAGCAGTAGAGAGTGCTCCATCCCTCTGGGTAGAATATTGCCAAATGAAATAAGATGTGATATATGTTGAAAACATTGTATGTGCAGAATAGGAATGCAAATTCACATGTTAGTTTAAGGCAGCAGAGATGATCTGTACCATGCACATAACAACTAAAGCAGTCGCTGAAGCATGACGAGTGCTCCCCCATTTGTTCGACTGTCATCTACTGCAGTACCCTCTGATCACGATCATGTTCTTGTTCAGCTTTTTATGACAAGTGCTAGGATGGCTTGAGGAATACAATTCAGAGTTTTTTAAAATATTTTTTTCTTTTACATTTCTCATTGTATTGCATCATTTCAAGTAAGCATGAACTACTGTGCAGAGTGTATTGAATTTTCTTTGGGTAGTTCAAAACAAATTAATTATTTGTCCATACATCATTTAAAGGACTAATTCCCTATGCAGCCCAGCAAACGTAGAGCTGTACCTGCTCAGCATTTAAAGTTAAGGCAGTGCACCATAAACACCTGTTAAATTTTATAGCCATCTGCTTCCCCAAGAAATTTAAATTCTAATAATACAGAATTAACAGATGGGAAAGAACTATAGCCTCCACTCTGAAGGGGATAACTGCAACCTTTGAATTAACATAATGCCATTTTGCTAGTAATTGTTTACAATGACCACAGGGACATACTCAAATAATGATGGCCCATTAGTGACATTCTTTGCTATTTTTTTCAGGGATAATTTGGACACAGAGTATCTCTTGGTGATTTCTTAAACTCCATCTTAAGGTAAATCTTTCTCCCCCAATGAAGGGGGCAAAACAATTATGATATAATGAAATATGGTTCAGGATAAGATAGTCTTCATAGACTGAAAAGGTTGCCTTTGAGACTAGAAATGATAATGTTTTAAATAAGAAATCATATTCGGCTTTAACACACATAAAATTAACCATCAAAATGACATATTGAGCGGAAGTTTATAACAAATTATGTCATGAATTATCAGAAATGATTCACTTCAGTAGACACAAATCATAGAGAGCTCTCTGATTATATGAGATCATAAAGAATAAAAGCAGATTAAATCCTTTCTCAACCTCCCAAACTTCATTTTATTTTTCACAGAATTAGTATGACTTGTGTTGTTTTCTTTCAATGATCATAAAAGTAATGCCTGCTCAGTATAAATAATTCAAAGCACACAGAGTGCTCAGAGAGGAAAGTGCAAGGTAACCACGATTTCACGCTCCACAAACTAGAGGAACAAACATCAATAAATCTTTAATTTTTTCAATTAATAACTGGAGAACCCACATTTCAGTTTTGTAAGGAGTCCAACATGTACCTCACAGAGGTGGCTCCAGGCTGCTCATAACAGATAGAAGACGATAGGAATTAAGTAGCCACCATGATGAATAGTCTTTTACAGGAGGAGAGGACTGGATTCTGTACCCAGAGGGATGCTCCAAGACATCTTAAACCAGAATGTGCCATTGTTGCCTCTCCATTGCATGACCAAGGAGACTCATCTTCAGGGAAAAATGATCAATGGTGTGCTTCTGCATGGATTGCAACTACCTTTGTTAATATGACACTACACTGTCCCCATCCCCTAGCATTGAGCTTTCTCAGGTTCCCCCCAAAATTAGATAACTTAGTTTTATATTCCTGCCATGAAGACCGTAAAACACACTAGAATGTACCACTCAAAAATCTGTTTTTTGATGTACAAATTATGTTGTGCTAAATGCTTATTGATACCCTGCAGTTTAAAGCAAACTTCTCTAAATAGGTCATTTATCTTTCTATTTTTAAAGGTTTTTATATTTATAAAAGAATTTTCTATCCTAAAAGGTACTTCCTTCTCCTATACCAAGAACAGGTAGACTCTTAGCAACTCCAGTGTGTGTGTGTGGGGGGGTGCTATTGGGAAGTGGGTATATAGATGAATAAGATTGTGTGGGATATTCTGTATGACATACACACAAAACAATCAACAAATTAGAAAAGACATATTTGAGGAGGAAACATAAAAATTTACTTCATGTTAAATAGTAGAGGTGATAAACATTACCAGTGAACTCTAGGTGATGACTTTATACCCATACTCAGGAACTAAGGATCCGAGTGTAACCGACTGTGACCAGCAGTAATCAGATACATCGAGATTAAAGACACATGTGCAAACATCTAAGTGTTAATAGCATTAAAAATGTAGGAAACAGCATATTTTAAAATGAAATGGAGATCTTTAAAGAGTAAAGACTACTTCTATTTTATGTCTTACAGGGTTCATACTGAGTTCAATATTGTATAACTGTATTAATTCAACTGTGAACCTAAATATTTACAGCCACTTTTGAAAGAGATGTATCCTTGTTGTGGAAATTGTTACTGAATATGTTAAAGCTGAAATGAAATGCTTTTTCTAATCATGTGGTTATTAAATAAAAATAAATAAAGGAGGAACTTATTTTGGTGATATCAAGGAGCTCACAAAGTCATTAGGACTCTACATACGTCTGCTCTCTGTCAGAATGTGAGGAAGCAGTAGTGGTCAGAAGGAAGGGGAGCAGGGGTGAGGAGGGATGTCATTCCACAACGGGATGTCTGGACGCCACTCTGCGCTTTGGGCACTTTATCAGCTGATCTGTACTAGTTAGACTCAAAGGCCCAGAGATAACTACAAGGTTAAAAACTCATTCAATTTTATGTCTTATAGGGCTTATACTGAGTTCAATATTGTATAACTGTATTAACTCAACTGTGAACCTGGAAACTTGCTCCCACTATGAAAGAGATGTATCTTAGCTCTGGAAATTGTTATTGAATATGTCAGTGCTGTTGTAATGAAAATCATTCTTCTAATTATGTGGTTATTAAATAAATATTAAAAAAAATAAGTACAAGGATTAAAAAAAAATTCCCCAAACATACATTGAGATCTGGCTTCAGCTAGAGTCACCTGGTCTCAGCATTTGACTGAGCTGAAAAAATAGGGAGGCAGGTCAGAGCTTTAAAATGAAAAGCAGGGATGGCTTAGCATGTGTCCTATCAGCAGCTGTTGCCATGGAGAAGCTAAATGGACTTTCTAGGAGCAGAGTACCTTCTCTTATTAGGGAAGCACGTTTGGTTTTCTCTGATTGGTCCTAAGTTTGTAGTGGGTACAATATGAGATTAAGCTGACAGTTTCAATAAGCTCTGGTCTTTGGAACTAATTGCCACAGGTGCTGTAGGTTGACTTCCTGCATTTGTTGTTACAGAATTTGTGGGTCAAAATTCTATTTTTATATGTAGTTTGGCAGATGTCCATTTGTGTAGTAAGTATCTTAACAAAATGGCTACAAATTTATCGTCTTCAACAACACAAACTTCTTTGTGCAGTTATTTTGTTCTTTGGATCAGAAGTCTGTAAAGGTATAAAAGACCTAAGATGTAGCTGCCAGAAGACTTTCCTTCTTTCTAGGGGCCCTGTGGAAAAATGTCTCTCCTGTCCATTCAGAGTTGTGGTAGAATTTAATTGCTTGAGCTTGTGGGACTGAGGTACTCGTTTTTAGCTGGGAAAAAAAATAAGGAACCATTTGTTGCTTGGAAAGATTGTCAGATTTCTAGGTTCTTGGAGCTTTCCTTCCATTTTCAAACCCACCAAAGTTTTATTCCTATGATTTACACTGCTGTGATTCTAATAGGAATCAAACAGAGATATAATTGATTACTGTGTTGCAATGACACAAAGTTCTTTAGACTGTTATCTTGTTATGTAGGTCAGAATATCTGTTAAGATTCCTGAAATGATTGAGATGTAGACATGAAACTTGGACAGTGGGTTGAGGAGGCACTGAGGCAGAGGAAGAAGTACACAGGCATGTAAGAGCAGAGTGACAGTTAAGAATGAAGAGTTGGGGGCTGTAGAGGTAGCTCAGTGGTTGAGAACACTGCTGTTCTTGCAGAAGACCCGGGTTCAAATCCCAGCACCCACATGGCAGCTAACAACTCTCCATAACTCCAGTTCCAGGGGATCGGACAGACTCTTCTGTCCTCCGTGGGTATTGCAAAACACGAGTGCACTTACCTACATGCAGGCAATACATGCATACATATAAAAATAATAAATAAAATAAAATAAAAAAGAATGAAGAATCAAGAGTGACATAAAGCAAAACTGTAATGGCATCTTAGATAAAGACCAAGGCATTTGTATTGTTCTGCTCAGGATTAGAGAAAATTGAATGCTTTCTCACCCTATACAAAAGGTAGTCCCATACTATATGAAAAACATAGGTTTCAATATATGCAACTTTTCAATTATATAGAGATGAATTCAATTTATATTTATATTATTCACTAGAATAGTGGCCTTGGCCAATACATAGTTTTATAAATATCTATTTTCTGGTTGTAGGTGAGAGATAATCAAAACTTAATCATATGCTGTGAGCATCAAATGAAAAACATATTTTTCACTACTTGGAAAGAAATCCAAAATATTGGCAACACTATCATTTCTTTTGTACTTAAAATACATTATATCTATTTTCAGATCTAAATCTTCAGAGATACTGATTAACACAGTGGATCCTAACACCCAGCAAGAATAAAGGATAAGGGCCACATTGCCACTCAGCTGGACATGACAGTATAATCATCAAGTTAACAACTGGCTTAGCTCACATAAAGTATTTGTATCATTCTGTTCCAAGCTATCATTTATCCATACTAAATTAGAGGCAAACCATGGAGATCGTTTTAAACCACAATAGATTATTTGTTTACTTAATATCTAGTTAGTATTTTTAGTGAAGTAAATTGTTTCCTCCAATTGGCTATTACTATCACATACCAATTTATTCAAAGTATTGGTTTCTGGATACATGACCATAAATAAGCACAGTGAGAGTAAATAGAAACCATTTCTATGTTTCTTTGTGTGTTTGTTTGTTTGCCATGAGGTGTGTTTTATCTTCATTATTCATACAAATAATTTTCAAAAATATGGAACATTTCACGAATTTACATGTCATCCTTGCACAGGGGCCATGATAATCTCTCTGTATGGTTCCAATTTTAGTATATGTACTGCTGAAGCAAGCACCATTTCTGTGTTTTATGTATAATTATATCATCTCCAGTTTTCAAAACCTGCTTGAACTTTGCCAATATTTCCTTATAGTACTTAACACCTTTTTCATGCTAAACTGCAGGAATAAAATACTAAATATATTAAAGTTTAGATCTTCAAGAAAACAGAGTTGGGGCTAGAGAAATGGCTCAGCAGTTAAGACCACTGGCTACCCTTGCAGAGGATGTAAGTTTGGTTCCCAGCACCTATGGCAGCTAATAACCTTTTGTAACTCATATTTCAATTTGAGTTCCAGGGAATCTGAAATCTTCTTCTGGCATCCATAGGCATTGTATGACACAGTTGCACTTAACATACATGTAAGCAAAACAATCATACACAAAAATAAAAACAAAGAAATTATAAAAAAAAATGAAAACTCAGTGTACAAATGTGAATTTTTGAAGAAAATATTTATCTGCAGCTCTGTCTCTTTTTTTCTCTCTCTCTTTCTGTTTCTCTCCTCTCCCTACCCTTTAGATTTGAATGTCAGTTAGATAATATTGAAAACAATCCAAATGAAAATGTTCTTGTGGAATATCTTAAGAAATATGTGTCCATGTATGTCTACCCCAAGGAACAGCTACCCCATGTCCAGACAATTCTATGGTAACAACAGCAATGCCAATTCTCATGCTTAGCATGTAAGACATTAGATATAAACTCTCTTAATTGTAATGCTGGTAAATATACAGCAACTGTATCTTTATCATTTGTCACTTTCACCATCAATAATCTTTTTTTTTTTTCTGTTTGAAACATTTTAGTGGCTTGACTGTAGAGAACCAAAGATGAGAAGCATGTCAGCTAGAGTTGGGCAAAAGTGACCTCAGGTCACTGCTGTTGCACGGACAGGGCAGGGCACTGTTGTCTCCAGGCTACTTGAAAACCTATGCACAATGCTTTTCTATTATAAGACAGTCCCTTCTATACCGGAGTGAATTTTCACAGGAAGGCCAACTTATCGGACGTTCTATGACCAGCATCTTTGAACTCTGTTTATAGTGTCATTAAAGTTAGTACATGGATTACTGGAGAGATAGCTCAGCAGATAAGAGCACAGGTTGCACTTGAAGAGGATGTGGGTTCAATTCTCAATACCCACATGGTAACTAACAACTGCCTATAACTCCAGTTCCAAGGGAATGTGATACCCTCTTAAGACCGCCACAAGCATTTTATGATATGGATGCACTTACATGCAGGCAATACACTCGACACATAAAATAAAAATAATAAATAAAATATTTTTTAAAAGTTAGTACATAGCTAAAACTCTCACCCTAAATACTACATTACCTATGCAGTGAACATTTTGAGCACTGTCCAACTATATTTATGCTTTGCACTAAAATACTAGACTGTGAACTCCTAAGCCTCCTGGAGTACATAAAATTCTTGTTTTCCACATTTCATGTGTGTATGTACAACATATACTACACACTTTGTCTGTTAAATTCTATCAGATTTTACTTTTCAAAACTATGTTGAGAGTATTTCTTTCTCTGAAGTCTTTGTGTTCCTAACTGAATAAAATTAGTCATATTCTTTTTCAAGCACTATTATTAAGTATATATTTATATAGGTTTGAATTGACTACTATGAAATTGCTGGTATCCTTGTATTTATCTAATTTAACTTTTTACTTGATGTAATTGCATTAATAACACTCTGTGTAAATGACCTGTTCAAATGCTTTTAATCCTTGATTTTTACACTGACAGTAACTATGTTATTCAAAATATGTAAGCATTCACAATATATAGTATTTACTATGTTACCATTTATGTAGCATTTTATAATGGTTAAGCTATAAATTTTTAGTTTTCAGTAATCATTAGCTATAACTTTTAATTTTTTGGTAATGGGATTGAATATAGGTCTTTATTCACGGCAAACACCCATTTCACTATAGAGACAGACTACCCACCCCTTTACCTAACTCTCCTATATCACAATTTCTTCATCTGAAAAATGAAGTCAGACCTCACTCAGTATTCTTCACATTTCTGAAAGGTCTAATTGAGATAACATGTTAAACTTTTTTTTTTTTTTTTTTTTTTTACAAAAACAAAGCATTGTAAGTGAATCTAGTTTCAACTACTTTTACCCTTAATCTTCACCAGATTAAGAAGAATTAGCTGAATCACTATAAATGTAAATATGGAGATATCTTTGCTGGGAAAAGACACCAATAACAGACTGAGTATAAATATAAATAGATTAGCCACATTTATATTTACTAGTCTAATATTTGTACACCAGTCTTGAAAGAAATCACAGCAGAGCCATGATTAGATGCACAGACCTTATGTTACTGATTTATTGTTTTATCCTAATTTTTATAATTTTCCACAGGAAACTCAAAAGATCTGTTATCAATGACGTTGCAAAAAGACTCTTAAATATTTGTATTTTCCCTATAAATTTATACAGAAGCATACACACACACACACGCACACACACACAGTGCAGAACAATGAAATTAAGGAAGTATCATCTAAGCAAAACAAGAATACTAAGAATGATATATTTGTACATTAATTAAACAATAAATATTACATAACACCATTAATGTTGAAGTCAGCACTAAGTTACCATCACATTTCAATATTTAACCTAATGTCTTTAATCACAATTGTCCTAGGTAGGTATATGGGACAAAAAATAAGAATAAGCAATTCAGTCAGAAATAAATATCAAATCCTTGTTTTTAAAATTCCTGGCTATTTAACTTGGGCCATTTAGATAACTTGCTTGGAATTTGATTGGACTTGAAAAATGTGACTAGTGGCATATGTTTACATGCTGTGATCAAAATTTTTAATAAACATACATAGATATGTAAAACAGTATTACTTCTGTAAATAGAGGTATAGTTCTTCAAGAAAATGTACAAAGTCTGGTCATGATGTCAAAATGGAAACAATGGCATGATTACTTAAAATTTCTAATAAAAATGGTTATGGACAGTTCCACATTCACACAAAATCTCAGAGATTGTAATGGGATTTAACATACCATGAAAGTTAAAAATATTAATATATTTCACTGAAAAACTGATGAGGATATGTTTATTAATCATCCAAGGATAACTTTATCTGCTAGTTGATACCACTAACTCTAAATTATCAAATCAGAAATAATAAGTAATCAGCTTCACAAATGATGAAAACCTTAAGGCCTTGAAGAGTTGGGAAACACTAGAAGATGGAAAGACCTCCCATGCCTATGAATCAGAAGAATTAATGCTGTGAAAATGGAATCCTATCTAAAGTAACTACAGATTCAATATAATCCTAATCAAAATTCTTGGTCGATTCTCCACAGGTACAGAAGACATGGTCTCAAAATTGATATGGAAGCACAAAAGACCCTGGATTTCCAAAACAATCTTGAAGAAAAAGAACACTAAGTGGCACCAACATAGCTGATTTCAAAGTATTTCTCAGAAGCATAGTACTAAAATCAACATGGCACAAAAAAAGATACACTGTCCAAAGGAATAGAATGGGAGACCTAGACAGAAGTCCATGCATGTGGGAGATAGGCTTGAGCCTAGAGTAGAAGTCCTTATGACAGCCTTACAGCAGCCTGAGGCAATGGCCTGGCCGCCAGAGTGAAGAGGAATGCCTTGTGACAAATGCTCCAACAGGCAAATCATGAGATTAATACCTAGACTAATACCTAGAGCTTACCACTTCCCACTCTCCACCCTCTAAATTCTAAAACTATCACTTCCAGATAAACGGTTGAGTAACAACAGCCTGGGTCACGTGATCTCCAGGAAAACGAAACCTCAATAAACTGAAACCTACTATGCTAATAAGACATCTGACCTGCTATACTGTGATAGGACACTAAGCCTGTTATGCTAATAAGGTATCCTACTCACTGTGCTATGATTAGACCACTACCCCTATATAACCTTGTGCCTTTCTGCAATAAACCAGATCTGTGTCACTGAACGTGGTCTCCTGTGTCTGAATGTGGCTCCGCTGACACAGCCTCCTACCAGCCCTGGGGTCCAGGACTGGACAGAAGTGATGGTGGTCGGACACAGAGCCAGGCAAGCGGAGGGCCATGGAGGGCCGAGTGGGAGAACGACCACACATGCAGCTACAAAGATTCCAAATATAATCATTGGGAAAAGGACAACATCTTCCTAATACTAAGAAACCTGAATATCAACATGCAGAAGAACCTAGACTCTTATCTCTCACTTTGAACAAAACTCGCTTCCAAATAAATCAAAGTCGTCAATATGGGACTTGATACTCTCAAATTGTTAGAGGAAAATGTAGGGAGTACACTTTAACACACAGGTATTGATAAGGAGGGGCAATAGGAGGATATAGGGGAAAGGAAAGTACAGAAGGGAAATACTGGAAGAAAAAAGTGTAAGCAGGAAGGAGGGTAGAAAGACTAGGAAACAAGTGGAAGAGGAGAGGCTCAACCAAATGAACAGTGTATGAAAAAGCTAACTTACTAACATGCAGTCCATTAAAGAGAGAGAGAGAGAGAGAGAGAGAGAGAGAGAGAGAGAGACTTTGCATGGCTAGATAATGCTGCTTCTATAAGCAATGAATAATCAAAATTCTCTGTATCAGGGAGGGATACCTCTGCTGGAGATGTTGGTGAGGGAGGCTCTAGAGGCCTCCAGAACAATACAGGCTCTTGTCAGTTCTCTTGCTTGCTCACCAGAATAAGAAGGCTTGACTGCTGAAGACACCACATACTGAAGTTGCAAGATAAAAAGCAAGCAAGCTGGAAAGAAGCTGGAAATTTCCTCCCTGTTGACTATCAAATTCCTTAATGTACCCTGCATGCATCTGGGGAAGAAAAGGTAGCAATATTTTTACCTACTGAGAATCCAATGTAGGAGAAAACAGATCTGCCAGGAAAAACACATCCATACAAGAGGGCCACAACTGTTATGGTAGAAACCAACAAAGCTCTTATTTTAAAGACTGCCACACAAGGGGTAATCCATGCCTAGTAAACCCATTCAACAACTTATACCTGGGGCGTACATAACCCCAAAAGGGGAGCTTAATATTGTTTTTGCTAAATTGACTCAGCATCAAACTGTCTTCTAAATATCTATGACTATAACCATAGACAAATCTACTCTCAGCCATTGCAGTGAGTGGTGGTGAATATACAGACTGATGGATGCCCAAGATACTGAAGTCACATGACAGTTGAGGGCAGCACCTGAAGAAGACATTTCTACCACCCCTTCTAAAACTCAGCAAATACTGTGGAAGAGGGAACAGGAAGAATGTAAGAGTAGGAAGCTAGGAGCCGGGTGTGGTGGTGCAGGCCTTTAATCCCAGGACTCCAGAGGCAGAGGCAGGCAGATCTCTGTGAGTTCAAGACCAGCCTAGTCTACATAGCGAGTTCCTGGCCAGCTGGGGTTACAGGGAGACCCTGTCTCAAAAAAAAAGAAAAGAAAGAGTAGGAAGATAGTGAGAAGAGGTGTGACTTGACATCCTCTAGGCAAAACACAATCATGACAACCATGAACTCACAGCATGTTGTTACCTGCACTGGGTCTGCACAAGGCTGGCCCTGTCAAGAATCTTTCATGGACAGGGAAAAAGTCAGGGACCCTGGACCTTAATGCTGTACTACTGGTTATTTATTGATTCTAGGAGAGGAGGTTTTATCAGTGGTCAAACAAATCATGGCTGAGCTTATCGGGCTCTAATGGATAATTCTAAATCCATTGTTCCACAGATGACCCTGGTTTCCCTGGTTAAACTGACTCACACACACACACACACACACACACACACACACACACACACAAACACACATACACAAACACACATACAGAGAGAGAGAGAGAAAGAGAGAGAGAGAGAGAAAATAATAAAATGAGGCAGTCAAGCATGGTGGCAAGCACCTTTAATCACAGCCCTGGGGAGGCAGAGGCAGGCAGATCTTTATGAGACTCAGGCCAGTGTGGTCCACATAGTGACTTCCAGGTGCTCTGGGACTAGGGAGACCCTTTTGAAAAATAATAGGAAGGAATATGAGAATGAAATTTGTAGGAAAGAAGTGAGGTAGATGTGAAAGGGAGTTAGTTAAAACAGGGTGAAGAAGAGAGCAAAAATATACACACATATACACACAGATTAGGAAAATATCAAGGAACAAATTTAATAAAATAAAATCCAGAAGACTGTCAAGAAAACAGAAACATGAACATGGATGTTTTTTGATTTAATGACTAAGTAGACTCGTGAGAGGAGATAAAGGCAACCACATATGAGTGTCTTGGGAATAATTCTTCAAATCACCAACATTTAAGAGATCATACATCCAAAGAATTTATTAATGGGATGGCCAAAATTTAGTAGGCATTAAATAAGAGGGACTTAATGAGTAACCAGCCCTCAATATGAAATGCTAATATGCAGTTAAAGAAAATAACAAATGAACTACTTCCTTGCTTTTAGGAATGAGCAGATTGCCAGTGACATTTGAGATTTTCTTCAGTGGTCCTGTAGAAGTAGCTTCATGGCATCAGTTAGTCTGAGAGCAGAACAGGGAAAAAAGGCAGCAAGTGCAAGGAGGGCTTGTAAATAAACTCTTCAGTGTCAAAGGGAGGAAGTAAGAGGGGGTAGCAGGAGACAGGAGATGGAGAGTTTACTGTTTGTCTTGATAAAATGAAAACAACGAATACATGGTTCAATAGTGACATGGTGGAACCAATAGGGATCAAAGTTGTCAAAAGTCAGAGATAATTTATCCTTCAGAATGGAATGAGAGTTGCACATGGAGAAATTTTCTATACATAGGAAAAGCAGCTAGTTAACAAGAGAGGAGGACGGGAAGGTAGGGATAAAATACCTCTGTGTGTGCACATGTGGAGGTGTCGGTTTATGTGGTAGGTGCAAGTAGAAGATCAAAGAATCCCTTAAAATTTCTTTTTGTCTACAAAATCGTAATTAAGTGAAGTTACTGATATTAAGGACAGAGATTCTGGGAAAGAAGACTTGAAAATAGAGGGGAGGGATAGAAACATTATTATAGTGTGAATTTGAAATGTGCCCCACCAGCTCACGTGCCTGAATATTTGGTCCCCAGATGGAGGCACTGTTTTCAATGTCTGTGGAGCCTTTAGGAAGTGGGGCCTGCCGGGTAAAAATATGTCACTAATGGTGGGCTTTGAAAGTTACAGCTTCTTCTGTCTTCCAACCCATAATGCTTTCTGATCAATCTGCTATGTGAGGAGCCCTGCGACACATGCTAGCCCTGTCACCATGGACTGAGACACTACTGATGCCATACTTTCCAACCATGGTGGAACTTCCTTGAAACAGTAAACCTAGTAACCAATATTCTCATATTAGAAAAAGGAAATCACTCCATGTCATGGTCCATAATACGTCTGTTAATAAATCACATTACCTCTCAAAAAAGTAAAATTAAAAAAGGAAACAAAAGGAGATCACTAAGAAAGTGATGGGCCGTCCAGTGTCAAATGAGAGTCAGGATGCTTTTAGAAAACACTTTTAGATTTCAGAGTTGTACACAAAAGTCTTTTTTTTAATTTTTTTAATTTTTCATACATGCATATAAGGTATTTTGATCAAATCCAGACCCACTCCTTCCCCTCCCCATCACTGTTTTCTGACAACTTAGTGCACTCTTTCTTTCTTTCCACAGTGTAGTGGTTATCTCGTTCACCTCACCACAATCTTAAAATATGACTGAAGAAGGTAAAAATGTTATATTCAGAGTTGGGAATTTTGTACCCTTTGGTTCATAATTGGCATGAAAATAATTTCTATAATGTACTATTACATGGAAACTCATTAGAAAGGAGATACAGAAAGAAGTTTGACAGTTATGTAAACTTCTCTGGGTATTCAGAAGGATGCGTTATAGAATGGAAATATTTAGACCAAAAAAGATTGTTACAAATGCCTAATTCAAATGAAATTTATTATTATTTTTTTAATTCTTGAGCTTTCATACATGTCTGCAAGTTCTAATTTTAGTAGGTGTCTGATCTTCTTAGTGGTCCAGCAGAGAAAAAAGAAAAAAAAAAGCCCAAACAAACAAAAACCTCACAGAGAATATAGGTGGGATCTCCTGCAGAAATAAATAGGTAGGAAATGGTCTTTATAAATAGAATACATCTAAACAGAGTAAATGAATGACTATAAACGATGAATCGACCAATGAGAATTGTTAAACATTACATTGTCAAATAGGGGGCAAAGAAATATTCTTACTGACAAACTTTAATAACAGGATGACCAAGTTGTTTGGATGATTTAAGTACAGCTTTGCTAGGAAGCGTAGATAGGCAAGATAACCTCCCAGTGTCCTTTCCAGTTCAGACATGCTTTACAAAGCTATTTATTATCTGTAGGTCAGCTGTCACTGTGAGAAACCCAGAGCTCCTATTCATCTCAAAGGGAGTTTCACGTGGAAGAGATGAAACCATTCTAAAAAGCCCATTTTAGATACTAAATACATATTAAGGGTCCAGTATCTAATACTCAGGATCAGTTCATCTTATTTTATCATAAATAGCAAAATTTACATTTGTGCATAGTTTTCCTTGGTCTGTGGATTAGCCTATATATACCAATTCATTACAAATTGGTTGGTCTCTTGATATAACTGTAATCCAAGTAATTTTTGTCAATGTGCTATTACATACTATCTAAAATATTCCTTAAAAACAAATACGGGGCCGGGCGGGGTGGCGCATGCTTTTAATCCCAGCACTTGGGAGGCAGAGGCAGGTGAATCTTTGTGAATTCGAGGTCAGCCTGGTCTACACAGTGAGTTCCAGGACAGCTGGGGCTACAGGGAGACCCTGTCTCAAAAAGACAAAAAATAATAATAATAAATAAAATATTTTAACTCCCTCCAAAAAAATATGGGATATTTTTCATTGATTATGCAAAATTATTGAATCCCTACAGAAATGTATTCAAAATAAGAGGTGATCAAATTTGGCATGTAAACAAACCGTGGAATTAACTATGAAAATGAGCGAATATAGTTTTGCCCTTTGCAATCAAAGTTTGAATGAACTTCAGTTCAGGAGCGAAGAAAACTAGTAGGTACGACTTTGGCAAGCATGAAACAATGTCAGGTTGCCCATAATATGACTTGTTCTCCTCATAATGGTAACATTCATGCATTTTATAATCTAATAGCAGTTTGTTTTAAACTTTTAAATTAATCTGGTTTACAAGGTATAAATATAGGCTAGATAAGACAGTCTCATTAACATAGTGTCAAAAGAGCATGTGAGGCATTTTAAAGTAATGTCTCTAAGCTTTTAGTACCAACATATTGATTTTAGATAATTTAAAACATTAAATAATTGCATATACCAATGTCTATGCTAACAATAATTGTTGAGTAATATGATTTAAAATGCTTATAAAATCTGACTCAGCCTCAGTGTCAGCTATTAAGGCCACCTTCAACAATACATACTTTGCTGTTATTGCCACAAACCATGGAAGACATTAGATTTTATTAGTTTCCAAATGGGCACATCAATATTGATTTAAAATTGATTCTGTGCACCAAGTACCTCTCTACAAGGGACACCAGAAACTGAGGATTTTACTGCTCAGGACTCTCTTTGTCAAGCATTTTCTTTTACTGACACTAAACATGTGTTTTATTATTCAAACATCAACGAAATAGGAAATTATTCTGTAGCTAGGATATTTTAGCTAAAACAGCAAGCAATTCAGGAGCAGATTTGAGTGCTGTGGAGTGGAGATGTGGCTATGATTGTAAATAGCAAATTTTCACAGATAATGAAACAGAAAATCTACGGCTAAATATGAAGTTTGGATTTGATGTTGGTCAATTGTTTTTTACGTCTCTTTTTTTGATATTGCAGAGGGAAAGAGCTAAGGTTCTAGACATAGGAAACTTTGTTCTATGACTTCATTGTGTAGCTTTAGGCAAATGATTGCTCTAAGCCTCAGTTTCCCCAATGGTGTACATCTCTTTATTTATATCATATCAAAAGGAAAAGGATAATATGCATTTAAAACTGTAGCATGGAATCTGACATAAATGAAGATTGCCTTTGCCTCTTCTTTTAATAGAAAGTAACTTCAAGACAATAAAATTTTCACCCCCCAATGGGGGTAATGTAACTGACAGATTTAAAGTTGAGAATACAGCTAAGAAAAGAGAGCTACTATAAAATATTTATTTAAAAAAAACTGTATATGGCTTTACACAGGAAAGGACAGCTAAAGATATCTTTTTGATACTCCTTTGTGTGTACAAGGGAATCTTGGAACTTAGCTGATGAGCTAATAAAGGAGATAAAGGATGATCAAAAACCAAACACAAAACAGCAAAGTAAAAATCACTCTGAGACACCCTATGCCACTTTATGTGTGAACACATTTTTTTATCTACATGTATTCTTATACCCAAGATAAAAAACTTTGCAAAGGCACTGATTTCTGCTCATCATTACCATTTTGGGCTGTCGTCTGTCTCCAAGCCCTAAATTCAAGTGACTTTACATACTCTATTGAATCCTTTTCCTTAAATCTAGAATCCTGACAAGTTTCTACCCGCATTTCTAGGCAGCAAACCTACCTTCATTTCAAAAACCTCTTTTACAATTTTAGTTAGAGACTCACCAAGCATTTGAAACTTTATAAGGACTGTGGTTTTTGTTTTTTTTTTTTTTTTTTTTTTTTTTTTTCTTGAAAGGGCAGTTTACACCTGCATCCTTCAGTTTTTCTGTTCCAAGTCAGTGTTTGGCTTTTACAGTATAGCCTCTTCCATATCCACTTGCCTGAAAATTCTCCTTCAAAGGTCACCAACTGCTTCCAGAGGATTACAAAATCCCGTGGTCTTTTTGCTTATGATTCCGTCACAGCACTTGGCATTCTTAATTACTTTGTTACTAGCCCATTGTTTTCTTAGCTTCTCCAACACTTTATCTGTACTTTATGCCTACAGCAAAAAACATATCGATGGATGCCTGTATCTCTGACAGGAAATTGGGACTATAAATGTGAATGTGGAAAACATGGAGTGTGATTTGAGAAAAGGAGCCATAATAATATTCATGGACAAATGTGTACAGATATTTCAGAAGTAATAGGGTTTGAAGGAACAAAGTATAATATCTACAGGGTAGCCCATAATGAAAAAGGCTTAGTTAGCATGGAGCTTACTGTTAATTTCCTAGAACTTTTGCAGCAAAGTGTCTTGCATGAACTGGCTGAAAAACACAGAAAGGTATTCTTTCAAATTTCTGGGGGATAGACATTTAAAATATAGGTATTAGCAGTACCATGCTCTTTCTGAAAGGTATGTGAGAGAATCCTCCCCTGTCTCTCCTACCTGCTGGTGCTTGCTGACAGTAATTAGTATTCCCTGGTATGTAGAAAATTCAAGTTTCTGCTTTCTCAAGCACATGGCTGTCACCTCTCTGTATATCTTTAGCTTGTCATTATCTTTCATCTCTGGATGTCTATTTCCCTGGTCAGTCATGTTAGAATAGTGTCCATTATAATGACTACTCCTTTGTTTTTGGTCTTTTTTTTTTTTTTTGAGACAGGGTCTTCCTATAGCCCCAACTGACTTGAAACTTGCTATGTAGACCAGGCTGGCCTCAAATTCACAGAGATCTGCCTGCCTCTGCCTCCCAAGTTCTAGGATTAAAGGTATGAGGCACCATGCCCGGCTATAATGACTACTTCTTAATTCCAACTCCAAGCGTGAAATTTGCCAAAAATGATTCTCTTCATAGGTAATATTGAATTTTACATATATTTTGAAGGGACATAATTTAATTACTCCTAGGATCTCTGAGAATATGCTAATTAAATATCAAAATAAAGAGCATCCATGTCCAGAGCAAACGCTCATCACTGACAAAGAAATAATCAAAAGAAAATCTCTAGAAACAAATCATTGTGCAACACAATTATGTTCATTAATATTATAAAGAGAAACATTGGTTGTTGAAAGGACTAGAAGTTATATAAGACTAAGATTTTATAATACATTAAGAAATTGAGTTTTAGGACTGGAGAGATGGCTCAGTGGTTAGGAGTACTAGCTGCTCTTGTAGAGGACCCATGTTCAGTTGCCATCCATAACTACAGTTCCAGGCGTTCTGATGCCCTTTCCTGTCCTCTGTGGGCATTACATTACATGGGTGCA
Source organism: Nannospalax galili (assembly GCF_000622305.1). Classification (NCBI taxonomy): domain Eukaryota; kingdom Metazoa; phylum Chordata; class Mammalia; order Rodentia; family Spalacidae; genus Nannospalax; species Nannospalax galili. Next base: position 151,315 of record NW_008344194.1, on the reverse strand, counting down.
CTTACATACATGTAGGTGATGCACTCATACACATAAAATGAAATGAAAATCATGAATATTTTTTTAAACTGGGTTTCACTATGATAGGATAGGTTCTCTAGTGTGTCTGTTGATAGATTTTAACATAGGAATGGTATGACAAAATTGACGTTAAGGTGACACAATTTTAGTTGTTATATGGAAAGACTTGGTGTGGTAAGCCCCAAAAGATGAGGTAGGAAAAGGTAAGGGTGAATATAGTCAAGTTAATATTTAGATATAGGATCAGGTATTGATGGCGATTTGAATAAACAGATAAAGTACATATGAGGATCAAATCAAGTCTTCTTTCTTTAATAAAGGAGTGGACGGTAATGACATGTTTTGAGACAGAGAAACACAAAGTGAAGAGATGCAATACCACCGAAGATACACAATGCGTTAGGATTGCATCATGTCATGTTAGACACATCTGAAAACTCAGCTGATGATGTTAAGCACAACACAGAACAAAAGCATAAATGTGAGAGGAATATGCAGAAAGCATCCCGACAAATCTGACAAATGCAGTGCTTACTTCCAATAGAATTCAGGTGTTTTTTGTTTGTTTGTTTGTTTGTTTGTTTGTTTTTGGTCTCTTTGTGACAGGGTCTCCCTGTAGCCCAAGCTGGCCTAGAACTCACTTTGTAGACCAGGCTGGCCTTGAGCTCACAGAGATATGCTTGCCTCTGCCTCCCAAGTGCTGGGACTAAAGGTGTGTGCCACCACGCCCAGCTAAATTAAGAATTTTTTAAAAAGATATGGAACGCTTCATGAGTTTGCATGTCATCCTTGCGTAGGGGCCATGCTAATCTCTGTATCGTTCCAATTTTAGTATATGTGCTGCTGAAGCAAGCACTAAATTAAGATATTTTTAAGCACTGAAAAAGTCCTAAGGAATTTCAATATTTATAGATTATATATGGTGTAGAAACTTAAAGGGGAAATAAAATATCACAGTAAAATTGAAAGAAAGCAGGAAAAGAATGACAGGAAAGAAATGTTTCAAAACCAGACCAAATGTTTTTGCCCAAGGCCACGAAGAAGTAGAGAAGTCAGAAGAGTCAACTGTCTTTGCCACAAGAGCCACTATTAGGAACTACTTTGCTCCTAATCAACTTGAAGTGTTTGGTTTAGAATTAGTAGTAAGGAATTCATGGGGAAGAAGTAGAGAAACTGGGGAATGAAAACTTTTACTATGAAGCAAGTAAAAGTAATGCTGTAATATTTGGAAACAGACAGAAGACTAGAGTTGGGTTCACCTCTTGGGATAGGTTTACTAGTGAATGTCTCTGCTGATGGGAATGATTTGGAAGATAGGATGAAGCAACAGACGGTGTAGAGTACAAAGGGAAGGGAATGGTGATGCATAGACAAGGTAATGATAGATGAGGTCCAGTGAATAATACTTTTTAGAGGAGAAAAACTGTTAATTTTTATTATTCTTTTAAAAAATATTTTATTTTTTATTTTTATTTTATATGTACGAGTGTATTCCTTGCATGTAAGTAAGTGTATCCATGTCATGGCAATGCCCATGGAGGGCAGAAGAGGCTGTCAGATCCCCTGGAACTGGAGTTATGGATAGTTGTTAGCTGCCATGTGGGTGCTGGGCTTCAAACCTGGGTCTTCTGCAAGAACAGTCAGTGTTCTTAATCACTGAGCCGTCTCTCCAGCCCCAATTTTTATTATTCTATTTTATTAGCTTTATTTTTTGTGTATGGGTGTATTGCCTGCATGTATGTAAGTGCACCCATATTGTGCAATGCCCATGGAGGTCAGAAGATGGCATTGTATCTCCTGGAACTGGAGTTGCGGAAAGTTGTTAGCTACCATGTAGGTGCTGGGAATTGAATACAGGTCCTCTGCAAGAATAGTCAGTGCTCTTAACTTCTGAGACATCTCTCCAGCACCAAGTGCTGTTCTCTTATGGTAAAGAGTTAAGTGAAGACAAAAAAGGTGCAATGAAAGGGGAATTTTGGGTTATTACTGGAAGCAATGTCATCTGAGAGGTTTGACTAAGAGACTGTGAGTCCATTCAAATCAAGTACAGAAGAGGAATTAAGAGAAGATACACAATATTTAGTGAATGAGAAAAAAACACTGCTTAATCTTTATATTCTTTTCTTGTTATCCTTTTCTTCATTCCCTCACATAAATAGGTACCAAACATCTGTGTTTCTTTTGGGGAAGAAAGAGAAGGGAAGTAAAATATTTCCATCATCACTTTTATAGAAAATGTAACTCATTTCCAAAGCTCAATGTTAATTCCCTAATTAATAAGATCTCTTGATGTAGCTTATCCCCCAAATGTTCCAGGTTAGTTTCTCAAGTCATTTCCTCCTTGAAATTTGACAATTCCTGTTAATGACTTCAAATGAATTTTCAGTTGATGGCTCTTCAGTGGAATAACAGCCTCCTGTTTCAGATGTGGTGGCATGAGTAAGTATCCCCCATGGACTCCAAGTATTAGAAACTTTGTCCCTAGTTGATGATGCTGTTTTGGATGAGTCTTAGGAGGTGTGACTTTGGTGGAGGAAGTGTGATACTGTGGGCAGTTTTGAGAGTTCTCACATTTTGCTGGATTTCTAGTTTCTCTCTGTTTCCTGTGCCTGCTTGAAGATGCTAGCTCTCCACTTTCTGCTCTGGCTACCTGCCACCATGCTTTTCAGTCATGATGGACTTTAATCCCTATGGAACTGTAGGCTAAATTAACTCTTCCTTCTATAAGTTGCCAGAGTCATGGTATTTTATCACAGCAACCAAAAATAAACTAAAACACTATCTTTTCTAGAAGTTTCTTTGATGGTTAATAATCTTTACTCTTTATTTAATTAGAAAAGGGCCATAAGACATGGATTCTGAACACAGAGATTTTCTTCTCTACTCTGTATTGCATACTGGTAATGCTCTGACCTAATTTTCCTTCTCTCCCTGATTGCATTAATTCTCCTTTTTCTCTCTCTCACTCCAGTAAATCACTGTAAATGCAGCTAATAAGTAATTATTAGGCATATGGAAATATATTCAATTTTACCTGTCATCAGAGAAGTGTAAGTTCAAATAAGGTTAACAGATTGATTTGGATTTAAAAAGCAGGAACTCTTAAAACAAACTATTTTGAGAATTATAACTATTTTATAGAAATATGTATATATGCAAATGTATGTTTCATGTATATACTTTTGCTCATTTATACAAGCCTTAATAAATGGAAAACTTGTAGAATATTGACAATCTGGCTTTGAATCTTAATATTTTGTGTTGAAATATGGCTATGTCTTTGCATCTTTTCCCATCATAGTTGTAGCTCATTCCCTTGTATCTTAATATGGACTATATTTAGTTGTTGTTGTTGTTGTTTTTATTTATGAAGAGGTTTTTTAACTTAAATTATTTTAGACAATCCATTAAAAACAAAACCTCATACATATAAACATAGCACTACCATGTGATATTTTGTAACTTTATATTCTATAATATATATGTCAATTTAAACAGCTCTATATCCTCATTTATCATTTGCTTTAAAAAATATTTTATTATTTTCATTTCATGTGTATGAGTGTATTGGCTGCATGTATGTGAGTGCCCCCGTGTCATGCAATGCTGCGGAGATCAGAAGAGGGCTTTGGATTCCCCTGGAACCAGAGTTAGGGACGGTTTGTAGCCGCCATGTGGATGCTGGGAATCGAACCCGGGTCCTCTGCAAGAGCAGTCATTGCTCTTAACCACTGAGCCATCTCTCCAGTTCTTATCATTTACTTTTTGATAAAAACATTAAAAAGCTTTTCTTTTAGCTTTCTGAAATATCTACTGTATTTCTTTAATCTACGATAACCTTACAGTGCCATGGCACTCCAAAACTTTCTACTTGTATTGGCCTCTGGGTTACTCTTGCAGTTTCCTTTACATTGATATGCTAGTCTTAAGTTTAGACCTCCAGAGGTATAGCGCATTCACTCCTCTCTCTTTGAAAATCATTAATTGCATGCTAACAAGCTTTGGTAAGCTAGTGAGTGAAACACCATTTGTAAGGGCTTTGCTGCCCCTCAGGATTCAGCTAAATGACAAGCAGGAACAAAGATTCCTTTCTGGATACAGAAACGAGAATCAGAGGAGCTCAACTGAACTATCTAGTAACCCATACACTAGCGAGTTAAATAAATCATTGTTATAACAGTCATGAAGTTTGCAGTCCTTGCATAGGAATAATGGACAGATTCAGGAATATATCGAACTTGAATATATCTGAGTTGCAGAAGGGTGTGTAATTTTATTACTTTTGCTTTACTATATACTAAATCATCCTATCAATAACATTTTTGTAATAAGTTGAAAACAATAAATTTAATTTTTATCAACAAAATCAATTTTCTTAGTTTATAAACATACAATCTGAAGATAATCATTTTTTATTTTATAAATACATGAATAAATACACAAATCAGCTAAAATATACATGAATTTCAGAAACCTTAAAAACTATGAAAATTATTTTTCTTATTTGATTTATACACAGGCAAGTGTCTACCCCATATGGGTATTGTGAATATTGCAAAATAAATCAATAGAATGTTTAGAGTGTGATCTACCTTTAAAGTTTGTGTTTGACCCTACAATTTCATCAGTTTTATGAACAATTCAAATATTTCCTCATCATTTAAAAATGCGCCTGAATGTGATAGGTCTTCATTTATTCACTGCTAATTGAACGGATTTCTGAATGAATGAATGAATGAATGAATGAATGAATGAATGAGAAACAAAGGAAGAAAAAACTAGTAAGGTCAATATTTTCTGGATCTAATGTTGTACAGTCTGCCACCATTGTAGAAGTGACCTAGTACATGTTCTGTCTAACAAAGGTTTGGGACAATATGAGCCACTAAATAAGATGACAACTTCTTTACAAATCAAACCACTGGTTAATGGAGACCAATTCCATTTTCTTGAATTCAGGCTTATCAAGAGATCTACTTGATCAATAGTAGGACAACCAATGATAGTCTTGTATTTTAAGGCTATCAGGAAAAGCCTCTGCTGAGTCAAAGACTTTCATCAAGCATTCGAAGCTACCTTTTAAGGTGGATTGCTCAAACAGAGATGAAACTGTGGAACCTACTAGGATAATATCATCCTTGAGCTGGTTTCAGATATCTCTGAAAATGCAACAGCTGTAGGAGCCATAGACTTAGATCATCTTAACCCATTTTCCTGCTAAATTATACCAAATATGCAATTAATTTTCACTCATTGTAGCTCTGTCCTGATACATGATCAAAACTGATAAGGTGATAAAATGCTCTTTTAACTATGGAGCTTTCAGGTAATTGGTTATACAGCAATACAAACCAAGAAAGTGGAAAATGTTGCCAGTGAGAGTAAGTGGTTCCAATCATTACTGTAAATTTAAAACCAATTTTTGTACAATCTATTGAAAAGCTAAAGTCATTTTGGGAGATACATACTATCCCCCCTAATAATTATATGTGATCTAAGGAATATTAATAATTTTAAATTTCTAATTGATGTTTCCTAATGTTTGTTGTGCCACAATCATTTAAAAGCCACTTGTGGAGGCTAAAGAGATAGCTCACTAGGTAAAGTGCTTACTGGGCAAGCATGGGTACTTGGGTTGAGGTCCTTAGCATTCATATAAACAGCAGATATGGTGGTGAACATCATTAACTCAAAATAGGAGGAGGAAGGCAGTTGGATCCTGGGGCTTTGCTAACCAGCCAATTTGCTAGCCAAAAAGGTGAGCTGTTCAGTGAAATACCCTGTTTCAAATGTGCTATTTCTTAAACTTACTTAAAAACTCACATGGTGTGTGTGTGTGTATACTGCATTCACGCTGAGCTCTAATTCTATAGGTCCATAGACAGGAAAGCACAGCCACATATTCATAAAACACACACACACATACACACATACACACACACACGAGTCTTTTGTGAGTCATGGAGTGAGAAGTAGAGCTTAAAAGTGAAAGGACAGCATAACTCACAGTCATCCATATGAAACCATCAGCTCATGCACATTTGTGCCTATTGGGATTTAGAAGTCTTGCTGTAGAGATACAGGTTAATCGATATATTAGCAGTGCTTGAAAATTATAATCAATAAATTGAGTAACAAACCTAATCCTCAGCTGATCCAATTCTCTTACTGGCTCAGCCTGTCACTCCCAATTCAGAAAACTGTTGCTGAATAAAAGAACTAAAAGAATTTAATCTAATAGGGTTCCTTCTCATCTTTGGAAATGAAATACAGAGAAAAATATAATTTAGATTTCTGGGTCATGAATTTAAGGATATATGATTTCAGGAAGGTTGTTGAAATCCCAGGGAACAGACCATAATTGACTAAATAAACAATCGCAAAAGAAATTGACTAGCAAAGGCCAATATAAACTGGTTATGAGCTACAGAGAATTCACATAAAAATGAGATTGCTTATTTTTCATTAATTCAGGATCTCGGCTGCTACAAGTCAATTATCTAGTCATCAAAGCCTGACCCTGCTTCATTCCAAAATAAGGATGCCATACATGTCCTTGTTCTCACATACTGAACTCAAAAATTCATTTCTAATCGTCCTTCCTTCTTAATGCTTCCTGTTAGAAATAAAAAGAGACACAAATGCAAAAAATTAAATCGAACACGTCAATGACACAAATACACACGGGGGAAAATCGTCTTTGAACAAAGCTACATAATAAAAAATGTGGCATGTGGAGATGTTTTATGGAGTTGAATATACTCCCCCTGGAGATGATATCACCTTTTTTTTCCTATTTCCTTTTCTTTTAGGATGTAAAAAGGTCAAGCATCTTGTGATTGGTGCAGGATATTTTAATCTCCATGTCAAATGGCACAGAGGTTAAAAGCTGGCTAGAGAATGAGGAAATGACTATTAAAACGAGAAGGAAAATTTTTAACCTTTTCTAAATAATACAGTGGAAGCTTAGTGATTATCTGAAAGAAAAGTTGAAATATTTCATTTGAAGCACAGGGAATATCCTAAATGTAATTAACACACAGAAAAGATCACATCATCAGAAATGTACACTAGTTATCACATCCCATGACTGCTTGTATTACATTAAAGAAGGGAAGCTGGTAGGAAAATAGAGAACTCCAAATCCTCATTATATCAAGTCACTCTCTACAATCAAGGATAAGATCTACTGAGAAGGCTCCTTTGAAGATATGAAGATATCTAATATATCTTTAATGATATATATATTAGATATGTGAAACAATTGTAATTGGAGGAAAAATTTAAAGCTAACCCAATATAAACCTGTCTCGGGTTCCTGAGTTTCTGTGATCACAAGGTTATGCTATCAGGCCTTATTGTATATGGAGTTACGATAAGGCAAATAACCAAAATCTTGAAGATGGTATCATGTATTCTGTAGTATTCTCAGAATAATACCAGGAGACTGGCATTTAAACTCAGTCAGAGAGAAAAATGCACTTTCTGGTCACATGGAATGTAAGAAAGGCATATTCTAGACAGAAATGAGCACTATGTTAGGAACCAAGTCTGAATAAGGTTGCTTTTGCCAGGAGCTAAAAGAAATGCAGTGAGCTTTACAAGAGAGGATAGGGAGGCTAATAAGTGAAGGCAAAGTTCACTTGGTAGCAATGTAACTGATGATACAGGGCCTTACAGGCTGGTAAGTTATTTTCATTTTACTATATGTGATACAGAAAATGAAGGTTTTGGAAGAGCTGAATTATGTGATCTCACATGATTTTTTTAAAATGTTTATTCTATGTGGTGAATGGTATAATCTAATTCTGAGGCCTTGTAGGAAATCATTGTGAAGAGATTTTTATATTTAGATCATCATTGTTTCCCAAAGACTCCAATGTTGAATGCTGATTCCCCAGCTTGCAGCATTACCAGGAGCTTTGGAATATTAAAGATACAGGGGTTAGTTGAAAGAAGTAAGTCACTGGAGATGTGGCTTCAGAAAGTATATTGGGGCTCCCCCCCTTTTTTGTCTGCTTCCTGGTCAAAGTGAAGTAAGCAGTCTTCTCTGCTACTTTAGCCATGACATTTGACCTTGCCTCTAGCCAATGCAATGGAGACTACTAACCATGGACTGAATTCAATAAAATTGTGAGTCATTGAACACTTTCTCCTTTAACTTGAGTTCCTGTAGGTATTTTGGTACAGCTATGGAAGGCAGAGCAACACACACAGGAAGGAAATGATGGTGATCTGACATTATATTGTCACAGTCGGTATAAAAGAAATGCACATCCAAACACGGGAGACAGTGCTAGCCTGTGTTGCTGTTGAACTTTACAGAAGAATAAGTACATTAAAATATACTGATAATATAGAGATAACGCGAAGGTTTCTGCTTGATAAATGGGTGGTACCATTTGGATGGTATAGATAGCAAAACTGAAGTAATTAAAACATTCTTTATTAATATTTTCACCATGAAATTCTTTTGCTTTGTGACATCAAATCAGGGTGTTGGATCTATTTCAGAGACATGTCCGTTACTAATACAATAGTGAGAATTGGCAAAACCGATTCAAGTTCAACAAGTTCTTAACAGTAGCTTTCCTTACATGTGATAAGGAAATAGTAAGGTAGCCTTTTGGGAGGGAAGGAGATAGATATTTCTAAATGGAAGTAAGTAAAAGAGCACCTTGGTTCGTTTATTAACAATGTGTTTGAGGGGTCTTATCGATGATGCAGTAATTCACTAAGCAAGTACATTTGATCTGGATGTTGAAGGATAGCAGTTTATTGTGAGAAGTGGGAGGATTATGAAAGGAAAGCAAAGATCTGGGTATTGCACAGTGCAGGAATGGAAACAATGACAGGAATGAGTAAATAACCTTTAGACATGATGATTTTCCAGAAACTAGCCATGTCCTGTTTTGATACATTTGGTCCCTATTCTCAAGAACTTTATAATACCAAGATATAGTGTTGGTTACAAGTAATTGGTTGACTGCAAATAAGGGAATGTGACTATGCAAGCTCAAGAATGTAGACTACAGAAGGGTTTCAAAAAAAGATGGTGGTTTAATATGACAAGTAATGATGGAAGACAAATTTAGGAACTGGAACTGATGGTAAATGGTTGACACAGAAGTTAAAAAGGATGGAAATATTGCTCCCGGCTGTTCTCTGCTCCTGGTTTGGGCCCTGCGCCATTCCTGGTCTTGGGTCCCCAAACACCTGGGGAACCGGTGCTGCTTCCTGATCCTTTTCACCCAGGCCAGCTTGGTGCCTTCCTTGGGCTCCAGGAGCACTGCTTCAGCCGGACCTGGCCCCGCCCTCACCTCTCCCTGGTTCCCAGACCTGCACCACTGGCTAATTCTCCTAGCCTGCTCTCCTGCCCTCAGGCCTCTCTTGGGGTAAGTCTACCGCACAGCCCTCCACGCCTTGACTCCCCCAGCCGCGTTCACCCTTCCATCTCCCCCTCTGTTCTCTACTCCTAGCTTGGGCTCTGTGCCATTCCTAGTCTTGGGGCCCCAGACCACTGATGATTCCTGACCCTGTTCACCCCCACCGGCTTGGTGCCTTCCTTGGGCCCCAGGAGCACTACCTCTGGACCCGGACCCGCCCTCACCTCTCTCTGCTTCCCGGGACCTGCCCCACCCGCTAACTCTCCTGGCCTTCTACCCTATCCTCAGGCCTCTCGGGGTGGGTCCATCACGGAGCCTTCCGCGCATTGACTCCCCTGGCCTCATTCGCCCTTCCATCTCCACCACTGTTCTCTGCTCCTGGTTTGGGCCCTGCGCCATTCCTGGTCTTGGGTCCCCAGACACCTGGGGAACCAGTGCTGCTTCCTGATCCTTTTCGCCCAGGCCAGCTTGGTACCTTCCTTGGGCTCCAGGAGCACTGCTTCCTCGGGACCTGGCCCCGCCCTCACCTCTCCCTGCTTCCC
>NW_008344194.1:138582-139414 GCF_000622305.1 Nannospalax galili | reverse complement strand
AAAACCCTGCAGACAAGAAGAAATAACAAAAATCAGGGCAGAAATCAATGAAATTGAATCAAAGAAAACAATACAAAGAATCAATAGTTCCAAGAGCTGGTTCTTTGAAAAGATAAACAGGATTGACAGACCGCTAGCCCAGTTAACCAAAAGAAAGAAAGAGCACCTCCAAATCAACAAAATCAGAGATGAAAGGGGAAACATTTCAACAGACACCAGAAAGATACAGAACATTATAAGGGAATACTTTAAAAACCTATATGCTACCAAATTCGAAAACCTAAAAGAAATGGATGCATATCTAAAGGCATGGGAACCACCAAAACTAAACCAAGAAGAGATTAACAGCTTAAACAGACCCATATCACAAAAAGAAATGGAAACAGTAATACAAAACCTCCCGACTAAAAAATGCCCAGGACCAGATGGATTTACAGCAGAATTCTATCAGACATTTAAAGAAGATCTGCATCCAATACTACTTAATTTATTCAAAAAAATAGAAATGGAGGGAAAACTTACAAATTCCTTCTATGAAGCCAGCATCACTCTCATACTAAAGCCTGATAAAGATACAACCAAAAAAGAAAACTATAGACCCATATCCTTAATGAACACAGATGCAAAAATTCTCAATAAAATACTTGCAAATGGCATACAGACACACATTAAAAGGATCATCCACCAAGATCAAGTTGGCTTTTTTCCAGAGATGCAGGGATGGTTCAATATACGTAACTCAATAAAGGTCATAAATCTCATAAATGGGCTCAACGACAAGAACCACATGGTCATCTCAATAGATGCAGAGAAGGCCTTTGACAAAATTCAA
>NW_008344194.1:134802-135492 GCF_000622305.1 Nannospalax galili | reverse complement strand
GTTAAAACCTCATTTAATTTTATGTCTTATAGAGTTTTTAAGAGTAAAAGACTGTACAAGCGTAATAATTCATATGTAAACCTAAAAATACACAGCCAATTTTGAAAGAGACGTACCCTAGCTCAGAAAAATGTTATTGAATAGGTTAATGCTGTTGTAATGAAATGCTTCTTCTAATAAAAAAAAAGAAATAGAATAAAAAAGGATGGAAATATCAAGGTTATTTAAGTTTTTTGACCAGAAAAAAATAAATGATATCGTTCATTAAAACATGGAGAACTAGAGAAAAATGTTTGTAGCTTTGTAAGGAAAAGATGATTAGTTATTCTGGGGACATTTCCAAACTATAATGTTTTTGATGATTTTGGATCAACTGTGGTTAATAGTCAAATTCATATTATGGAATGATACATCTCCACCTTTTGATAATACTATTTAATACCTAGCAAGCCTCCCAAAACACTTTACTTTAATCATATTACTCTGAATTTTTCAGGAAATAGTTGGTTTCAAATATGTGTTTATAAAAATGCTAACAATTACGAGCAAACATCCACGTTTATTACCTTTTAATTTTTTTCAACTAATAAGGAAGCTAAGCCATAAGACTTCATAAAGTATTCATAGACCATAAGGTTTGGTGGAATGAATTTTGTTTTGAGGCCCCTTAAAAGAAATTAAAGATGAATA
>NW_008344194.1:134314-134557 GCF_000622305.1 Nannospalax galili | reverse complement strand
TCATTATTATTAGTCACAGTTGGTTACTTTCTGAGCTCCTTGGCATCTGAGCATGGATATAAAGTCATCAGGTAGATTTCAATAATGTTTTTCATATTGACTAATTATTAAGGAGCAAACTTTTGTGCTTTGAAGAATTATTATTTTTTTAAATTTACTAACCACATGATTAGAAGGAGCATTTCATTACAGCTTTAAGATATTACAGGGCTCTTGACTTATCTTTGAAATAAATCATATGGT
>NW_008344194.1:122564-133961 GCF_000622305.1 Nannospalax galili | reverse complement strand
TACTCATCTATATACCCACTTTCCAAATGGCACCCTCCCATAGCCTCCCCCCCCCATTCTGGAGCCCATATACTCTGTCATCCTTTTCCTGTCCTCTGTGTTGTCAACATCCCTAGCCATTCCCCTATGCTTGTTCATCTGCTGAATCTAGTCAGCCTATCTAAAGAACCTTGTTATAGGAAGATCAGCTGTTCCTCATCTAGCAGCAATCAGTTGTCAATATTCCTTTAGACAAGATTGGGGTCTGCTGTTCATTTTCCCAGTTCTATGCTGGGTTACTATCTGGAAGTCTCTTGTACCACCTTGCCCAGTAACTCAAAGGAAGGTATCACCTGTCTGGAAATGTTTCTTCCAACCCAGTTCTATCCATGCCAGTTCAAAATATTTCTTACAACCTTCTTCTTAAAGTGAATGATTTCTGTTGTACAATGAATAGCTACTTCCTTAAATATTATGTAAAATATAAAGCATGTGAGAAAATTTTTGAGGGGAGATTAGTCTGAAAATATAGGACTTGTGAGAACAACAAAAACTATTAAATTAATTTTACCAGGAAAATGTGTTTTTCATTGTTTCCTGAAAAGATTTTGAGATTGATATAACACAAAATAAAATACTTTATAGCAATAAATAGTAGAAACCACAACTTTTCAAATGTTATTTTGTGATTTAGTTAATTTATTTTTATTTTATGTGTATGAGTGGTTTGCATACATGTATGTAAGTGCACCCATATGTATGATATCCACAAAGGCCAGAAGATGGCATCAGTTCCCTGGAATCTGAGTTAAGGATTATTGTTAGCCACCATATGGGGGCTGGGAACCAAACCCAGGTTCTCTGGAAGAGCAGTTAGTGCCTTAAACTGATAAGCCATTTCTCCAGCCCAAAACACAACTTTTAATATCAGAGGAGCTGAGTTCAGATTCTAGTTCCACCTCCTATCACCTATGATGTTTTATTGCCTTGAGTAAAATAGGAATAATACACACATATTGATTATTGCCTATAACACTTGAAAGAGAAACTATCATGGACTTTGGTAAGTTTTGAAGATGATTTGAAGGATGCTTAACTATAATTTGGAAACAACTAAACATCAAAATCAAAATAAAAACAAACAAGCAAGAGTAAAACCAGCTTTATAATTCTAAGGAATCTCAATTCCTCTACAAAGTGATTTAATTTTTCAGATGTCAAGGAAATATTTTCCTGGTTTCTTTATAACAAAATCAATATATTTTAAGTATTGTATTTATTATTTTTATTTTATTTGTATGGGTATATTCACTGAATGTATATACATGCACCCATGTCATACAGCGGAAGTCAGAAGAGGGCATCAGATCCCCTCGAATTTGAATTACATATGGTTGTTAGCCACCATGGGGTGCCTGGAAACAAGGCTGGGTCCTCTGCAAGAGCATCCAGTACTCTTAATCACTGAGCCATCTCTCCATGCCCCCCATTTCAATATTTTATATCTAGAGTTTCAAATAATCTGAGCATGTCATTTTGTGATTCCAGACCATTCATGTGTCCTTTTAAATCTTACCATATTCTACTACAAATTTTGTCCAATATTCATGAAATATTTTATGGACAACTAGAAAGAGATAACATTCTTATTTACTCTGCACCAAGAACAGATCAGCAATCAAAAAATGTCACGATGCAAATTGTTATTGCCTCAAATTTTCATATGCTATCTACTGGAAGTATTAAACACACTATCATCACTTCACTATTGGGCACAGAGGGAAAGAATGGTGGTAGGGACAGTGATGAGAGGCAAGGATGGAAAAAATGTGAAGTTGAGCCATTGCTTTCCAGGTTTAACTATCAGGAAATAGACTAAGAAGAAAATGAACAATCAAAGTATATACAATACAAAAACCACTTTTGGAAAACAGCATGTTGCAGGGGGCTTGTGATTTTTATTACTCCAAGAAAGCATTTTTGACAACTTACAATAAAATCTATATACTTCAAAGGCAGCTTCTAAGAACTAGAAAAGAAATTAAGAAAGTAAATCAGAATATTGTCTGAGTGATATTTTGACATTTGCACATATGTAATATATTTGAGGTAAAAAGAAAAATAAGAGAGGATAATAGAAATTTATTTAGCAAGCATTCTAATTCATGTTCCCCTGAAATTAATTTCCCATATGAATCATTTATGAAGGTATTTTAAAAATAGGTTTGAGCAAAACATATATCAAACTAGAAATTCCAAACAAAATACAGACTTTTTTCACACAGTTGTTCTTTAGATTGATTCTAGGCATAAACCCAAATACTAGGACAACTTAAGCCCCAGCAATTTAAGAAAATAGGGTGGCATGTCTTTGGAGTGTAACCTTGTGTTATCCTTATTATAGAAGCGGTATAGAAAACCTCAGCCATCTTTCTCAAGCTGAGGATTCTGTAATATGTTGTCACCTGTATCATGTGAAAAAAGGTTTGGTTGTGTGGACAGTTTTTAAAGAGATAATACATCATAAATTGTCATGTATGACATTTTAATAAAACTTTAGAATAGAACCATAGATATCTCAAAACACAGAGCATGGCAAGACAGTAAAATATATCTAATATGCCTAAAATAAATGTTAATGATCTGAGATTTATTTTATTCATATTAGATATATTTTTCTAGATTTCACATAAATATATAGAATTTTTTTTCCTTTTGATCCTCATAACAGCTAATGTTATGAGGATGAAAAAATTGAGAGGACTTTGTATCTTGTCCATAGTCTCAATGCTAGTTATGCTTGAAATTAAATGTATATATTTTTTACTGTAATATCTTTTATCTTCCTACTGTGAGTTCCTGTTATCTTTTAATTAACCTCACATTCATGATTCAGAGCCAGCTCGCTCTAACAGCAGACCCCTTATGATTATTTTCTACTGAAGAATAACTACTCTCTTTGCTAAGTCTTTATGTTTTCTGTTAATTGGTATGATTCATTGGCTTTTCTCTCCTCAACACCACTTTCATCATGAATATATTACACAATTTTTTAAAAAATTTCAGATATAGTAGTTTACCAATGGTAATATTTTCATTTTGATATAGCTTTCAATTTCTTATCTCAGCATTTAGCTCTTATTCAATTCTTTCTAAATTGGTAACTGGTACTTCTTTTATAAAGCACAGCTGCAAGTCTCTGAAAATTAGAACATCTAGGTTATTCCAGGTTGGCACCTACTTTTTCTCTTATCATTTCCTTTCAGAACTGATTACCTTTTCTTTGACTGTTGGTCTGTTTAAGGTTTGGGGATTTTATGATGTGTATTTTAATATAATCTTTTTTTTTTTAGCAAGCCCTCTTTATATTTATTTATAACCACTTGTAAGGGTTTTCCCAAACTTTGAATACACATGTAGTACCAACATATATTGTACAAGCTGTTAAATGGATTTACCTTTTCACGGGGATGTCACCTCTCTTGGAGTATTGTTAGAACCATAACAGGAGGAGCAAAATGTCATACATTGTTTTAAATTTTTTATTGATCTTCTGTATTCTCATACAACAGTCTCAATCAAATCTAGAACCTGTCCCCCACCCATGCCTCCCAATCCCCCACAGGACCCCATGCACCCTGTCACACATGGTAATTCCTATCCAGTCAAGCTTTTGTACCCAGATGTCCTTCAGTGCAAAGTTGTCCACTAGAGTCCAGTCAGTCCATTCAGAGATCGTGTACAAGGCATACTCCTCCCCACTCAGCAGCAATCAGCCTCTAACAGCTTTCAGTCGAGAGAAGGCTGGCCACCCATCTCTCTTCTCCTCTTGTTCAATTGAGTTGGCATGGGTACTGTGCTCAATGACACTGTTGCCACAAGTTCACATGTGCAAGCTTGCAGTGAACTTGAAAGACTCTGCTTCCCTGTGTTCACAAAATGGCCCTGGCTCTTACCATCTTTCCTCCCCCTCTTCCACAATTGTCTCTGAGCTGTGGATGGGTGAAATTCAATATAGGAGTCCTATCTAGAGATACACATTCTGTACTCTGTTATGCTTTAAAATTTGGGAAGTTGTGGCCTCCTATGTGCATCACACTCTGCTGTACAACAAAGATTTACTGGTGAGAGTTGAGGGATGCATAGTTTTCTTTCTACCCCTTGTTCTGCTATGTTCCATGAGCCTTTGTTGTAGAGTTTCAACTGTAGATGTGTCACCTAGTACTGGGCATCTATCAGGTATATATTCTTTGTGTCTGACCAGATGTACAATTCTTCAGTAGCCTCCATCTGTTTCAAAGGGAAGCTTCTTTGATGAGTGGTGTATGGTATGCTTGTCTGTAAATATAAGAATCCATATTTAGCAGATAGTAAGAAATTTCATTTGTCTAGAGATATGAAAGAGGTAGGATTTTCTCTTGGATCTGTTCTCTCCTGCCATATCTACTTGACTGAGTTTACAGCCACCCACAGAGGGGATTCAAATACAATTAGATAGCTGTTGATTGCCCCCCAGATAATAGTGCCACTACTGCACCAATGTGGGGACCTAAAAGCCCCACCTTGAATAGGTCCAAAGGGAAGTTACTGGGGGCACGGCCCGGCTTGCTTTGAAAGTCTGAAGAATACTTCTGCACTGCTGAGGAGTGCATGATCAGCGCGTGACTATCCTTAAGATACACCCTGGGGGTGGGGGTGGGAGAGGGGAGTTCCAGGTGCCTTTATAAGCTTTGGAAAGCTTGCAATAAATGAGTCCCTGCTTGACTAGGCTCCAGTTGTGTCTAAGTGTCCCCAGGTAACAGGGGCGGCATGGGCTGGCAAACGGCGTGCTTACTCATCCCCAATCTCACCTCGCCGGGGGTTGCGGGTTCGAGTCCCTGGCACACCAATAGAGGTAGTTTGCCATGCCAGACCTTATAATTATTAGGCTTTAGCGTTGGGTTGGACCATTGATTATTTTACTCTCTTTGCAGTTTGCATATTATGCAAGGGGCCATGCTATAGAGCCGAGGAAAGACAGGAGAGGGAGGATGGTGGGAGGCTGATGATACTGGGAAGAGGGTGGGGATAAAGGGGGTGCTGGGACTGAGGAGGGAGGAGGGGGCAGAATGGGAGGAAGGCGAGTGGAGATGGGCTAACCTTAGTGCTCTAGGAAACAGACGGGGGTGCGGTGCCCTCAGGACCCAATGGGAGGTGCCCATACAGTGGCTGAAGGTTGGTGTCTGTGTATACCTGAGACTTGCTTGGCAGGGGGCACAGTGCCAGATAGAGGACACCTCCCTTCCTATGGTTGGTGAGAGTGGCCAAGGACACTCCCAGGATAACACAGGCTATTGTCAAATGTCTTGGTTGTTGCCTGGGACTAGAAGATGGGACCCTACTGCTGAAGACAGGACATACTTTGGATACAGGACTTGAAGCAATAGAGCAGGAATTGACATGGAAACCTTCTAACAGTTGTTTGAATATCATAATGCTAGATGATAATATAATCTTTGAGACACTGAGCCCTCAACCAGGTCTATGGGGAATATTGGTGTTTTTTTGTTGCTTTAGCTGATCCCCACTTGGTTACATCTAACTTTGAAATCCAATATGTCCTGCATGATCCATATTTTCATTGTTATTCTTGTTGTTTTCTGCTCTGCTGTTTGCTTGTTTTTTTTATGATATAGCTGTACTTTTCCACAGTTATACCTTCATTGGATGTTTGCTTGTTTTTAAGACAAAGTCTAGCTATATAGTCCAGTGTGACTTTAAAACCTTGACTTTGGATTCTCCTTCTTCAGCCTCTTGCATACTGGGATTATAGGCAGGTACCACCATGCCAAGCTACGCTGTGGTTTTTCATATCAGCTTATTAGTTATCAAATTATGCTGTGTTGTTGCCTGTTTATGGCACAAGGCTCACATTAGCTGTTCTGGAACTCATATGGAAACCCATTTATCCCTTCTCCTCTTGAAGGCTTTGTTGTTCCTTTGGTAATTCCTGTTCAAGAACAGACCAGGAATAATTTTGGAAGTTCTGTGATTTCTACTCTAAACAGGGTGTCTCTATCTCATATCTCTTTTTATGGATTTATCCTTAACTCTTTTGATTCTAGAATCTCTTCAGTATTTCATCTAGACAAAATATGAATATCTGTACTCTAATTCAAATCTAAATACTAAAGATAGAGTAATTTAAAAGAGAGAAATAACATGGACCTGTGATTGCTAATCCTGGATGTCAATTTGACTGAAATGAGAGAGATCATCTTGATTGGATCATCTGAAGGCGGAAGACACACCCTAATGTGGGTGTTACCTTCTGATGGGAGCTCCTGTAAAAGGCCATGGCAGAAGAGAGAGCTTGATTTTTGTCACTTGCCTTCTCTCTCACTGGTGAATTTGTCTTGCTGCTGTAGAATGAAGATTAGCAGATATTTTAGAATTTGTCAGATCTTCAGTGCCAGATTGCAACTTCTGAGATATCTAGCCTCACAGACTGAGCAACTACTGGATTCTCAGCTCTCTAGTGTGGTGCAGCCATTATGGAACTACTCAAAGTCTATCCTGTAAAATAATTTGATAAATAAATAAATATATATATGAATAAATGAATATACATTCATTCTATCAGATCTTCTTCAGAGAACCCTGATCAATATAGATCTTTCCCCTATATTTTTGTTTGTTCAACATGGTCCCTTTTTGAATCTCCTATTTAAGGAGAGAGATTTTCTATTTGGTCCTAGGCATTTGTTCCTGCTGCACAGAGCAAATGCAGCTACATTGCTGAGGCTGCTGTTTGGGTAAAGAGGGGAAGGAAAATACAAAAAAATCTGATTCCTCCACATAATCTACAGCTCATAGCAACTCTGTCATGGTCTTCTTGCAAGATATGCTCACTCATTCACTGCAGTCATCCTGGTTATGGTGTCACCTTAATTCAGAGCTATGAGATAAATAAAACAAAGTGCCCAAATTTACTGCGGTACTTCAAATTTTGACTTCCAGTTTCTATTTGATTGATGTTACTTTTCAGATACATCATTGGTGTTTCTTTCTTTGGGGATTGGTGTTTCTGTGTAGTGCTCACACAAGTGTTGTTTGATATTTTATCCAGAATATTTAATATTTAGTTGTAGTCAGTGGTAAAGAGAAGCTTACTTAATGAGAGATCTTGTTAAAGGCCCAAATCTCATAATAGAATGTCTGGAAATGATGACCTAGAAAAATTTGTGAGGGGATACTTATGGCAGACTAAGCTTAGAAGATTCCTAGGAAGAGAGTTTGATCAGATAGCAGATAGTATATCAGACTATGGATAAATTCCAGTTGGAATCTTTACTAGCATCTCAGCATTTATTTCATCAGTTTGGTGGAGAGTAAAACCTTACCTCACAGGATTCCAATGAATACTGTAAGGCAGGTCTTGGATATCCTCAAAAGCCAAATGTTGAAGGTTGTGGGCCTAGCCTGTTTTTATCTTGGTAGATGGTAAATTTTTAGGACATGTGGGCCATGTATCCTAATGTACTCACTAAACAACAGAATATTTAAATAAATGGCTAGAAAAATACAGATCATAAGTTTTCTAAAGGCATCCTTTGGCATAGGTCCTTATAAATGTTATCCATGATGATGCCGAAACTAGATTTATCTCATTCATTGAATTTTGTTAATTTGTCACAAAAAGTTCATAGTCCTAAGAACCATTACTAATCTCATTTTATATGTACAAATCAATATTAGTTGGGGAAAGTATTTTATCTGAGTTCAACCAAGTATATGGAAAAGTTGGAATTTTAGCTTTAAACCCAAGGGAATGCCACTACATTTTTATCTATATTTTATTTCCCAATACTTGACCTAATATAAAATCATTTAAGAAGCAGTCTTAGTTTCTTCTAGAGAAAAAATTCAAAACACAAAATAGGGCAGCATTAACTATATGTTTGCAGATCTAGGTAGGAAAATTGATATGATATAGTCTGCATCTACAGATGGATACAGAAGTTATACTTATTGATACTTATTTTTACCTTGAATTAAATTGTTTAAGTAAAATTAGCAGTGTAGGAAAAGAGAATATTACAAACAAAAAGTATAACATTCAGTAATATAAGAACTTAATGGGCTACCAAATTATGAATATTAAGATTCCATGGAGATAGATAATATATCCCATACTAAATAATAATTTATCTTAAGCAAGGCCAAATAAAATTGAAGGTGTGATAATGAGTCAAAAACAATACCCTCCACTAACTAGGAGACTATTCAATCTGATGAAAAGTCAGAAATCTACTGAGATATAATAATTTTAGGAAAAACAAAACTCCACACACTACAACAAATTCTGATTTATGCTAAGTGACTATGAGTAGTTGTAAAACAGAAAATTCAGAAAAAAATATGGTGTTATACTATTTCTCATAACTCCCTATTACCTACATTGGAAATGTTCATGGTTGGAAAGGAAAATTTATTATTCTCTTCCTATACAGGAGCCTTTCACTCATTTTGGAACCATATCATTATTATGAAGGTTTTTATAATTCCTATTGTAGTGATATTTTATCACGGTAACAGAACATTAACTAGTACAGACATTGGTAACTGACATTTATGCCTTTGGACTTTTTTATGAAAGATTTGAAACTTTGGGCTGGAGAAGGCATTGAGTGCCATGAGAAGAATATAATGGACTCTTTTGTACAAATTCAGAAGTCAATAATACTGAGGGAAATGTAGGCAGTATAGGTTAAGCTAATAAGGTTTCAGAGGGAAGCAAAGGATATATTGGGATCTGTACTATGGAGCTGTTTGCATGATACTGTGACCAAAAATCTGGTTGCAGTCTGACTGTGTTCTGAAAACGTGTGTCAAGTTGAATTAAAAAGTAATGGACTTTGAACCTGCATAAAATTGAGTCTGTGCAATAATTATTATTGATTACTCTCTTTAAAATTTTTGTAAATTCCATACAATATATTATGATCATATTTAGCCTTCCTCCCCTATCTGTACCACTTTTATAGCATCACCAATGAATTTCATATACTCTGTCATATATTTTAAGGCCTGTTGAGCCAAGATTGTGTTCCCAAATGTCCTTTGGTGTGCATCAATCCACCGGAGCCTGGTTAACTTATCTAGTGTGAAATGTCTAAAGAAAAATCCAACTTCTTTGGGAAGTTACCCATTGCCAATAGCTCCTCAGCTAAGGTTGGGGCTTCTTACCTAATTCCCCCTTTCCATCCTGGAATTTTGTCTGACTTGGGCTTTCATAGGACTTGTCACTGTTTTTACAGTTGCTGTGATTTCATATGATTACTTCCCAGATGTCTGGAAAACCATTGCCATGTGGTCATCAACCATACCTGCTCTTATAATTTTTCTACCACTTCTTCTGCAATGGTTTCTTAGCTTTGGATGGCAGAGGTTTGATATAGGTGTCCTATTCAGGGACAAATATTCTGCAGGCCAATTGTGGTTTTCTGGGTTAATCACCATTTATTATATGAGGAAGCTTTACTCATGAGAGTTGAGAAGTGTATTAATATTCCTCTATGTTTCCTGAGTATTACATGTAGAGTTTGCATTGTAGATGTGTCACTTAGAGCTGGGCACCTCACAGACACTTATTCTCTGCACCAGTTTTGGAACTTTGTATTAGTCTCAATCTGTTGCAAAAAAAAAAAAAAGCTTTATTGATAAGTGATGAAAGGTACACTTTTCTATAAATACAAGGAGACACATTTAGAATACAGTAAGAAATTACATTGGTCTAGGCATGTAACAAAATTGTTCTCTAGGTTCTAAGACCTTTCTAGTTATTATATTTTGCTATGTTTACAGTATCACACATGAGTTCCCTCTCACTGAGCAGGACTTACATCCTATTAGACAGTTGTTGTACCCCCAAGATAAAAGTACCATTATTACACCAGTAAAGATTATTTCTTGGGCTGGTCATTGTGGTTCACACACTTTACACCTAAATAGAATCATTGATTGGTTTTCTCACTTGGCAGTTTGCATAGTATCTTCTGATACTGTGGGAGGTAGTTTTTAGTGAGGAGACTTCCAGATTAGTTCTAGAGTGACACTTCCAAATCCCATGTCTGAAGTATATCCAATCTTCAACAATAGTGGCTTAGCTTCAAGTCATGGGAAGCAATTGAGGTATTTGACAATAGCCTGCATTATTTGGAGAACCTCTTGGATTACCTTGACCAACAGCTTGAAAGGAGGCTTCCTTTGTCTGACACTGTGGTTTTGTTATATACCCTTCAACTATACACAAACTCTCTCTCTCTCTCTCTCTCTCTGTAAATGTATATATATATATATATATATAGTGTGTGTGTGTGTGTGTGTGTGTGTGTGTGTTTTCAGTAGGGTTTTGCTCTACGAATATATTTTCCTCTGGTTTTTCCCACAACCGAAGTGTTATCTCTGCTCTTACCCGCCCCATATAACCCTCCCTATACCCTCTCTAGTTAAAATATTCCCCATTTTCCCTATTTCCCCTTGATAATACCTGCCCTCTATTATCCCACCATCTCTAGATCATACTTCTCTTTTACTGCCATGGATCCTTTCCATTTTTCTTACTCCTGATGAATCATCATAGTATATACTCATATCTATGAATGTAAAACTAAGATCCACAAATGAGAAATAACATGTTACTTGCTCTTCTGAGTCTGTCTTAATTCTCTTTGTATATCAGTTCCTAGTTAAATCTATTTACCTGCACATTTCATGGGTTCATTTTTCTTTACCTCTGAGTAGAACTCCATTTCGTAAATGTACCACATTTTTATTTTCCATTTGTTATTTGAGGGATATTTAGGTTGTTTCTATGCTAGCTATTGTAAAAACAGCAGCAACAAATATGACTGAGCAAGTATCTCTGGAATAGGATGTTGAGTATTTTGGGTATATGCCAAGGAGAGCTACGATCAGATTATATGATAGATTTATTGTAGTTTTTAAAGAGTTCGTCACACTGATTTCCAAAGTGTTTTACCAGTTTGTAATCTCACCAGCAGTAAATGAAGGTTCCCATTGTCCTGTATCTTCACCAGCATTTGGTGTCATTTGTTCTCTTAATCTTAGGCATTCTGACTGGAGTTAGGTGAAATCTTAAAGTGGTCTTGATTTGCATTTCCCTAATTTCTAATGATGCAGAACTCTTTTCAAGCTATTTATTAGCCATTTTTATGAGAACTCTTAAAACTCTTCTTTTGAAGAGTTCTCAAAACATATGTTCATATCCAAAGCCCATATTTTAATTGGGTTATTATTTTTCTTGATTTTTGTTTTTTGAGTTCTTTATATATTATGGATATTAATCCACTGATTAATCTTATACAGGTCTTCAGTGAAAAAGAGCAAAAAATGGGGTAGAAAGAAATATGTTTT
>NW_008344194.1:119151-122464 GCF_000622305.1 Nannospalax galili | reverse complement strand
ATTCTATTTTTTATTTCTTAGTCTTTATTAAAGATTGTTTAAATATTTGGAGATGAAAAGCACTAGGAAGCTTAAGGTTACAGTCAAGTCACACACTGAAAATGAGGCTCTGACTGTTGAACAAGTTAACACCATTTAAGGGAAGCCTTCAGTTTGAACTGGAACACTATGAATGGTATACCAAAGGCAAGGCCCCACATAGCTAAGGCTCCAACTTGTGAAAAGGGGGAGCCTAAAGATTTTTCTGTTCCTAGAAAGCAAAGACCTAGGAAAGATTTCCTCATCTTTAGCATACAGAAGCTGATGGAACTGTGGTGCAAGAGGATCAGGCTTCACCTTAAGTTGGTGGCAAAACATGGCATGGCAGTGTTATTTACTTGGTAGTGATTTTGGAGACAAGAAAGATGGAAGATTCAGGGGTTTATGGATTCTTCCTTTGCAGTTTTATAAAACTGTTTAGATTAGGCAATGTGTGGTAAGGTCAGAGTCCCTGTGGGGAGGTACTGAGATGCCATAGTGGGAAGTTGGAGGAGATATAAGAGTTGTAAGACATCTGCCAAGGAATAATGCATACAGGACATAGAATGACAGAGAGAGAGAGAGAGAGAGAGAGAGAGAGATCAACGTAAGTTCTTTAAAATTGTAGCCCCAGATATCAGGACTAGATCTCTAGGATTTGGTATTTTCCCTGCTGGGTTTCAGTTTTGCTTTGGTCCCTTACTTCCTAAGTAAAATCCCCATTCCTCCCTTTTGGTGTGGGGATGTATATTCTGTACTATTTTATGTTGGAACTATGTAATTTGTTTCATTACTTTAAAAAGGATTGCACTTACAAAACTACCTTGAGTCTCAGAAAAGTCTTTGAACTTTTGAATGGTAGTAAGGTTGAAGTCTAGGAGACTTTTAAATTGGACTAAATACATTTTTGCAACATGAGATTGCCATGAATAGATCCATGAATAGATGAGGGGCATGGTAGAATGTGGAACTTTAGATGAGAAATGTCCTCCATAGGCTCATGTATTTGACACTTGGCCCTGAAATGATTGCCCTATTCAGGAATGTTATGAAATATTCCACAAATGAGGAAATACATTACTCATGTGTGAACTTCTGTGTTTGAAAGCCCTGACCCCACTTTCTGTTCTCACCCTCTACCTCCTCTGTGCAGATGAAATGTATTCATTCTCTCTGTTCCTGTTCCTGACTGCAAGGCCCGCCTTTTTTTTTTTTTTTTTTTTGTCTGTTGCTATACTTTCCCTTCCATGATGAACTGTATCTGCTTTGAAACTGTAAGTTAAATAAACCCTTTTCTCCCCGATGTTTCTTTTAGTTAATATATTTTGTCATAGCAGCAGAAAAGTAACTAGTATCCTTATGACCACAGGTTCTCATTCTGCAAACAAATAGAGCCTCACATAATGCATGTGCCATTCTAAATAATGTCAGTTGTTACCCCATGAAGTCAATTTACCAATTGTTGGTGCAGACAGAAGCTACACATGGATCTGATATAGGTTGTCATTGAAAGAGCATTCCAGGGAGAAAACAAGCCTATTTTGTGATGAATTACCTATGCCTGTATGTATGTATGTATGTGTGTGTGTATGAATAATGATGATGACACATGGGAAATAGTTTAACATATGAATCTTAATTTTCTCATCTATTAAAGTCACAGTATGGCTGAATCTGTAAATATGTAGTTTGGGGACTAGGTGTTTAGTTTAATGACAGAATAATTTCCAAGTATACTTGAGGTCCTGGATTCAATCGTTAAAACTTCCAGTACTGTAACAAATAAATATGGATAAATTAATACATAGATTGTTTAAAAGCTTACTTTGAAAATAAAATTTATATTCTTATGAATTTATCCTAGGAATACACACTATATTATAGATTACAAGTTACTGCGAACTTTTTGATTATTAAAGAGACTGACTAAATATCACAAGTTAGACATTGCTACTAAGAGCCATTAACTATTAAAAGCACTACAGGATCAGTTTAAAAACTCAGGAAATCAATGACAGTGATCTTTACATAAGCCCTTGAGAATAAAGACATTAATTTACATGTATTTGTATCTCTTATTTCTTAGAGATGTTCTAAGTGTTGTAGGCATTAAATACAATTGCATAACTGGAAAAACAATGATTATTCACATTTTTATAATTGCAGAATATTATACTTTTGGTCATTTAAATATTTTGCAATATTTACATTGTGTTATAAGCATATTTCATTATTCTTAGTTATATTTTATGAAAAAAATAATATTTCCAGGCATGGTGGTGCATGCCTTTAATTCCAGCATTTAGGAGGCAGAGGCAGGCTGATCTCTATGAGGTCTAGGCGAGCCTGGTTTACATAGAAAGTTCCAGGCCAGCTGGGGCTACAAGGAGACTTGTCTCAAACAAAAATACCAAAATGAAAAAACAAAAAAAGAAAAACATTAACTTATCTTAGTAATTATATATTCCACATTTATAATTATGATGATCCTGTTAATTTGGTGGAAAGTTTGTTTAATGTGATTAATATATTAGAAAAACTGTGTAAAAGAATATAAAGGATTACAGAGTAATTTCATAAAGGTTACTGGATTTGTGAGAGGTGAGGAGACACAAATTAAAGTAACTCATAGGCCCCAAACTCCATGTTTTGCTAATTAGATTACAGAGAGAAAATACTGTTAAAAAAGAAACTTTCACTGACAACACAAGGAAAATAAAAATTAAGGTATAAAGTTTAAGGGGGAAAATTTTCATTATTGTTAACAAAATAGTGCATTAGAGAGAAGATAAAACAAAACAAAGCAAAATACAGGACTAAAAAATGTTTCTGTCAAGGGTACTGTCTCCTCTAGGACTATTACCCTTTAGGTACAATAAGTAGTTAATAGAAGAGATTATCTCACTTCATTTGAAATAAGAACATAGAAAAATTCATTCCAGGGCTCTTGACATTGAGACGTTTTCATATGCATTTCTAATCTCTATATACATGACTATCACTGGTCACAGTCACCCACCTTCTGAGCTCCTCGGCATCTGAGCATGAATACAAACTCATCAGGTAGACAGCCTTCCTCTCCCACTAGAGCCTCCATACTCTGCTATCCCTGCCACTGTCCACTGTGCTGTCAGCACCCCCATCCATTCCCCCCATCTGCCCTTCTGGTAAATCTAGTCAGCCAGAGGTCCCTGTTCCAGGAGGATCAGCTGTTCCTTATCAACAGCAATCCATTGTCAGTATTCCTTTGGATAGAATTGGGGTCTGCTGTTCATGTTTCCAATGTCAAGAGCCC
>NW_008344194.1:113169-118979 GCF_000622305.1 Nannospalax galili | reverse complement strand
TGTGAACCTGGAAATGTGCAGCCAGTTTTGAAGGAGATGTGCCTTAGCTCGGAAAGGTGTTGAGTAGGTTGATGCTGTTGTAGTGAAATGCTTCTTTTAATTAAAAAAAAAATCTACAAAAAAAATGTACATTGGAAAAAAAATCCCCTTACCTTATTTAAAGTATGCCTCTAATGTCACTTTCCATCACTATATGGTAGTAGTCAGTGGACTTTGTGAAAAAAAAATGGTTTTTTTGAGACAAAGTTTCACTATGTAGTCCAAGCTGGCCTGGAACTTGCTATGCAGACCATTCATTGCAGGCTGGCTGGATCTCACAGCTATCCTCCTCCCTCTGCTTCTCGGTGCCAGTATTAAAGGTGTGTGCCACCACGTGTGGTCAAATTTATTATATATAATCTAGCAAATTTGTGTCAAGACAAAAATGGACAAAGAATGTGATTTGGAGTATGGACACTCCTTACATGTATAAGTTGTGATGGTGATTTCTTTTTTAACATTCCAAAGTCTATCTGTTGTAAATATTTATTCATATTCTTTCACAATGGAAAAAGAAGCAACTAAAAATTAGAAAAAAATGAGCTATTTCATTCATATTATTTGTAATCAAAACTGGCTATGAAGGAAAACATTCAAGTAATGAAACTCAAAATGGTAATTGTAAAGTCTTGCTAATTTGAAGAATGTTCTTGTTCTCAACAGAGAATAAAATAAAATGAAGCCACAGGGGGAAAAAAAAACAAACAAACAAACAAAAAAAGAAATAAGAACATAGGGCAGAGGTCTGATATATGTTAATGTATGTGTCTTACATTGAAATGGTATAGGATTATGGTAAATGTCTTTGCAGTCTTATATTCACACAGGGATGGTAATCTTTACTCTATTCCAAGCTGCATTTTTTTCTCCCCAGGTTCCTTTTGTTTAAGCAGTTAATGAGTATGTTGGAAATATGGAAAAAGGCAAAGAAATAAAAATCGGCATGGGTTATTCCAAGGTTGACTGGATTATCTACTTTCCCTAAAACTGTTAATGCTGAACAGACAAAGCCCTGGGCTACTAGCAATGCTTCCATTCCAGCTGGAGTCTCTGCTAATGCACTCCCAGGTTCCAGGATGGCTCGTTCCCCATGCTGATGCAGACAGCAGCAGCTCTACAGGAACAGGCAGGAAGTTTAGTACACTTCCTATCAAATTCCATACACAAGCCTAGAATTTGAATTAAAGTAATTTTGTAAACATCTATAGATCTTAAGCAATATTTATATTTCAAATAAAAAGTGAAACCAACATTTTCACAAATTAATTCATTTTAAACTTCAAAACCCAAATAATATACTAAATTGGGAATTATTCTATAAAACACAGGAATTCAAGTTCTTGTCTTTGGGGTAATTATTTTTTGAGGTTTCTGTTTTTCAGTTGTTCATAAATTAGAAGAAGACAGACAAGTAAGCAAGCATGCATCACTGGCATGGTGTGGTCCAAATGCTAGTGCTGAAGAAAGGATGTTATCAGTAGGTTGATTTGGGTGACTTTTGCAAAGAACAGAATGTTATCACGGCCTTATCTGGAAATTCGAGAGTATTTGCTGGCTCCAGTGAGGGCCCTATAGAAAGAGCATCAAAATGGTTGGACCCCATGATGATGACGCCACCCACCAAGATAAGAAGAAATCCAGTGAGCCAAGAAAAAAAGGCCTAGGCTGGCGGTACAGGACTGTCATCTCAGATATTTAGAAGGCTGAGGCAAGAAGAATGTAAGTTAAAGATCAGCCTAGGCTACCAAGTGAAGACAAGGCCAGCCTGACAACTTAGTGATGATATGTCTCAAAGTAAAAAGAGATGCAAAGGATATAGGGCATTCATTAGTAAAATACTTGCTTCCCATGGTCCCAATACTGAGTAATGACAACAAAACAGACAATCATATTTGCTTTACAGTAACTCATTTTCACAAAAATTAATCCTTTTTATGAGATCAGCATTAATACCTTCCAAAGATATGGTCCCCTAAGTTCACTACCTTCCAGAAGGCTTTACAAATACATGTTTAGTGGATCTACTGCCTCAGTATAAGCATATGAGTTTTTCGGGAAGCACTCAATCCAAAGGGTAGCATATGACACATAATGGGACACAAAGGAGAATTTAATCCAGAGGGACATAGTCTCAAGAAGATTTCATAGAATTTCTGGTTTCTAAATTAAGTTTTCATAAAGAAGAGTAACTGAAGAGACAGAAAAAAAAACAAAACAACAAAAGTAGCATCAAAGTTGTTTTAGGTAGAGTAAACAACTTGATCAAAATGCAGAGATGCAAGCAGGAAGATTTAAAGAATTTCAGTTAAAATACACTCAAGTGCAATGTGTAAACATGTTAAGGGAAGAGGGATTTGAGGCTCAATGTTGTGGTCAGGCAAAGTTGAGGATGAAAATGGGGACTAAGAAAAATTTTATCAAGTAAGCCCACTGAGGTAGTGAAGGTTGAGAAAATGTTGGTTTACACATTCCAGCAAGATTTATTATGCATTATGGGCAAGTACTTTTCTGTGTGCCAAAGGTGTAAGAGTCAGCAAAAGTCAAAAACACATGCTCCCTTGAATTTAAACACCAGCATGAGCTGGAATGTGCTGGAATGATTTTGTGTGTGTGTGTGTGTGTGTGTGTGTGTGTGTGTCTGTGTGTCTGTGTGTCTGTGTGTCTGTGTCTGTGTGCATACAGGTGGATTTAAAAATTCATCTGAGACCAGGTAGTGGTGCATGCCTTTAATTCCAGCACTTGGGAGGCAGAGGATCTCTGTGAGGTCCAGGACAGACAGAAATTTTACTAGAAATTCTCTGAATTGAGCCATAATTTATTCCTGAATGCCTTCCTTTGGGAGTTATTCTCATGATAAATGGGCTGAACTAGGACTCTAGGAGAGGTGGAGACAAGTGGATGAAAAAGAAAGGAAAAGGATAGGAAAAATGACGTGAAATCAAAAGATACTGGCTGATTCTAAGAACTGTGTAAGGTGATGATAATGAGGGAAATAGTTTGAGAATGAGAAAATTGGAGGGCTCCGTAAAATGAATGAAATAGTTCAGAATTCATTGAACAAAGCCTCACTTTTTAGACCTATATATTTCAAACTGTAATTTGAAAATAAATGCCTTTCCTGTGTATAATGACATTATGAAAAGTTCACAGTTAATATTTCAATGTAAAGGTGATACTATAAATGCTCCTCAAACATATAAAATATGAACATAATAGAGAACAATAGAAAAATATGAATACAAAGTTATTTTAAATTAATTTTACCAGTACTTTAAGATCATATCACCACTAAGTTAAGTCTATAATAAGAATTTAGGAATACTGACATTAGAAAATAGCCATCACAGCTCAATCATCATGGAAATCAGTATGGAGATTCCTCAAAATGTTAAGCACACTTGTGATATCGCCCAGCCTTTTCATCCCTATATATTTACCCAAATGACTACAAGCAACATAACATAGAGACATTTGTACACCAATATTTATTGAGGCACTTTTCACAGTAGCTAAATTATGTACACAACCAGGGTTCTCTGTCACTGAACAAAGCAATGTAACAAATATACTCAATGTAATATATTTTTCAGCTACAGAGAAGAATAAGGCAATTCATTTGCAGGAAAAGAGACACACGTGGAGATAATTAAATTTATCAAATTAAGAAAGTTTCAGAAAGAAACCTCATTTTTCTCTCACTTGTATGTTGTAGATTTTATGTAGATAAATAAATTCAAACACATAGATGTATGCACAAATGCACAGACAATGCATATATATATATGCCATATAAACAAATATGAAAGAAACTTAACAGGGAAGCATAAAAAGTGAGAGTAGGACGGTATGAGATAGGATACCTCATATTCCTTATGTAATATAGTACTATGTACTGTATTTTAAGATAACAAATATTTTGTAAACTTGATGTTTTTTATGTGTACAAGTCCTTTGGCACAATTTTGGTATCTATTAGTATTATTCTAGGAGATTTAATCATGCATGTATCAGATACCAGTAGGCAAATAATTTTTCTTTTTATTTTTTTTGAGACAGGGTCTCCATGTAGCTCCAGCCGCCTGGAACTCACTCTGTAGATCAGGCTGGCCTTGAACTCACAGAGGATTGGCCTTGAACTCACAGAGGATCCACCTGCCTCTGCCTCCCGAGTGCTGGGATTAAAGGTGTGGGCCCAGGTTTTTTTGTTTTGTTTTGTTTTGTTTTTTGGGGGAGACAGGGTCTCCTTGTAGCCCTGGCTGTCCTGGAACTCACTATGTAGACCAGGCTGGCCTCCAACTCACAAAGATCCTCTTGCCTCTGCCTCCCAAGTGCTGGGATTAAAGGTGTGTGCCACCACACCTGGCTTGAGAGTTGGTTATTCTTGCACTTATGCTTGGCCTAGAAAGTAGCCTTAGACCCTGACGCAAATGGAGAAACTGAGACACAGTGAAGGGAGGTAGATCATGAACTCTGGGGCTGGGCCAGGAAAAGAAATGTAGTTAGACAGACCCTGGAAGTCTTGGCTGGGTGTGGGGACAGGCACAAAGTTTGAACGGAAAGAATGTTTTCAAGGGAGTGAGGAGGTGCAGTTTGGGCATTTGTGTGCATAGAAAGCTGGGATAGGATTTGTAGTTTATGCTGTAGTAGGAAAGGGCCCTGTGGGAGGGGTTCTCAGGTAGACATTGCCAGGGGTCAGGCCCTATTTAGAGTAGATAAGATGGACTGAGAGCTTGCAAAGGGTTTTGAATCCATTCCATTCGTTCAATTGTATTCACTGAGCACCTACTATGTGTCTTGTACCCAATGTGCTTGGTGAAAGAGGGGTGAAAGAGTACTGAAGAGGCAGGCTTTTGACTTTGGATGGGAGGACAGAACCAGGAGGGTAGGGTGGGGTTCTATAGGACCAGGCAGCACTTCTTGGGGCCAAAGGGAAGGACTAGCTGCTGGAGCAGGAGGGGCTTTCCTGCCAGTGGCCTAACAAATAGAGTAAATGTACCCTCCATCTCTGGGCCATATGGCACTCCAGCAAGCAAGCCTTCATCTCCGGCTTGTAGACATTGACACTAACCAGAAATACCCATGAGGATGGCTCACATCCAGATAGTATGTTCTCAATTGGCTTTACCTTTCTACTATATATTTGGCAAGAATTTGAAGAGAAAGGCTTTATCAAATAGAGTAAATGTACCCTCCATCTCTGGGCCATATGGCACTCCAGCAAGCAAGCCTTCATCTCCGGCTTGTAGACATTGACACTAACCAGAAATACCCATGAGGATGGCTCATGTCCAGATAGTATGTTCTCAATTGGCTTTACCTTTCTACTATATATTTGGTAATGATGTTTCTAAAATTATACCAACTTGTATACACATATTTGATAACAGGCACAACAGAAAAGAAAACGAAACTTTAAGACTTTAAGACAAAAATAGGTTTAGAGCTGCTCCTCCCTCTGCTTCCCTG
Organism: Nannospalax galili; assembly: GCF_000622305.1. Classification (NCBI taxonomy): domain Eukaryota; kingdom Metazoa; phylum Chordata; class Mammalia; order Rodentia; family Spalacidae; genus Nannospalax; species Nannospalax galili. The sequence goes on along the minus strand of NW_008344194.1, from coordinate 113,474 downwards.
TGCCTGGGCCTGAACAACTGCAGGCCTCTCTCTCTGGAGTAAGTCGATCCCCCCTCCAGGCTTGATTCCCCAGCCTTATTCACCCTCCCATCTCCCCTGCCCATCTCTCCTCCTAGCCTGGGACCTGTCCCATTCTTTGTCTTGGCACCCCAAAAGCTGGGGGAACCACCACTTCTTCCTGATCCTTTGCATCCAGACCAAGGTACTTCCTTCTGAGGTCCCCAGGAGTCCTCTGGGCTTGACCTTACTCTCACCTCCCTCTGTTTCCCTGGACTGCACAATCCTCCAGCCTCTTTCCTGGATGA
>NW_008344194.1:109148-112895 GCF_000622305.1 Nannospalax galili | reverse complement strand
CACCACCAAATACCAATAGTCCACTAGAGGAGTATAGTAAAAAACCCCTAGAGATAATGCAGGACATGGAACTCAAAAGAACAATTATAAAATGATAAAATAATTAGGTGAAATTAAAGAACACAAACAAAGAAATCAAAGAACTGAAGAAAGATATGGATAAACTTCTGAATGAATTCAGAAAAGAGCTAGAAATATTGAAGACTACTCAGGATGAAATGAAGAAGGAAGTCAAAGACTCAGTAAACCAATTAGAAACGACAGGAGAAAGCCTCACCAATAGGATGAATGAAATGGAAAACAGAGTATCAAGACTGGAAGATAAAGTGGACAAACTGGACCACTCAAGCAAAGATTATGAAAAATTTAAGAACTCACAAGAATGGAATATGCAGGAATTGGGTGCCACCATAAAAAGACCAAACTTACGAAAAATAGGCATACAGGAAGGAAAGAATCCCAAGAAAATGGCATGGACCTGATCTTCAACAGAATTGTGGAAGAAAATTTCCCAAAATTAAATAAAAACATGCCCATACAAATACAAGAAACATATAGAACACTAAACAGACAGGACCAGAAAAGAAACTCTCCATGGCATGTCATAGTCAAAACACTAAATTTACAAAACAAAAAGACAATACTGAAAGCTGCAAAAGAGAAACAAGTCACATATAAAGGAAACCCATTAGGATTAAAGCTGCAGGAACCAAGATAATGGAAAAGAACCAGGGAGGTAAAGGAAAAGAAAGAACCTAAAAGAGAAGAACAGTAGGAAACAGACCTTAATAAGGGAGATGTGGATAAAAATTGGGTTAGTTTAAGGGAGGAGGGAGGGAAGGGTATACAAGGAACCTAGGGGATAAAGGAAAAGAAGGCGCTCAAGAGAGGTAGGCCCATAGGAGAAGGGTATTATTAACAGAGAAAGGGGGAAAATGGGGGCACCTTCATTGGGGAAACCATGGTGGAGGGGTAAGACAATGTGAGAGATAAATAATGAATACCTAGTTTTAAAAACCAGAAGGAACCATATTACTCCAACAGCCTACTGACAATTTATGCATACCAGATCAAGAAATATATGTTTAGGTATGGTTTATCTGAGAACACTTGGTCTTTGCTCAAGATTTAGCTACATGACATACAGTAATTAGAAGTACGAGACTGGTGGGACTAACATTCTTGGATGTTCAACAGATATACTTTGAGGCCTACAATAATTAGGTCAGAGGGACATAAAGGACAGTTTTTTCTCCTTGTCCTCCTAGGTTGACTAGTTCCAGGGCACTATGAGCATCTTTGAAAATGTCCTGTAATTGTGGTGGGTCACCTGTCCTCTTGATCAAGGAGGCCGAGGAGACCCCACGAGATGGACTTGAACCAGTATCCAGTCTACAATGAGGAGAGTCAACACAGAGGAATCATTTCCTCCATGCTTCCAAGCAAAGCAAGCCATGGTTGAACAGGACTTTTGCCTTATCTTCACATAGGTGGAACTGGTAAAAGAGAGGAGCCTGCAGCTCCTCCCCAGCCCATGTGACCCCTGAGGAACAGATCCTCAAACGACTTTAAGAGTAAAAATAAATTGGTTTATCTGGGCCAACTGTATGACCTTAAACACCCAAAAGGAAAGAATAACCAAATATTAAAGGGGCCAATATAATTTTTTAAGCATCCATATGTATAGCTAAAGGCAACATAACAAGGAGATACCTCCTTTTGAGTTGTTGACCAGGGTGGCCAAAGGTACTCCCAAATAGTAACTCAGCATAGAACTGGGAAAATGAACAGCAGATCCCAATCTTATCTAAAGGAATAATGACAACTGGTTGCTGCTAGATGAGGAACAGCTCACCTTCCTAAAACAAAGACCTCTAGATAGGCTGACTAGATTCGCCAGATGGACAAGTAATGGGGAATGGCAGATGTAGAGGCAGGAAGATCAGACGTTAAGGGCCATCCTCAGCTACATAGCCAGTTTGAAGTCAGCCTGGGCTACTTGAGATCCTCTGAAAGAAAACTCCCAATGGGGCTGGGGAGATGACTCAGTGATTAGGATCACTCGCTGCTTTTCCATAGGCCCTGAGTTCCAGGATCCTAGTTGGGTGGCTCACAATTGCCTGTAACTCCAACTCCAGGGGATCTAACAACCTCTTCTGGCCCTCCATAGGCAACCCCCCAATGATACACACACACACACACAAAAAAAAAAAATCAACAAATTAAAAATACGTATTATATTTGAGGAGGAAGCATGGACATTTACATCATATTAATTAGTAGAGGTAATATATGTTACCATTGAAATCTACCATATGACGTTATAGACATACACAGGTGCCAATGATCCAAGTGCAACCGATTATGACTAGTAATAATAAGATACATACAGATTAGAGATGCATGTGCCAACATCTCAGTGTTAGTAGCAAAAATAATGAGTCTTTCTGCAAGGAACAATATATTCTAAAATGAAATGGAGATCTTTTTAAAGGTTAAAAACTCATTCAATTTTATGTCTTACAGGGCTTATACTGAATTCAATATTGTATAACTGTATTGATTCAATTGTGAACCTAGAAACTTACAGGCACTTGTGAAAGAGATGTACTCTTGTTCTGGAGTGTGTTACTGAATATGTTAAAGCTGTAATGAAGTGCTTCTTCCAATCATGTAGTTTTAAAAAAATTTTTAAAGAAATTTATTTCATGTTAAATAGTAGAGGTGATAAACATTAACAGTGAAATCTTCCTGATGACTTTATATACATACTCAGGTACTAAGGATCTGAGTGTAACCAACTTTGACTAGTAATAATCAGGTACATAAAGATTAAAGATACATGTACAAACATGTGTTAGTAGCATTAAAAATGTAGGAAACAGCATATCTTAAAATGAAATGAAGATCTCTTTAAAGGGTAAAAACTCATTCAAGTTTATGTCTTACGCAGTTTATACTGAGTTCAATATTGTATGACTATATTAATTTAACTGTGAACCTAAAAATTTACAGCCACCTTTGAAAGAGATGTATACTTGCTCTGGAATGTGTTACTGAATATGTTAATGCTGTAATGAAAAGAAAATTTTTTATCTTTTGGTTGAGACAGGTGTTCCCTATAGGTCCAGCTGGCCTGGAACTTGCTTTGTAATTCAGTCTGGAATAGAGCTCACAGAGATCTGCCTGCCTCTGCCTCTGGTGTGCTAGAACTGAAAGTGTTGTCCACCATGCCCAGCTTGATGTACAAGTTTCATATATTCATTTAAACTTGCCATTTGAAGTATTTTACCCCTTAGTCTCATAAAAATCATGTACTTAAAACAGTTTAAATGCTTTTGGCTAAGAATAGTACATGGTGTTCATATCAGTCTCTCTCTCTCTATATATATATACATATATTTGACATTTTAAAATTTCATACATTTCCCACTCAAATCCAGACCCCCTTCCCCATCCCTATCTCCCCACATTGCCATTTGAAGTATTTTACCCCTTAGTCTCATAAAAATCATGTACTTAAAACAGTTTAAATGCTTTTGGCTAAGAATAGTACACGGTGTTCATATCAGTCTCTCTCTCTCTCTCTCTATATATATATACATATATTTGACATTTTAAGTACATGAAATTCTATGGAGGATAGTAAGGGGTGTAGAAAAGGGAGGGATCTAAATATGGTCAAATTTATTGTATGAAATTAACAAAAATTCAATTAAAAAAGTACAAAATAATAATAATGAAATT
>NW_008344194.1:105923-107357 GCF_000622305.1 Nannospalax galili | reverse complement strand
CAGAAATACCCATGAGGATGGCTCATGTCCAGATAGTATGTTCTCAATTGGCTTTACCTTTCTACTATATATTTGGTAATGATGTTTCTAAAATTATACCAACTTGTATACACATATTTGATAACAGGCACAACAGAAAAGAAAACGAAACTTTAAGACTTTAAGACAAAAATAGGTTTAGAGCTGCTCCTCCCTCTGCTTCCCTGTGCCTGGGCCTGCACAACTGCAGGCCTCTCTCTCCAGAGTAAGTCCCTCCAGGCTTGATTGCCTTGACTCCCCCAGCCTCACTCACCCTCTCATTTCCCCTGCCGGTCTTTCCTCCTAGCCTGGGTCCTGTCCCATTCCTTGTCTTGGAGCCCCAGACACCTGGGGAACCACCACTGCTTCCTGTTCCTTTGCATCCAGACCAACCCGGTTCCTTCTCGAGATCCCCAGGAGCTCTCTGGGCCTGGTCTCGCCCTCACCTCCCTGTTTCCCTGGGCTGCACAACCTGCCAGCCTCTTTCCCAGATGCTGGGGCTGACCTTTTGGCTTCCTGATCCTTTGCATCCAGACCAACGCAGTTCCTCAGTACAGTCCCCAGGAGACCTTGGGGCCTCTTCCCATGCCCATCTCCCTTTGCATATCTGAGTGTCATGGCCACCAGCTGCCTGAGACCATCATCTTTCCTGGGCCAGGCTCCCAGGCCAGTCCAACTCCCAAATTCCTGAGGCCAAAATCCTTCCTGGAGGGATCCAGACCTTAGGAGAAAGCCTGAGAGCATCTGATGTTCATCTGACTTGGGCCACTGTGGGAACTCCTGAAGACAAAAGCAATCTGGCCACTCAAATACAAAATCAAAAGAGAGAACTGGAAGTGTAGATGAACCAGCTTTTCATGCCCAAAAAGTAAACCACAAAGGCACATAAAGTTTACAAAAAGAAGCAGACCTAAACTTGAAGACTTGAGTCTCACACAAGAATCAGAAACTACAAATGAAATTCACATGTCAAAATCACAGAGAAAAAATAACATGAAAACCCAAAATACCTTGTTCCCACCAAATACCAGTAGTCCTCTAGAGTAGTACAATGAGAACTCCCTAGAGACTAGGTGAATGGATTAAGAAACAAAATCCATATTTTTAATGACTGCAAGAAACTCATCTCACCTTCAAAAATAGTCACTATTGTATGGTGAAAGATGGAAAAAAATTCCAAGCAAATGGCACTAAGAAACAAGCAGGGGTTGAACATCCAATGGACCTAACAGACATCTACAAATATTCCACCTGAGCACCAAAGAACACACTGTCTATTAGCAGAGTATGGAAGTTTCTTTAAAATTGAGCACATACTGGGACAGAAAACAGACCTCAAAAATACAATATAATTGAAATAAATCTATGCATTCTATCAGAATACAAAGCAGTGAAGCTTAAATCTACACAGAGAAG
>NW_008344194.1:71206-104361 GCF_000622305.1 Nannospalax galili | reverse complement strand
AGAGGGGAAAAAACCTTGATACATTGCACACACCTGAACACATTAGGATGTGTGCATTGGCATAAAAATTTATCCTTGAAAGTGTTACAGTAGAAAAAAATCTCATAAGATTAACTGGTCAGGAAAATAATCTCTGGCCTGGACTGAAGACCCTACTTTCCAGTTTGTCCTGACAATCTAGTCACAGGACCACTCCTAGGAAGAAAGGTTCATATTAAGTCATGGTAAAGCAATAGAAAGATTACCTAGGGGCTGACGCGATGGTGAAATTTTCCTGCCCAGAATGCCTACCTCTTAGCACAGTACTTGTTGCCCAGCTGGTCACAGACATGAACTTTCTATAAGTTTTGCCTGCTTCAAAAAAATGCATAACTTCTCTCTTTCTGCTTCATATCTCTTTTCTAACTGCTTTTCCTAACACTTTGGGTTGTCCCAATGTCTTTTTTATTTTTTCTTTTACTTTTCCTCTAAAGCTCCCTTCTTCTTGGCAAATATGGCTGCTCATCTGCCACATGGTGTCTGTCTGACCTAGATGCTGGCTCTAAATTGGCATGGTTTCGTGACTTTTTCCCTTCCCCTCTCCACTCTTCTCCTCAAGACAGTTCCTGAGATTTGCGGGTTAGCTCCCCTGAGGACTTTGCCATAAATTCTATTAAAATTACCCAAAAGCTTCCATTTGAATCCATTCTCAAAATCTTTCATGAATGAAACTGAGGACCCTAGAAGAGACCCTGATCTCCCCTGTATAAAAAGTACCTAATATCATAATAAGAGTTTTGAACCAGTCTATGGATGTTCTATTTATAAAGGTATGTCAAAGGAGATTCCTGAGAGAAAAGTATATAAAAATCTCAGCAGGCAAACTTGTTAGCATTGAAGCTAAGCCAAATGCACAGTAGACAAACTTTTTAATTTGCTGACTATTGCATTCTTATTTCCCAAGGAATGATGATAATATTTTAATAAACTTTTGGGGTTTTTTTCATTAATTTTGTCAGGCAGTGTAATTACACAACATCTTGTGTAGCTATGTTCTCCATTATTGAAACATTGCCTCTTCAAAGGTAAAGAGAGCTAACAAAAATGAAAAAGCTCAGGAATCTCAGGACTTTTAGAGGAATTAAATAGTTCTCCCTTCCCCATCCAGGCCTCCTGCCATCCTCCCACTGAACCCTAAGCACTCTGCCATACATGCTAAGTCCTATTCATTCAGGTGTTTGTACCCAATGTTCTTCAGTGTAAATGCTTCCATTTGTGTCTAGTCAGCCCATCCAGTGGTCATATGCAAGTCATACTTGCCCTCATACAGCAGTAATCAGTCTCAAATAGTTCCCACTATAGTACTGGCCTGCCACCTATTTCTCACATTCGAAAGAAATAAGAACTTTAATTTATTTGAGGTTAGTAATAAACATCATTGGTAATTGTTAGGTAGACTGACAGCTTCTAATTATATGAAGGAATTTATGTAATATGTTATAATACTTATAAGAAGGGTTTCAAAATGGTGTATATTTGTGAAGGATAATGGCCAGCTTGGGCTAAACTGGGCTGATTATTATTGTAGCTTCTTGGTGATTAATTTATATCTCTGGACTAGCTCCTAGCTGGTGACAAATGTTAGACAGACAACTTAATAAAACTCAACATTTTAAATTTAAAGATTCCTCAATAACAATTTAAGAATGGTTGTTTCAAAATATGCAGAACACATTTGTTTCTAATATCCTCCATTTTGTTCAGTTTTTAGTATAAAAATCTAACAAGTTAGAAGGTAAAATATCATGACTGGCTTTAAAGAAGGAATGTTTTAAATGATTGTCTTTGACAAGGGAGCTGGTTCTGTCTTATAGAGGGTGTACTTCATGAGCTACATGCAAGAAACTGTAGTGATTCTGTTTGACCTTTATTGAAATGAGGAAAGTCCCAACTCAGTCTTAGTTCAACGACATTATGAACTCCTTTCTCTCTTACTAAAAAGTCCAAATTCTTTAGTCTTCATTAACTTACTTGCCTATGTTATATAATGTAGAGTTGGGAATGTAGGTCAGTTGGCTAAGGGCTTTCCATACAAGCATGGGGACCTGATTTTGATGCCCAAAACCCACTCAAATAAAAGTCTAACATGATAGTGTGCATTTGTAAGTGCAGCTGTGGGGAGGCAGGCATGGGTGGATCCCTGGGACGTGCTGGCCTTCCAACACAGTTCAATCTGTGAGTTTCAGGCCTGTGAGAGACTCTGGCTCAAAAACAAGGTTGACATCATCTTGAGTAATGAAAGCTGATGTTAACCATGGGCCTCCACACAGATGTGCACACACTCCCATACCCACACACATGAAACATACAGATACACACATACACATCAAAAAGATAGTATGTGATCAGTTATTTTCAGGAAAAAGGAGACACTTTACAGCTCATAACACATTACTTTTCACCTTCAGGAATATGATCATCACTTTTAAGGACTAAGAGTTATTTGCCTACAAACATTTAACAGAGTTTATTCTCTCCTGTGAAATTTAGCAATTCTCAAACTTGACTTAATTGTACAGCCATGTTGCAATACAGAATTTTAAACACAAAATAACAGAACATATGATGAGTTTATGGAAAAGGTTAGTATTCTGAATGTATAATCAGGAAATATAATAAAATGCCTGAATATTAGAATTAGTGTGACTCAGGAAGCTGGCCTTTTCAGGGAAAATATCCTGAAGCCTATAAATCAACACAAATTACTTAAGACAAGATTTTTACAGTAAATTGAAAACATCTAGAAAGGAAGAGAGAAAAATGCAAAGCCACATGTCTTAAGTTGGCATAATAATTATGATTCCCCCAACCATTTGCAAACTTTGATTCACTTTGCTTTATCCTTTTCCCAGCCTTAAATATGTTCTTCAAAGGGATTATCAACACTTACCCTGCAAAAGTGATTGCATGCCAAATAGAATCAAAGAAGTGAGGACAAACTAAAGTGACAGTACTTGACTTTCTGAAGGTTTGAAACTAGCTTGGTGGAAGTTATTGGGAGCAATGACTGAAAAAGGTGACTCCTAGATCCTGAATTATATAATTCTGGGAATAACGCCATCATGATCAGGGGCTGACAGTGTCTTGATTAACTGTCAATTAGAAATACTAAACCATCCGAAGTATAAGCAAACTTCTAACCCATTAAATATTTGGCTTCCATAAGAGCTTAATTTAAGAAAGATCGTGACAGAGATTGTGAATATATAAAAATTTTTAAAAAGTTATTTCCTGATGTTGGAGAAAGAGATTTTCATGTTAGATGTGGTTGTCTTAAAAGTCTGACTTCTCAGGTTCTAGAAGAAGTAAAAGACATTCTAATAAATAGTCAAATGCTTCTTTTGGAAGAATTATAACCTACAAAAATAATTAAATATGTAGGTAGAAAACAGGAGTTTCTTCACCCAAATGGGCATTGCCAATGATATAAAGAAGTGTTCACACAATAGTATGGATTGGGTTTTTGCTTTTTTGGATTTTGAAAAATTGTTTTATTCCCAAAAAAGTATCAATACTATCCCACCCTAGGGAAAGAAAATGCTCAATGACAATCACACACTTTGATCCAAGTAAATAGAGATTCCTCACAAATGTTCAGAGATACATGTCTCTGTATAACAAACATGGAGTATTTTTTATTTAAATTTCAAATTATAGTCAATTCTTAATTATATATCCACAGGAAAACACGTTTTGGCTCAATGGTTCACAGTATTTGTATTTTAACTTAACCAAGTTGTTGACACAGAATTATCTTTGCTGAACTGAACCATAAGTCACTCAAGTAAGGCTTCTGGAAAAGACTTCTATAGAAAAGATATAGGACTGCTTCACAGAATTCACATAACTCAGCAAAGTATAAGCAGTAAATTTTATTTTAAAAGCTAGAGAGAGTATAAGATATCTTTATAGCTTTGGTGATATGATGTTAAAGAAGCTTCCAAAGTGGGTGAACTGGCTACCCAAGGCAAATAAAGTCATCATTCCTTGGACTTTGATTATATCAATTCTCTATCTTCACAAAACAAGAATTAAAAAAATATTGATATTGATTCAAATGTTTCATACAATGTATTTTGATCATATCCCAACTACTGAGACTACTCAGACTCCCTTCGCCGTCACCACCCTCACTACGCACTCCCAACCCCTCCTGTCCCGACTTTATGTCCTTTGCTGTCTCTTTTGTAGATTTACTCTTTTTTTACGTGCATGAGTGTTATACCTGCATGTATTTAAACTCACCTGTGTTGTGCAATGACCATGGTGGACAAAAGAGGGTGTCAGATCCCTGGGAACCGGAATCAGGATGGTTGTTAGTCGGCATGTGATTTCTGGAATTCAAACTCAGGCCCTCTGCAATAACAGCTTTCGATCACTGAGCCATCTCTCCAGGCCCCACATCCTCTATTGATATTTGTCTTTTTATTTTATGTAACTATCAAGTCTAATATGTGTTTCTGAAATAATTTTTGGTATGAGTCTGTCTCTTGGAATCAGGTCAGCTTACCAGGTGACATATCTGTAAGGAATAGCCACATTGCTTCTCCCAGCAAAGTATCAGTTGTCCATATACCCTCAGCTGTGGCTGGGTATTCTTCCCTGCCTCCCCATATTTCTGCTCTAATTTTTGTCTGGCTTGGGTTTTTACAGGTCCTGTACATGCTGTCACAAGTGCTGCATTGTCACATGTGCAACTTCCTGTGATACTCAGACAACAGTTTCCTTGAATTCATTTTATATGCACAGCCATGTAAAAAAAGTAAAGTTCTCTCTCTCTCTCTCTCTCTCTCTCTCTCACTATAAATTAATGTTATTACTTCTATACATTAGGAGTATTATCTGTTTAAAGCAGGCATTAAGCCCCAGGCTTGGCATACAGTAAGTCTTTTGCATTGACAAATGTATCTGTTGCCTTCAACCCCATATCTTACATTTAACACAGAGGAAGTTTCAATTATTTTTTCCTATGCTTTGGTTATCTGATTTCAGAAACTGATTGGTGTTTATAAACTCGCACTGTGAATGTAGCTTAGAAAGGGCATAGGAATGACGAGTCTATAATATTTCTAAAACAATGCAACAGGCATTATCTTTTTGTTTAATTTGCATATGAATGATTTATTTTTTTGAAGTTTCATAAAAAAGCATTTCTATAGAGCCTGGTCAAGCATCCTTGAGACTGCTGCTTCTGCTTTGTCACCGAGACACATGGACACATGGAAGAAATTTCCCCCTTGCTTTGTTCTGTTTATTTTCAGGTTTGATTTCTGATGAGAGCTTGGCTACTCTCAGAAAAATTCATCTCATTCTACAATCTTTAAAATAATACTTATGAGGATCTGATTCACAGAATGAATCCTAAAGGACATTTAAATTAGTGGGGCAAATCCAACCCAAAATACACACACACACACACACACACACACACACACACACACACACACACACACACACTTATATATGCTGTCAAATATGATAGATCTCAATTTCAGGACTTCAGAGAAGAAACAGAAAGGGGGAAACAAAATGGTATTGTTTACCATCCCAGCAAAGTCAATACACTTCTTAGATTAAAAAAAAAAGAAAACAAATGAAAGTAATTTTTTGAGAGAAAATGTAGAGATGAAAAATTTCCTTCAATGATACTGGTTAAGAAGGCACATAGAGTAGATGGGCCCACACTGAAGGGCATCTTGGGACACAAATCATGCTCTATAGGCATATGTGTGTGTGTGTGTGTGTGTGTGTGTGTGTGTATCAATATATTAGAGTACATTAAACTGGGCAGTGGTTGGGAGTGGGCAGTAAGGTGAGGTACAGACAGGGCAGGGGATCTAAATGTCATCAAATTATATTGCATGATTTCAATTAAAATTTTTTAAAAAGGAAATCATTTTAGGGGCTGGAGATTTGCAGTTCTTCCAGAGTATGCAAGTTTCCCTCCCAGCACCCATATCAACTGCATGTGACTCCAGTTCCAGGGGTAGAATGCCCTGTTCTTGCCTCTGTGGCCACCAATACTCACAATGTACATATTCCACACACCTACACAATTAAAAATAAAATAAATCTTAAAAAAGAAGGTACATTGAATATATTTCCAATTAAACACTAATCTGTATAAGTTTCAGAAAATTTTGGATAATCTTTAACTGAATATCTTTACTCTTTTGCTTTTTATTATGAAAATTATATATTGTATATTTATATTTTTATCATGCTTATATTTTTATTATAAAGATGAAATATTTTATGTCTACATTTATATTTATTTTTAAAATGTTCTATTATAAAAATTAAAATAACTACACAAAAGATATACATGGCTTAATGCATTAAAGACAAACACACTTGTGAGTACAGCTCACAGCAAAAGAGAATACTGAACATAGTAGAAGCTATTTCCACAGAGCTATCCTTATCATAATCTCCCTCCCAAACTAATCACTATTGTGGATTTTATTGTAATTTTCCCATTTATTTTTATAGTAAACATATTTCTGAAATGAATTTCCACAAACATTCTAGTTTTATTTTGCACATTTTCTGTATCTTTTAAGTTTCTTGTAATCATAATTTACTCTCAACCTTTTTCTTTTTCTTTTCAGAGTCTATAACTTGCTGGTTACAATTTCATAGTATCATTTAATATAGTTTGTTTTCTGTGTGTGTAGGATGCCAGATTCATAAACAAGATCAGTTTTAAATCATGTAACTCTTATCAGTCTAGAGCTGTTGTTGTGTGTTTACATCAAGAGACATATAATGATGAGTGTATTTCCAGAAAGTTTTTTTTTTCTTTTTACTCATAATGTAAGTTTTTTTTTCATTTACCCCCGTTTCTAGTTCATAGCAATAGTTGTAAAGTTATGAAATGAGCAAAAGAAAGTGAAAGAAAGAAGTTGATTTATCTAAACATTGGAAACTCAAACCACAGTAATATAGTTATTCTACAAGTTTATATCAAACAAGATGTATAAGAATAATTTTAACATTAACACATATTTCCAAGTGACTATCACCATTCCATTCACTGTAAAACATGACACACGCTAATTTTGAATTTTTACTTTTATCATTAGCAATATTATGTAAATATTGTTCAGTTCAATGAGATAAACAAAAAGAAAATAAATAACCTCATCTTAAATATGAGCAGATAAGTGATTTGCATATTCTATGAGAACACACAAAAAGATGTGGCAGAATAAGCTCTATTACAGTTCAAGTTCATTAAAACTATAGGAAGCAAACAATGCAAAGAGAACTGATCATTATGGAAGCCAAACTTAGAGCAAGTACAATGTACAAGTCCTATGTATCTAATATAATACAAGTGTACATATGCCCAAGTTTCTAGAAAAGACAGGCAAGACTGATAAATCTTAATAACAATAGGGAATTTTAATACTTTATTTTCTGGATATAAGTGCATATAAAGTAACAAAAGAGAATAAAGACATAACATAATTTTTAAAAATCAAAATGTTAACTAAGTCTAGAGACTGTGATACTAAGTGAAGTAACACAGACTCAGAAAAACAAACGATGTATGTTCTCCCTCATATGTGGATCCTAGCACCGAATCCTTTTAAATTCCATGTCCTTTTAATAAGATGATGCTATACAGCAGTTTCTCTTTTCTGTATGAAGTAACTACCATCATCGTGACTTCAGCTGGCTTGATTGCTAAACATTGTCACAATTGGGCTTGTTGACAGAGGGGCAAGCAGGGTCATTGGACCCTCCCCGGAGTATCCAGCCACTCTTTCTGGCAAACTGTTATGTAATTTGGCCCTAATCACACATGGCCTCCTGGATTTGGGGAGGGCTAAACTATACAATCAGGGGAAAGCTAGAAAGACAAGGCATGACCCATGCTGGGTAAAGGCTTTCCAGTGTGCATACACTCAAGTCATACATACACCTTAGCAATGCCTCAGTTATCTCGGTAGTAAGCTCAATAAATTCATTGGTTCCCCAGTGAAACTTTAATCAAACATTGGCTTGACACTAGAACCTTAAAAAAGAATAAACATTGCTTAGTATCCCTAAGAAAAGAATTTTCACAACATATGGAAAATTTATTTGTTAATGCTATTATGTCTCATAATTATTTTTTAAAAAGAAAAGAATGTAAAATACATTAAAAGTATATGGGAATGGAGATATTTTCCAAAACAGAACAAATGAGAAAGCCCAAGTAAGTGATGAAAGTCCGTGTAAGTTTGTTATGGAATATAAAGGATGAGAAAAAAATAATATATACATAATCTTAAAATTGCTAAGGTCATAGTTTTTTCAACTAGTTTAAGGAACAAAATATATATCTAGTCAATTCTTATCTGAGAATATTTGGTTTTTTACCCAAGCTTAATCTACACAGTGCATGGTAATTAAAAGTACCAAACTGGTGGAACTAACGTTACTGGATGTTTAACAGCCATAGTTTGAAGCCTATAGTAATGTCCTCAGAGGTACATAAAGGAAAATTTTGGCCTCTTGTGCTCCAATGTTGATTAAGTTCCAAGGGACTATGGAACAGCTCTCAAAATGTCCTGTAACTGTGGTGAGTCGCCTGTCCTCTTGTTCAGGGAGGCTATAGAGACCCCACAAGATGGACTTGAACCAGTGTCCAGTCTACAAAGAGGGTGGTGAACTCAAAGAAACATCTAACTCATGCTTCCAAGAGTGAAGCCAGACATGGTTGAGCAGGACCTTTGACTTATCTTCACAAAGATGGAACTGGTAAAAGAAAGGAGCCAAGGGCTCCTCCTAAACCCATGTGACCCCTGAGGAACAGATAACTCAAAAGACCTTAAGTGTAAAATAAATTGATTTATTTGGGCCAACTGTATCGTCTTAAACACCCAAAAGGAAAGTATAATCAAAGAGTAAAGTCATCAGCATATTTGTTTAAGAGTTCCAGGCGTTACACATCCCATCAGGCTTAAGTCTGTATAAAAAGTTATTTAAGGCTGGGCGTGATGGCCAGACTGGTCTACATAGTGAGTTCCAGGACTGCTGGGGCTACAGGGAGACCCTGTCTCAAATAGACAAAAAAAAGTTATTTAGACAATTATTTATTGTTGATGATTTTGTTCCTAATCAGAAAGTGCTGCTCAGATGTAAGGCTTCAAACCTTGGTCTGCAATACTGTAGTGCCCACCTGTAGCTAAGGGAGAAAACCAGCTATTTTTCTAAAATGATGGATAAATTTGTTTTCTCCCCTTGTCTAGAACCTGTGAGAGGGAAGTAACAATGATTCTAACCACTCCAACAGCTGTCAAATACCTGAAAGCAAATCCTGAATCCATCACTCTTGAATCCAGCCTTGGCAGACAAAAGAAAAATAAGGAGGAACTCAATAAAGGAATGCTTTTGGACACGCTCATCAAGAAATCCCAGTGGACTCTGATATGAACATTTAAAATTTGCCCTGTTCTGACTTTTTTCTAGTTCCCTGTCTAGAATGTGTAATGCTAATTACTCTTGCCTTTACTTCTCCTTCACATCTCGACTATTTATGATTAAGGTCTTTCTTTTCCACCTAGAGATAAGAGTTATGCAATTTGGGAGTCTTTTAGATAGACCCACTGAAGGGGTACTCCAATTGCCTCACCCTGCAGCCCTGTTCAGCATGGAAGAAGCCAGAGCGGTTTGTGTCCCAATTCCCTATCAGCTATTTGAGTAACCTCTTCAGAGGATGGTGTGAAAAAAATAAGAGGTAGGAATTGGCTAGGCAGTTAGGGTAAAATTACTCCAAAGAGAAGTAGCCAGTTTCTTGGCTAAATGTCAAAATGTCCTTGGGCCTCTTGAAAACATACTCTGTTCCAAAGGCCTAAAATGACAAAAGTATTTGAGAATGCTTATCTAATTGCTAAAAGATTTTAAGGTTACCTCTTCAGAGGAGTAATACTAGAGTAGCAAAAAGCCCGTTTTATAAGAAAGAAAGAAAGAAAGAAAGAAAGAAAGAAAGAAAGAAAGAAAGAAAGAAAGAAAGAAAGAAAGAAAGAAAGAAAGACGAAGTTATCAGAAAAAAATATGGGGAAATATAGGAGGTGTAGGAGAGGAAGGAGTGAGTGTGGATTTGATCAAAACACCTTATATGCATATATGAAATTCCCAATAAAGTTTTTTTTAAGTTAAAAAAATGGTGTTAACAAAGATAGCCAAAATTCTAAAAAAAAAATTGAATATACAAGAAAAATTAGCAAACATATTGAAGTCAAAGAAAATGTGATATATTCAAGAACTTGGTGAAATGTTTTTATGTATATTATTATTGAGTAATTGAGAAGGGCAGACGCAACCTGAATATGACCATCTCATAGGCTGAAATTTCAGATTGAACACAAAGGAGAAAGTGAGCCAAGTACCAACATTCATCTCTCTCTGCTTCCTGACTACTGATGTAATATAACCAGCTGCCTCACATGCCTGTCAACATGTTTTCCCCTCCAGGATGTAATGTACTCTGAAACTGTGAGCCCAAACAATAACTTCTTTAAAAGTTGCTTGGTCATGTATTTTCTTATAACAAACAGAAATTTAGTGGCAATAGGAATGTTTGATTTGGAAAGATCAGTCTAATTATCTACATTATCCTGTTTAAAATAGATACACTTTTTTTTTCATTTTAGAATACTTTTTTTTTTCTGACTGCATTCCAATGCCTTAGTCTCATTAGGACTGTCTTAGTTCATTTAGGAATGTCTATTAGGTACTGCCAAGAAGTTGATCTGTTGAGCCAGTTCTTGTTAAAGCCAGTATAGATTAGAAGTTCAATCCAAATATCTGCATGTTTTTGAACTGATCTCATCTTTTCCTGCAATCTGGTTGGTACCATTGAACAGTTAAGCCATCTTATTGGAACTACAAGCTACTTGATCTCTCTGTGAAGACACTTAGAGCATGAGTTCCAAGTGATGTAGCTGTAAAACAGCACCTGAATCACTGTAGCAACCTGATCCATACCACATGCTATGTGAGGGAAAAATAGCTTTATTTTGTATTAAGCCATAAGAATGGAGAGGCGTATCCTTTTCAGCACCTACCATCATCTATCCCAACTGAAACACAGGGATAATCAAAAGTAATATTTATCTCAAAATTATATTGCATAAATAAAGTAGGACTAGAAGTTCTTAGTAGTTTCTTGGAAAATAACAGAGCCTGATTCTGTTTTTTGAAATATTATCAGGTATTTATAACTTTAAAGATCTCCAAACGCCATTTTAATACTGTTGTGCTGTTCTAGTGAATTCATTATGCACTAATAATTCATTATGGTTTAAACAGATAAAGTAGATCCTCATATTAGAAATGCAAAGACAACTCTCATAGGTATATTATTTTCATTCACAAGCACTAACACAGATACAAACAGTAGGTCAGTTGCCAAATCCCTACTTAAAAATGGGGAAAATTTCAATAAATGCATATCCAGAAAGCCCTGAAAGAATGCCTCTGAAAGATTTAACAGTTCATATCAAATATTGAATTTAATGTTCCATTCTATATACTCCATCAAACTTTTGATTGACTGACTTTGAAGCTCTGTTAATGTATCCTACAGTCAAAGTTTAAATGGAGTTTAATGGAACTCATCCAAATCTGTAATAGCATTTTCCCCTGAAATTAACTTATAACCCACAAGTTAATGAAATGAACGCAGCTGCCTTTTCCCAGGGTGGGATACTGCAGAGAGTGTCAAAGTACAGAACCTTGTATAGGGAGACAGCTTGGAGACTTGCTCCCTTCATTCCAGTCCTGAGACAACCTCACCCTGGAGGCACGTTAAGAATGTTGCTATAAACCACACGGATCCTTTAACAACAGTGGCTACTAGAGAATTTAAACAATTATAGCTCATTAAATCATTTAACAGTTGTATAATTTGAACCAATCCATTCAAGAGCAGTATCAATGTCTCATGCCCATTTTAAATCTTGGCATAATATTTTATGACTAATGAGACACTTGATATTTACTAGAAGAATATATAATTGTGTGCTGCTTTAAACAAATGGCAGCTAAATAATTGAGTTGTTAAAATATTTCACAATCAAATACATTGTACTATACTTTCATCCATGAATAACAATATTGGATAGAAGTGGCTGAGTTGCCCAGTAAGGGCTTTGTCCCCTCTGTTGAGTTCAGCCAACTATTTGGAAATGGGTCATTTGAGGGAAGGCTACAGAGCTGAATTTATTTACAAAAGAGAACAGAAGGCTGACAGCGTACATGGCTGAGGTGCTGGTGGCTGGGGGTTTACAACTTTCAGCTATATAAAGCAATAGCATATGGGAGGCATTCAGCAGCTGTTCTATTTCTGCTCCGGAAATAGTTACGCTTAGGAGCCCCAGCCAGCAGAAATAGAACCAATTGATCACAGTCACAGCCAGGCAAATATTAGCTCATCATATAAAAAGAGCATTCTTAAAATTGTAGTTGTTGAAAATTGAAATAGGCTGCTTTAGGAGATAGAATGACCTTGTAATGCTAGTGCCTCACAGAGCAGCTGCCTAACCTGCTTTAAAAACAAATCTCGTTTTAGACTGGTAAGAGGAGGCAAGGGACAGGAAGAAAGAGAGATGGGGATTTCCACGTGAGCATCATCTGATATTAGTAGACACCCTATCTGGGATGAAAAACTTTTGTTCATGAAGTTCCTTAATGATAGGTGGAGGTTAAACAAATGAAGGCCCAATAGTCAGGGATAGTGATTATTTCTCTAAAAATGTAATGGTGAAGTATTCTTATTATTACCATAGGAAAGAAAGGGTGATGAATATGGATGGGAGACCTAGCAAAATAATGAAATCAAGTGTCATAGAGGAGCATGGCCTTGAGTTCCCAGAAGGAATGATGTATGGCTTAACTCAAAGTGTTTCTCTAGAATCAACTGTTGTGCTTAAACCTGCCATTAATTAATTTACCAAATGTGGTCAACTATCATAAGTGGATCAGTGAAAGTTCCTGCACTTACCTTAATTCTAACTTTGGAGATATGTATGCATAAATTAATTAATATGCACTAATAGTGCAAATAGCTTAAAATTGTAATAGAAGCATGATTGTGGTAGGATTGGAGTGTGAATTGGGGAAAAGTGTTACTTAGCATCTATATAGAAAACGTCCACCTGACATGGTGATAACTGTTAAGATAACTGTTGACTAAAGGACACTGGTAGAGTGAGTAATCAAGGTTATCTCAGTAGGTGAGTAAGCAGTATGTCCTTCTGAATTGAGTGTGGACCTAGTTGAATGATAAAGAAAGATCTTCACCTAGTATTGGACTTACATGTCCTGGTCTGCCATTTCCCCTTCCCTGGCCCACCCCAGGGGTGGTCTTCCTGATACAGACAGAAGTTTTCTTAGAACCAGTCCTTACTCACAGCCCAGTCTCTTACAATCACATATATGTGTAAAGTGCAGTTACCCATAAAATTGAGAAGATTACTAGGGAAAAGGGCAATGATTCCCTAAACCTGCTCCTGTGGCTCTGAGGAGGGGTATGTCTGGGAGCTGGCTGGACCCTGCGTAGCTCAGCTTTGTTCTTTTCCAAGAGCCTTATTCTTCCTTTGCCCTGGCCAGCTTGACTGTCTCACACTGGACTATAAACCTTCTTCTTGGTTTCTTTCATGTTTTCAACCTCACCATTTTAACCTTCATATTCATTTTAATATGACATTTGTTTCACCGCAATACTAATAGATAACTGCCAGGGCCCCAAGGTAGAAATGGACTGCATTTACCTGAGATTAAGATCACCTGGAAGAAGGATGGGAGCAGAAGTCATAAAGACAGGCAGAAGCTGAATATTGAAAGACTACTCGTCTTTTGTCGTTTTCAATGTAAATTTGGGGTTTAAGCAGGCAGTAACAATGTTCTCACACGCATTTAAAAAGGATTGCCTCTTCCTGAAAAGTATATGAATATTTTTTACATGAGGTAAATGATGAAAGTGAAGTGTGTTTATCATACCCATGTTTCGTTTAAAAGGAGAGTAAACAAGATTTGTTGTTATCTTAGCTATATAGTGAAGGAAAAAGAAAGGTTGCTATAATAAAAAAATAAAACTGGTGCTATTTGCAAAGATAAGAAACTTTAATATTTGAAGAGACAAATAAGCCAATAATTCTGTTTTGCATGTGTTATAACTGGAGTTTAAGGCATACAAAGATAAATGTGGATGGCATTAGCATATGCATGGCATATTTAGAATAAAACCAAATGATTGAATGAGATATTTTAAAAGTAAGCATAGCTAGAACAGATAAAAAATAGGCAAGCACTGAATGCTGGGAGAATGCATTTTTAAACAAGCAGGAAGTCTGAAAGTTCCTGTGAATAAAGGTGAGGAAAGCCATAGAAATACCAAGATACTAAACAATGAAGTGTCTTCAAATGCAACCTTTTTCTTGAATGAAATTAAATTCCTATGAATGAAATTAGCTATTTATACTTAGAATAAATCAGTGAGTTCTAGTAAAATAGGACTAAGAATCAAACATTGGGGTTGTCAATGTGGGATGTTCCATTATAGGATGGACCTTCCAGAATGCTGATAGGAATGAACATCTGATTGGCTTTGAAATGAGATCAGTCCATGCAAACAGCATTTTTCCTTTTCTGAGTTGTGTTATAAAGTACAACAATTGAGTGGCAGAATGCACCGGAAGGAAAATTTTATTTTTGTTTGCTTCCTTGTATGAAAGTACACAAGATGCTGGCATGATAGCAAAATCACCCCATATAAAGAACAGAGGTATGACTGGGGAATGTCAGATAGATAAGATGCACATTTCTTAAAGTGAATGATAGAGAATGAGCTAGCTAGATTGTACATCTGGAAGAGTTGTCTTCAGTCAGCATGGAGGCATGACATTCTCACAAAGGCAGGTCGTTGTGGGTTCCCCATTCTGTTGGGAAGATTGGTGTACATATTTTGTAGGTAACTTCTCAATGAAGTCAAAAGAAATTATGAAAAGTGGCCAGATATGATCTACAGATTGAGGACAATTCTTAACAAAATTCTAACATTCTTCACAGAACTAAAAAAATTATCCTAAAATTTATGTGGAAACAAAAGTTTCTAGTTAGAGAAAGGTCCCAGTTAGGATCACATAACCTGATCCCGAATCATATGACAGAGTTATATTAAAAAAAAATCCCCCAGAATAAAAAGAGACACATGGACCAATGGGATTGAAGAGAGGACCCAGTACTAAAGTGTACAGCTACAACCATCTAAGTTTTGGCAAAGTTTTGACACATGCATCCATTGAAAAAAAAAGAAACCTCCTTCAACAAATAATCCTGGGAAAACTGGATACTCACTCACCTGTAGAAGAAAGAAACTGCATAAAAATCAATTCAAAATGGATCAAACCTCAACATAAGATCTGTAACTCAGAAACAGTTGGAGAACAATATAGAAAAAAAGCACTTAAAGATGTAGGCGCAGACACATATTTTATGGAAAGGAATAGAATAGCGTAGAAAAGAATGACCAGAGTAGAGGCAGCCTATGGATTGGGAAAAAATCCATTGCCAACTACACATCTTCCATGGATTTCATATCTAGAATCTTTAAGAAGTCCAAATTTTAAACATGCCCAAACAAGCAAACCCTCCAATCATTAAATGCAAAACAAATTAAATAATTCTCAAAAGAACACAAATAGCCAATAAATATTTGAAAACCAAATATTCAAGCATACATATGATCAGGGAAAAGAAAATTAAAGCTAATAGAGAATTTGTTCAAAGTCAGTCATAAGGGTTATCAAGAAAGTAAGTGAGACCCAATAAGATGGTAAATTGGATCAGGCATGTGTCACCAAGCCTGATGACCTGAGTTCAGTCCTGAAAACACACATAGTGGAATGAGAGACTCCTGCTAGCTATACACTGGCCTTCACATGTGAGCTGTGGTATGTGCATCTACACGTATACACATAAGGGTGCATGTGAAACAGATAATAAATAAATAAATAACAATAAATGCAGGCAAACATGAGGAGAAAGGAGCTTTTGTATACTTCTGGTGGGAATTTAAACTGGGTTACCCAACCAAAGTAGAAATACCACATGATCCAGCAATACCATTCCTGAACTTATGCCATACCAGTGAGGTACTTACCATTCCATGTTTCTTGCTGTGTTATTCACAGTATCCAATATTTAACAACTAGTCTAGATGCTTGTGACAGATAAATTAACTAAAAACTGTGATATATTAACTATACAAAAAAGTGTTTCATTCAGGCAAAAAGAACATAATTGAGCCAGGCATGGTGGCACGTGCCTTTAATACCAGCACTAAGCAGGTGGATCATTGTGAGATGGAGCTCAGTCTGGGATGGTCTACATAGGAAGTTCCAGGCCAGCTGGAGCTACATAGTGAGACATTCTTTCTCACAAAAAAAGGAGCCTAATTATGTCTCTTAGTCATTTGGAGGAAAATGGATAGAACTAGAGAACATCATGTTAAGATAAATATGTCAGATCTAGAAGGCAAACATTGCATATATATGACCTATCATTTCAAGGGGTGTTATGACAGTGAATATAGAAGAAAGGAGGAGGGAAGAAGAGAGGGTAATGGGGTAGAAGATGAAATACTGCATATTTATTTTATATAAGGAATCTAGATTTAAATATGCTTGCATAGACATACACATTTGTAACATGTAAGCAAAATATGGACAGTGAGAGGAAAGTTAACAGGAGGGAGAAGAAGGTGAGGCCACAAGAACAAACACAGGCAAAGGACAACTGCATGTATATGAAGATCTTATTATACAAATCGTTTTGTACACTAAAAATATATATTTTTAAAAAATGTGTGTTAGGGTATTGCTGAATGCTTGACAAGATGATGCTAAACAGTTATCATTGAACTGTGTCTTCTGGGGCTGGAGAGATGGATCAGTGTTCAAGAGTACTGGCTGCTCTTGCAGAGACCCAAGGCTCAGGTCTCAGCATCCACATGGGGCCTAACAACCATCCATATGCATGACTCCAGTTTTAGGTTATCTGATGCTCTTTTCTGACCTCCGTAGCATTGCATGCATGTGGTGCATTTACACACATGTGGGAAAGACACTTAGATATATAAAATAAAAATAAAATTTATAAAATAAAGTCTTTAAATACTTGCATAAATATAAATAATACTATAAAATCTATAATATAAAAATAAAATATGCATGCCAATATATATACATTTTACTTATTAAAGTAAATGACAACTAATTTTAATTAATAATTTATTAACTACTAAATTTTCTAAAAATAAAGAGCTATTAAATCAGTAAACAGTTGAACATGTTAACCTTATTCACTTTAATTCTATATTGCTATTATCTCAGTTCATCTTTGAACTTTTAATTTAAGAATCATTATTAATTCATGATGTATCATATTCTGAACTTTTTAAAATGAACTTTTAAAAAATCAACTTTTCTATCTCTGTCTTGGAGAATGTATTTTTTCTTTACTTAGAGCAAAATTCCCAAATGTTACAATGATTCTGATCCATTTGCCACTCACATGCGTGCGCGCGCACACATACACACACACACACACACACACACATACACACACACACTCTTAAATTCTTTTCTTTTAATAGGAATGGGAACTGTGAAGTTGAGATTGTTCTGATTAGCTTCAGTTGTCAACTTGACACATCTAGGAAAAAGGAACCTAAATTGAGGAATTATCTGCATTAAATTGGTCAGTGACCATATCTGTGTGCATTTTCTTAGTTGTTAATTGACACAGGAGGGCCCAGCTTCCTGGGGCAATGCCATCCTTGCGCAGGTGGGCCTGGGCTGTGTAAGAAGCTGAGCAAGCTGGAAGGCGAGATCCCGTAAGAGGCATTACTCTGTGTTCTCTGCTTCCGTTCCTTCTTCCAGACTCCTGTCTTGCGCTCCTGCTCCTGTCTGACTTCTCTCAAAGATGGAGTGTGCTTTGGAAGTTTAAGATAAAATGAAGCTTTTCCTCCCCAAGTTGACCTTGGTTAGGATATTTTATCTCAGTAACAGACGGTAACTAGGGCAGTGATATTGTTCTTATCACTAGGTTACCTTCATGGCAAAGGTAAGAGATTTTGGAAATGATTTTTGCAGCTGATAGACTGATTTGAAGCTAATCAAAAGGGGATTACACTGGTAGGACTGATCTAATCCATCAAATTTTTCAAAAGAGCTTATAGATGTTTGAAGCAGCAGAGACATTGTCTAGACAGAGAACAAGAAAAAAAAAAGTTCATTTGAGGAAGGAAATAGGAGACTTTTGACAAAAAGATAGAGATATATGAGGGATTTTGCTGAGAATGGATTCTAATTTCTGAAGAGCTTGGCCTAAAGATTAAATTCATGGACTAGTCATGCAATAGAAAGTATAATCATGAGAAACGTACTACATAACATTTGAGGCTTTTTGATCCCACACTTAAATGAATAGCAAAATTTTTGAGAGGTTGTTTTCAAGCATCTTTTATTGCTTGGATGGGTTATAGAGGGAGGAGCTTAGGGAGATCCAGAGTAGGAATTTTGTCAACAAGTAAGGTGGCAGAACAGAAGCAAGCAGTCATGAAGTAATGGTAAAGGACTGGTTATAAAAAATAAAATTGTGGTATAGAGTCACATTCCTATAATACAGTACTTAGGAGGTAAAGGCAGGAAAATCAGGAGTTCAAGGTTACCATCATCTACATAGTGAGTTTGAGACTATCTTTTACTACATGAAAGCCTCAAACCTCCTCTTCCTTCAAAACAATCCCCACAAGCAAACAAAACTATGATATCTTAATTTAAAGCTGATTAATGCAGTAGTTCCCCTAGTTGGTTCCAGTTCCCTGCAGAAAACCACGGCACAAAAATATCAAGTTGAAAAACTCACTAAGTAAGCAATTCATAAATTTAAAATAAAAATTCTGTTTCATTATGATTAGGATGATGAAATTTCCTACCACTTCACTCAGTTCCCCTAGGATATGAGTCTTCCCTTTTTCTAGCAGATCTTCTCTGCCAAATCTATCTAATGATTTGGCAGTTGGGCTATATAGAATGAGCTGTCCTGGTGTCCCCATGCTTGGATTCAGGCGACATATTCTTGGTAAACATATACTATGGAGTCAATTGTGTCCCCTCAAAAGTGATATGGTTAAGCAATTCCCTCCAGGTGACATACAGAGTTCAACCCTGTCTTTGATGTTAGATATTCATTGTGTTTCTTGTAATGGATAGATCATCTTTGGATAAGATAGAGCCATTGCTCTGGGAATGAAACTGTGGCAACATTAGATAAGTGGAATCAATGTTTCTATTAATTCTAGTAATCTTTCCATTAGAGTATCTTGAATGAGGACAGGGCATACAAGAAGAGCATGTAATAATGAAAAGTTGGAGTATTTATAATTAAATATGTGAGAAGGATGGGTTGTGGTAGAACATGAAACCAATGATGTAAGTGTTAAGACACTAATTTGACAGGACTGAGCACTCACCCACATGGATAGAGAGAATGAGAGCAGTGGTTAGAGTGTAGTCGGGGGTTGCAAGGCAAGAGAAAAGTGAATGGAAAACCTATCAAAAAATCAGAAATATAGTGTAAAAAGTAGAGAGGATTTCTTTGGTGGGTGTTATGATAGCAGAACAGTGCATCAACCCCCATATCACAAAAGATATTCATAATTCAGATGTGCCAATGGGGCACAATGCTGACATCTCACATACCTCCAACCCTGAAATAAGAAAAAAGCAAGTGGAGCCACAGCTTTTAGGGGCAGGCAGTGGTTTTAGTTGATGCTTAGAGACTGATTCCAATCCTTGTCTTAGATAATAAGATTATTAAAGATTTTAGATAATGAAGCATACTTGGTTCATCAGGAAAAATTAATTGGTTATATGCCATTTTTCTATTCCCTGCAATCTTGATAAAGACAATAAGAGTCAAGCAGCAGACTTCAATGGTTTATTTTAAAATTTGCCTTCAAAATCTATTCCCTCATACTCATTATTCTATGTCAGATGTCCCCTATTTTGTTAAAAGTGGTGACAAACTCAATATAAAAGCATAGTATATTCTTGTTAGAAGAATATACTCAACTGTGGCGATGCACTAATTTATGAGTATAGCAATAAGTTATTATAAGTCAGTTTAATACTTTGCCTATTTATCAGAATGATAGTAGTAGTTTTTCCCCTACAGCCTGTGACCTGTCTATCCACAGGTCCTTGGCACTGATACAAGCTCCATCTTGTGAAGCTAACTTGAATCCAATTACCAGGTGGTTGGTTACTCACATACAATAATACCATTAATTGTGCCAATGGGCATATTTTGCCAAACCAGATGTTATTGTAACTCACAAGGTTCACAGCTGGGTTAGGCTGATTACATTTCTCTAAAAATTTTATTACATTTATTTATTTATTTTATGTGTGTGTGTGTGTGTGTGTGTGTGTGTGTGTGGTGTGGACCACAATGCATGGGTGGAACTCAGAGGATCACTTTGTAGTGTTTGTTCTTTCTTTCCCCATAGGTTCTCAGGCTGGGCAGGAAGTGCCTTTGCATACTATTTATTTAGAAAATTGATAATATCTAATTCTATATAATCCATATATTAAGAGGTTTCCCCCTTCCCCATTTTATTTGATCTTTTGATTCAGGGTCTCCCTGTAGCCTCATCTGGTCTGGAACTTACTATGTAGACCAGGCTAGCTTCAATCACACAGAGATATACTTGCCTCTGCCTCCCAAGTACTGGGAATAAAGGCATGCACCACCACACCATGTTAAGAGACAGACTTTTAATATATGTCGAACATTCTTTATGACTGCTGAAATTCTTTTTAATAGAAATCACAAGAAAATTTGGCCTTAAAAAGTGACTGTTTTTCTTAGTGGAGTTTTGAAAGACGTTCATTTCGGTCACAGGGAACTATGTGGGAAAAATCGAAACAATCTTAGGAAGGGAAAGTATTTCAGCTGAATGAAAGCACAGCATGAAATAATAGTGCTAATAGAGGATTTGGAAATCAAATGGAGTTACATCCAGCACTGACTCTCTTTTGAAGTTCAAATAAATCATTAACGTTTATGAGATAAACAGGTAGGAGGGTATACTAGAATTTTAGAATTAGTTTATTATCTATCTCAGTGAAGAGATTGGTTCTGACTAAGAGTAATATCTTTCTCCTAATTTGGGATGTAATTAGGAAAAGGATGGCTTTATTCAGTACAAGATTTTCCTGAAAGATTCTAGAACTAACTACATCAAAGAAATCAAGGTGAATCTTTCTTTGTAATATAAAAACAACTGAAATTAAGTACTCCAAGGACAGGGAAATTATAATTTGGTCAACTTTTAACTCTAACCCCTAAAAGTATAACTCTTCTATACTAAGCATTAATGCACATTGGCTAAAAGAATGAATTAAAAGTTTTTAAGCATTGTCTAAATAAATACCTAAACTTGAAGTAGTTTAATATTTGAGAGGACCAGATAGAGACAAATTAATTCAGTAAAATATTCAAGAAAGAAAATGCATAAAATAGTAAGAAATATGGATAATAAAACATATATTTTAAAATGCCCAGTCTCAATTGATAGCTGTCAAGTAGTTACTGCCAGTACCCTGACACTTAATACACATAGATAGTAAACATTGCCTGGGTTAAAAATTAAAAACAACCCAGCTCAAACATACCATGACATGATTAGCTGTAGCCTAAGGAATTAATATGGCTAAGACATTAGAGAATGAGTTGGCTAAAACAGATGAAGCTGGTGCACTGAGCTTGGTCAAGGAGCTCAGACCAGATCCACAGGTGTGATTGGGAGGTTACTGTTTACAAAATCCGAGAGCATGATGGAAATAAAGACGAACTTGAGTTTTCAAGGATCATGTGTGTGCCATGAACTAAATAAAGGACTCGCTGAAGAGGGTTAATTCTGTATTAACTATATTGAGCTGGGCAGATGTGCGACAGCTAAAGAAGGGTTACAGTTAAGCACTGCAAGGATTAAATTCAGGAGTGATAATTCAAAGATAGTAATATAGGTCTGCATTTATTACCATAAGATTTATACTTAAATCCATCCAAATAAGTGAAATTATTGAGAAAACATGCATTGAATGAAAAGATAGCTAAAGACCAACTGTGGAACAAGAGCATTTAGTAGATATAAGAGAACACAGAAAAATAAGTCATAACGTGATCAAAATAATCCTGTCAATTACCTCAGTACACTTCCAAGAAAGAGATGATGATTTCTGTTTATCTGATAAACATTAAACACTTTCTATGTGTAAGTGTCCCATTTACCTTACTCTTATTTTCTGAGGCTGATAAGTAAAAAAAAGTGACTAAAACATTGTTCGATGTGATTATAGAGTCCAAATTGTTTTTTTTTTAATTTCCTTTATTTATTTTTATTTTTTGTGTAGGAGTGTTTTGCCTACAAGTGTGAAAATGCACTCGTGTTGTGTAGTGCCCACAAAGGACAGAAGAGGGCATCATATCCCCTGGAACTGGAGCTACAGACAGTTGTTAACGACTATATGGGTGCTGGGATGAAGACAAAATAGTTATTCAGATTTGTCAGTCATGATGTCATTTCTATTGTTTGAAGAAATACGCTGTATAAAGATCTTGACACGCACTGGAGCACAGTTAGAACCTGTGCCCTTTATAATAGTGAACACCTTTATCACCTATTAAAACATGCTTCCCATTTGCCTTGTTTCCTCCTTGGAATGGCCTTTCACACCCACATTTCCATCCATTCCACTCGTAATCATTTACGTATTCCTCTAGAAGATCAAGTTTAATCGCTAACTTTTCTTCCTTTCAAGTTCTCAGCTTTGTCACCCTTATCATTCCAAATGTACCTCAAATCTTCTCCCTTCTTAGTTCCAATGCCCTTCAGCATTTTTAGGTCTTCGCTATAATGGCATTCCACTTCCCAATACCAATTTGTTCAAAGAGAAATTTCAAGTGGTTTTTTTGGATTGTAAGTCCCCTTCATTACTTACATTTTGACATTTTATGCTTCATTTTAGCATCTTGATTTTGGAAATTGTATCAATTTACAGATATAAGTATAGTTATAGGAATATATAGGAGCAAAGAGAGATGTAAGAAATGGATCCTGAAGAGAATCAGCATTATTTTGTATGGCAACTGGCTATAGTTTCTCATGTAATAAAAAGTGAATTATCTCAGATTGGTATAGTGGTGAGAAAGCCCCTCTACTGAATGGAAGGCTCATTACAATTTAGTGCCATAATCTCCCCAGTCTTCCCACAAGACTTGATTCCAATTTATAAAATTTCACTTATTCCCAGTAAATACCCTTGTTTAATATTTAACACTGTGAAATTGGAGTTCAGCTTTATGATTCAAATACTCAGTCACAAGATGAGTAGTGCTTTTTCTTTTAGGTCATATGCATAATCATATAATTATTTGGTTAGGAATATCCAACTGACTATATAACACACACACACACACACACACACACACACACACAGAGGCAGATCATACCATGAACTACCAAGGCTACCAAGGATGTCTTTACTACTAGAAATAGAATAAGAAACAAAAAAAAAATCCTAAAACAGTTTTTGAAAACTTTATCTTTCTGTAAAAACCACAGTTAGTGCCAAAATCTGTATTAATCTGTGCTCTCCAGGGAAGCAGAAGCAAAAGAATAGATAATTAATTGGTAGGTAGATATCGGATAGAAATGCAGTTCAATGATAGGATGCTCAAAACATTCATGGAATGCTGGACTTGACTCCTACTGCAGATTGTGTATGTATCTACTTTATGATAGAGATAGATGATAGATGATTGATAGATGATAGATAGAAAGATAGATAGATGATAGATAGATAGATAGATAGATAGATAGATAGATAGATAGATAGATAGATAGGCAAATGGTAGGGAAGAGTGTCATGCCATTCTAGAGAATCAAAAGTTCCAAATCTTCTATCAGCAGTCAATCTAGAAGAAATGAGAGTCTACTTCCAGTCTAAGTTATAGCCCTTGATACCAGAAGAGCCTTGTTTGAGTTTCACTGTGAGCATAAATCCATAAGTAGGAGAGGACCATAATCTCCTAAAATACAGAGAGAGATAAAGAGAGAGAGAGAGAGCAAATTCTCTCTTCCTCCACTCTCTTTTATAGCAAGATCTTCAGAGTGTTAGATAAATTGACACAGAGTAGGTAGGACTATTAGTTTTATTCAGTTACTGATTCACACATTAATCTCAGCTAGAATTCGTGTCACAGACACACCTAGAATAGTGTTTAACAAAACATCAAAGCACTTGTATGTAGTCAAGGTGACACAGAAAACAAATTGTTGTATGTAATGGATAGTAGAGGCATTATTAACATTGAGAATACAAACAAAACCATTCTATACAATCAAAGGATATTTCCACCAACCTAATCAGAAAATGGGAGGAAGAATGTTTTTTTTTTTTAAATCTTCATAAGAAGGTAGGCTGTAATTCAAAGTATGATAGCTATTTATGAATTCCACAAGCCTTCATTCATGAATAAATTAAAGCAAGAGAGAATTCATCAGATTTTAAATGAACTTGTCTCTGAAATATACAGAAAAATAGATTTGTTCTTATCACTAAGCTCTTGGGCTCATTTCAATCAGATATATGAAAAGAAATGAAACTAAGCCATTTTACTCAGACAAGTTTATACATCCCCACATGAATTAATCATAGATTTGAAACACAATTGGACTTTTAACATTCATGTGCCTGTTGGAGATCCTTGGATTATGGAAAAGAAAATGAGCAGTCCTTTGGTGGCCTTATTTATTGCCAGAATTTCAGTCAATTGACTTCATAGTTCAGATGGCCCAACTGGAGTAGTGAAATTTTCGTTTCTAGAAATTTTAAGCTGTGGATTATGTATGGACTTCAGCTTTACCCTAGGACCTTCTTAAAATTAGAAAAAAAATATCGAACGTATCTGTGTTTTGCTAAGGAAACGTTCTAGGGTTTCATCAGGATCGCTTACTGTGTATCAGTTCCCTTTTGAGACACCACTATCTGCAGCTCTAAGCTTCAAGTAGCAATTTCAGTACATCTTGGTGAAAATGGTATTGTCGTACAATTGTAGACATGTGTGTGAGTGTGTATGAGTGTATATGAGAGGATTCTTTTTCATTTTCAAAACACTATGTTTTTCCAAATTTCCTTTATTTTTAAAATCAATGCAATTCTACAATTACCGTGCTACAGAATTTGAAGTGCTTTGATTCGATTATTTGCATGGAAGAAAAAATTTGGCATTGAAATCAAGGTTTTTATTTGTAGAGCTGATGAAAAATGATTTACTCTGTGCTGTCAACAGAAAAGACCTTCTCACCTTGGAATATAGCTCCTTTTTACCGTTACACACAATATCAGTAATTCCCAGTTTTGATAACTATAACATTTATTTTCAGGAATTGTTAATTTAGACTATAAGTATAAAAGATATCACAGAGATACTGAAATTTATAAAGAATGGCTCTGAAATAGAAAGTTAATAGATGAAATTATGTTAAAATGAGTAGCCGTGGAAATTCCATTCAGATAGGTGAAAACTGGGGAAAACCAATTTGTTTAGTAGTATATCATGCTTCTATGTTATAATGAGCTGGGTGATGATCTAAATGTTGTTTCAAGGTTTGTGACTAGTATATTTATTAAAAAATTAATAAATTTAAGTAAATATAAATTGCTGTTCCATGTCATTACATAGATGTAGATAAGTATTACTTTAAAAACATGAAGCATGGGACTTACCTGTAGCTCAGCTGATATCTGTCTAGCATGACTAAAGCCTGGGGTTTAATACATAGAATGACATAAATCATTTGTGATGTTACACACTTATAATTCCAGTAATTGATAGTTAGAGGTAGGAAGATTAGCAGTTAAACACCAGCTTGGGCTTTACAGAAAATTTAAAGTCAGCCTAAGCTACATGAGACTCTGTCTCAAAAATAAATAAATAAAACATAAAATGTTGGAGTATAAGGGAGGAATGTACTTCCTTAGGAAAGAATTTGTCTCTAAAATATACA
The DNA here is from genome assembly GCF_000622305.1 of Nannospalax galili. Classification (NCBI taxonomy): domain Eukaryota; kingdom Metazoa; phylum Chordata; class Mammalia; order Rodentia; family Spalacidae; genus Nannospalax; species Nannospalax galili. The sequence goes on along the minus strand of NW_008344194.1, from coordinate 78,185 downwards.
GAGAATTAATTTATCAATTTATTTGTTTATAATTTATTTCTTTATCTTTAATTCTATGTATGCATGTCTGCCTGTCTCTGGTATGTACACAGGGACAGGTACCTGTGGATGCCAGAAAACAGTGTGTCATATCCCCTGGAGCTAGATTTACAAGGGGTTTTGAGACACCTAATATGGGTGACTGAAATCAAACCGAAGTCATCTGAAAGAGCCAAAAGTGGTGTTAACTGCTGAGTCATCTCTACAGCACTGAAAGGAAATGTTTCTAATCAGCTTTTATCATTCATTTTAAGTTGAATGCTTAGACATATCTGAGCACAGTACAATTGGAGGAAAAGAACAAAAATCTTAGGGTTGATGTCCTACCTTTGAGTCTTGCTTATAAAGTATATTAGTTTTACCATTTCTGATGTATTAATGACTTTAATTTGTGAACAATTTATATACTTTGCCTTCTACACTGAGTTGTAAGATTATCAATGTGGCTAGGTAGTAATGATTTGTAACCCATAAAACAATATATGATGGTTCCTTTGGGTTTGTAAACCTGCAACCATTCTTTTAAAATACTGTTTGTTGACTTCTTATCCTTTTTTCCATTCTTTCCTCTTTTCTTCCCTCTAACTTTCCTATGACTGTACTAAAATTTTTGCAATAATCTGAAGATGTTTTCAAAAATTTTGTTTTTTTCTCAGTATCAATTACTGCTGTGCTTTGAATAAGTTTTCTGTTATGAAATTCATAGTGAAATTTCATCCATATATTCAAAGTGAGGACAGCCTTTGTACTTTAAGAAATTATTAGGCTATGGTTCTCATAAATGGATTAATCCATCCTTTAAGGGTTACTTGCTAATTTGAGAATGTGGTTGCTGACAAAGCTAATTGGTCTATTTATTTCTTTGTCTTTTACATGATCATGTTATATCTGTACCATATTCTGATGGCTGGAAAAGTCATGCTAGATGCAGTCTTTTGAAGTTTGACCAGACTTATGAACTCAAATGAACATCTTTGAGCAAAATAAGCCTTCTTTGTAAATTCCTGCCTGTAGTGTTTTACTATTAGTAACGGAAAATAGACTAACAGCATGAGAATGGAATATTATGACTTCTGTATATCTGTGGAAGAAATTCACAGTCACTTTATTCATAGAAAGGAGGTCAGTGGGAATAGAAGGAGCAATTTAGAGGGATGTGGTCAAACAGATTATTTACAGATGTTCCATAAACACACTGCACTTTGACAACAAATGATGGAAAAGAGAATGAAGAAGGAGGAGCAAAGTAGGAGAAAGAGGAGCTGCCATTCAAGATGAACACATCTTAGCAGCTAAACACCTGAATGAAAATGGGAAAATTCTGAAACAATGCAAAGCCTACATAAATGTACATATTTATGCATACATATATATTATGTGTGTTTGTATATATATACAGATATATTCACTCACACACAGATATGGCTTGATATATCTCTATTTTTATTTATTTATTTATTTATATTTCCTGTTTAGATATGGCTAGAACCATCCAAGTCATTTTAAGTGTATAAAAATTTATTAACAAAAATAATTTCTTCTTTTTTGAAACAGATGGAGACTCTTACAAAGTTCCACAACTGCTCCAAATGCAGTGAATAAACAACCATGAGAAACCCAAACCCACCTGATATATCCACAACACAATCCCTTCACTTAAGGCCCAAGGAACATCATAGAAACACAGGTCGAAATATTGTAAAAGCTGGAAGAACAGGACACCCGCTACTAGATAGTGTTTTCAGGGAAGACAGGGAAGCCACATCAATAAATCTCAACAATATATTTGCCTTCATAAAGACACAACCAGTAGATAAACCAAGGTGAATGGGGGAAATCTTACAAGGTCCCACCTGTAGATGAAGTGCTACCTCTAGATGAGTTCCCTGACAGATTGTCCAATCCTAAATTGGCAGCCCTAAATGCATATACATATAAGCACCACTAAATGAACTCTGCAGATTTATGTTACCTCAAAGAAGAGGTCATAAATTTGAGAGGTATTAGGGATATTAGGGGAATGGATGTGTGAAGTGTTGTAGTGGGAAGAGGAAGGGATAGAAATTATATACTTTAGTAGCAAACACTCCCTCCTCTCTTCCTCTCCCCTCATTCTCTCACTCTCTTGCTCTCTCACTCTGTGTATATTTGCACCTGTGTATGTTCTTATGTATATGGTGGCACCTATGTGTATAAGCCCATATGCATGTGTGTGAAAAAGGATAACCTCAGATGTCATTCCACAGCAGCTCTCCACCATATTATTGAGTCTCTGATTGCCCTGAAGTTCATCCATTAGCTTGTCAGCAAGGACCAGGAATTCTCCTGTCTCCACCTACTTACTAGTATAAGCCCATATGCATGTGTGTGAAAAAGGATAACCTCAGATGTCATTCCGTAGCAGCTCTCCACCATAAGAGTCTCTGATTGCCCTGAAGTTCATCCATTAGGTTAGACTAAGCTCGTCAGCAAGCACCAGGAATTCTCCTGTCTCCACCTACTTACTCAGCATTAGAATTACAAGTGCAGAACATCAAGCTTCACTTTGTTGTATGGATCCTAGGGATTAAGTTCAGGTCCTTGTGCTTGCGAAACAGGAACTTTGCTTACTCAGCCATCTCCCTGGCCCCCAAACTTCTTTTTAAAGTTATTGTATATTTGCATTATCATTGAACTTTGATGAAATTCTGAAAATCATATGGTGCTGTTGATCAATACTTTTAATGATGTATTTCATCCAAGGTGCACCCTAGCAGTGGTATATTGATGTATGTGGACCTTCTCTAAGGTTGCTGTGGGGGGGGGTGACACCAGAATTCCAAGTCTAGGTCTTAATTTTGGTATAGCTATTCTGCATTAGAGAAATCTTTAATCATTTTAGGTATTATATAATTCTAAAATTATATGATGCAAGGTGCAATTAATATAGTTTTTGAAAGGGAGGGTCTGGAGCAAGACTTTCTAGGTTAAATCTACACTCTGGATAAAATAAGATAATGAAAGTATGTGTTTCATAAGACTGGCATGATGTTCAAACACATTAATAACTTTTACAGACTCTTGATACCATATATCAAATATTGACTATGATAATTTTAATTCACAATTGATCCAATTGTGATGCTGTCTTAAACAGCGACAGAGGCTAACAGTACAGTCAAATATGTATTATGTTATATAACTACATTTTCAATGCTGAGATTTTGGATAAGTATATACATTTTAGATAGTGAAAATGTCCTCATGGTAAATAGGCCTTTCAAAAGTCGTGTCTAACTATACTTTGTTCCACTAATGATGCATACATATTTTACGGAGTTTGTGTGCTCACAGTGTGATGCTTCTTCTCAGGGGGTTGAAACTTATTTTGAACCATTGTCTTTAAGAAACCTTTGGCAGTTCCCTAAGAGAAAATTAGATAGGACAGCTGAATTTCTGAAAAAAATCTCAGTAATACACATGGTTTCCTTGATGCTCAGTCAACATGCTTTATCACTAAAAGAGATGAAGCCCTCCTGCTTGAGTTCCTTGTGTGTGGACATGAAGCATTTGTCTTGGGCTTACTGCCCTTACCATTGGCAAATGTGGTAATGAAAACTATAGCCTAAATTATTGTTTAATTCAATCTACATTGAAAACTGCCAGAGAAAATAATGAATATAGATTTGGCCTTTCATTAGCAGTAAAAGAAAAAAATGTTACATGTCATAGTAGACAGAAAGAACCATGTTTTCAATAATGACATTTTAAATGAGGTAAGCATGTATCAAAACTACTTTAGACACTTTATAATGATGGTCAGTAAAAGAAATCTGAAATGTTGCAGGAGTAAACAGATTCCACTATTGGTAATTTGTGGCTGCAGAGGTTAAAATCCAAACTAAATGCTCAGACCTCTAAAAGCAGCAGCTCAGCTCCCCACTGTCACCTTTCAGATAGAAACCAAGCTACAAGCCAATGTTAATAGAGTCTGTGCTTTTCTTCAGCTGGAGATGCAACAATCATCTGTTTTTCTCCAGAAACACAGAAAACACATTTTTCTCCAATACCTTGTTTCATTTCTCTACCTGCTGTCATTTTCAGAGTGAGGAATTACTTCCAGCATTTTGAAGATATACTTAAAATGACATGGATGACTCCAGCTGTATCCAAGAGGAAATTCTCTTCTTGTTGCCTTGAATAAAGAGATGTCATACTTAACTTTTAGATATTTTTGCAACTCTAGTAAATAAAATATAAATTTATTTTCTTTATATTTTGGGAAAGCTCAGAGATAGGCTGCCCATTTTGCTGTAGTGCTATAACATTGGCAGGGCTAATGTCTTAGAATTTTCCCAGCAATTTACACAACAGCTACCTGTCACTTCAGGGGTAGGGCACAACCTCTACATCTCTACGGTGAAAATGGCCTGCATAAACAACCCCAGCCACATTTGAAAGCTCTTATGAGAATACAAGAAGAGCAGCTGTATTCTAGAAATTGCTTTAGCTCCTTACTAGCAATTCACTTTGCATCTCTAGATTCAGAACAAGTTAATATGTTTTGATTTGTTTAGACTGCTTTGTCTACTATAGCAAAATGCTACAGGATAGATGACTTTAAAACAGAAAACTAATTTCTTCTGACATTGCAGGTAGGGAATAAAACATCAAAGTCTCATCAGTATTAGTTTCTAACAAGAGCCTTCTTTCTAGCTTTAAAAATGCTAGATTTACCAGAAGGGCAGATGGGGGGAATGGATGGGGGTGCTGACAGCACAGTGGACAGTGGCAGGGATAGCAGAGTATGGAGGCTCTAGTGGGAGAGGAAGGCTGTCTACCTGATGAGTTTGTATTCATGCTCAGATGCCGAGGAGCTCAGAAGGTGGGTGACTGTGACCAGTGATAGTCATGTATATAGAGATTAGAAATGCATGTGAAAACGTCTCAATGTCAAGAGCCCTGAAATGAATTTTTCTGTATGAAACTGTGTGTTTTGACAATGCAGTGGAGATCTTTTTTAAACGTTGGAACCTCATTTAATTTGATGTCTTATAGAGTTTATAATGAGTAAAAGATTATATAAGCATAATAATTCATCTGTAAACCTAGAAATCTACAGCCAATTTTGAAAGAGATGTACCCTAGCTCAGAAAAATGTTATTGAATAGGTTAATGCTGTTGTAATGAAATGCTTCTTTTAATTAAAAAAAAAATGCTACCATACTGCTGTGTCCCTACATCCCGGATGAGGAGAAATCTTTGTGGACATTTCCTCTTCTCAGATGATACAAATGTTATCAAATTAGTTTTTACTGGTTGTAGCCTTATTAAATTTAGATTATCTCCATAAAATTCCTACCTCCAGGGGCTGGATATAGAGCTCAGCAGTTAAAAATGCTAGCTGCTTTGGAGAGGTCTGGATTCATTTTCCAGTACCCACATGGTGGCTACCAACCACCCATAAGCAGTTCCAGGGGGACCCTACTAATCTTCACTGGCATTGCATGACATGGATTCACTTACATCCATGCAGGCAATACACTCATACACATAGATAAAAATAATAAATAAAATATTTTAAAATAAGATAAATAATAATAGAGGACATAAAGCTGGGGAATAGTAAAGTGGAGGGTAAAGATAAAAGGTCTGAATATGATCAAAATACATTGTATTAAATTCTCAAATAAAAATATTTTAAATTTTTGAAAAAAGAAATAACATACTAATTGCTAGCAAGAATTTTCTCCTATAGTACATTTTTACATAGTTCTTACAAATAACAGGTATATGACATTATAATTAAACCATCAGTTTATTGATCTTCATTTTTTTCATTGTCTTAACCCTTCTCCATCTTCTCTTTACTGGGAAGCTGAAGGCATTGAGCACAGTAAGATAAATGCCAACATTATGAGCTTAAAATCCAAGTATTCTCTCTAGTGTTATCATTTACTAACTGTATAACTTTGAACACGGTTTTCAACAAGTAACACTGGGGAAGAAGAAATCCTTCCTTAGGTCATCCTCTGAGAAAAGACTCATGTAATGACAAGATGTAAGGAATAGGGAAATGTAGACTTGAGCTTTGACTTTACCCTTTACTCTTAGTACAAACCCAGCAATCTTATTATTTAACCTATTTCTGCTACATTAAAATAAAGATACTTTAAGAATTATTAAGTAACAAAATAAGAATAAACCAAATGAACTATTTCCTGGCTTATAGTAACCCAACAGTGACTTTCCTTAAAATATATTTATCTATTTTTCTTTTACCTAAAAAATACAAAATACGTTGATTTTTAGTTTCTTTTAAAGTTCATATTATTTGTTAGGATCCTATACATCAATGTAGCAACATAAAATAGGATTAGGCTCCTGAAAATTTTTCATGCAAGCTAATCAATAATTGCTCTAGATAAGCATACTTTGGGTTTTGCTTACGCTCCTAAATTGGGTTCTTTTCAAGGCTTACTTTTAGTTGCTTAAGAGATTTCAGATGCTGGGTGTGGTGGCACAAATATTTGATTCCAGCTCTTCGGAGGTAAAAGCAAGGCCAGCTGGGATGGTCTACATAGCAGGTCCCAGGCCATCTGGGATGGTCTACATAGAAGGTCCCAGGCCAGCTGGGATGGTCTACATAGCAGGTCCCAGGCCATCCGGGATGGTCTACATAGAAGGTCCCAGGCCATCTGGGATGGTCTACATAGAAGGTCCCAGGCCATACGGGATGGTCTACATAGAAGGTCCCAGGCCAGCTGGAGCTACATAGTGAGATCCTATAAAACCAGAACAAAACACCCCAAGACAAATAAATAAATAAATAAATAAATAAATAAATAAGCAAATAAATAACAAAAAAGAAAAGAGAAATATCAGTTGATATGATCAGCTACCTTTGAGACCCCATCCTATTTTTATTAGGAAAGAAACCAAATCTGGTCAATCATTGACT
>NW_008344194.1:52887-71158 GCF_000622305.1 Nannospalax galili | reverse complement strand
TTATTTATTTATTTTTATTTTTGTAATCTTTAATTGAATTTTTTTGTATTTCTACAGAATATCTCAATCATTCTTAATCATATTTATAACCCCTTCTGCACTGGAAGTCTCCCACATCCCCCCAATATAATTCCTACATTCTGTTATATGTGTTTAAGGCCAATTGTGTCAAGTTAGTGTCTGCAGACATTCCTCAGTGCAAGTTCATCTAATGAGGTCTAATCAGGCTATCTAGAGTAACTTGATTAGGAAGATCAGCTCTTCCTCGTCTAACAGTAATCATCTGCCAATATTTCTTTAGCTAAGATTGGGGTCTGCTGCCCATTTCTTCAGTTCTATGCTGGGTTTTTGTCTGCTTGAGTTTGTATGGGTCTTGCACATGGTGACACCATTACTGTAGGTTCATACAAGTATGGTCCCAGGAGCCTGTAGAACTCTATTTCTGTGTGTGTATAGCTAAAGGCTACATAAAAACAAAACAAACAAACAAACAAACAAACAAACAAAAAAAAAAACAGTGCCAAACAAGGGAAACCTTCCTTTGAGTTGTTTGTCAGGGTTGTCCAAGAGATTCTCAAAATTACAAAGGCTATTGCTACAGCCATTCATTGCCTCTGAGAACTTGAAAGTAAACCCCACTACTAAATGCAGAACATACTTCAGACATAGGAATTGGAACAATGGACCTGGAACTGAACTGGAAGCCACTTACCATGAAGGTTAGTTCTCATAGATTTGGAGAGCACCATACAAGCTGCTAAGGGAGAACAGAAGTTGATGGTCCAACACCAGCTTCAAGATCAAAAAACCATGTCGAGGACTGGCACAGCATATGATATTGGTATACTAGTGGCACTTTTATCTTGGGGGCAATCAACAGTTATCTAGTTGGATTAAAAGCCAACTCAATGGGAAGAAACTCATGTGTGGTAATGCAAATATAGCCAAATATATATGGCTATAGATACATGGCCAAATATACATGGTCATAGATCTTAGAGAAAACCCCAAGAGTGCCACATCCCTCGGCTATGTGCAACATATATATCCTTATATTTAAAGACAAATATTCCAGTCACCACTCATCAAAGAAGTTTCTTTTGCATCAGACAGCAATGAACTCTTAGTAATCATGAAAATATATTTGGGCTAGCAAGGTATATTTGGGCTCAACAAGTAAAGGCACTTGCTGCCAAGCCTGATATCCTGAGTTTGATACCCAAGATTCAAACTGACTCCTGACACCTACAAGTTGGTTTCTTACCATTACACATGTTCTGTGCCATGAGTTCCCCCTGAATCAATTAATAAACATAATAAAGTTTTAGAAAGTCTCAACAAAAATAACTGTATAACATGCTCAGATGCCTTGAGTGCACATCCCCCTGAGGTCTGGAAGAACATGGCTATTTCCATTAATTCTTATCAGGTTTTGGAAAGGGAATTTATTCATTTTTAAATCTAGCAGGTTTTTTGTGTTAAACTTTGGAAAGCATTAAACAATATTGATTCTTTGATGCAGAAAATGCTTCAGGGACTACATAGCTTCATAACCAATTCAAGATGTATTCTAAAGTTTTTATAACCACTTTCTATTTTATAGGTACTCAAGACTCATAGGAACTCTGAAGGTCATCACCCTGCCTTAAGGCAGAGTAGACCTAGTTCTCTTATAGGAAAAAGGAGAAAGATTTAGGAATTTTATCTTCTCTGTGGAAATGTGCCCCTCACTCAACCTATAAAGCTCCAAGGAGCTTCAGTTACAATAGTAATCTTTTATTTTAGAGAAGAGCCTCCTCAGAAGTTAGTCTCAACATGTTAATCAAATTTAGCATCATCATCAATAGATTTCACTATTACTGCTTTCCATCTAAATTTTCCTATTATTTAAATATGGGCACGTGTTTGCAAACTAGTGTTCTTTAAGTTTTATCCCTTTAAAAAGAATAAAAATCAAGAACAAAAAGGAACTCATTGTAGTTCCCAGCTCTGAGAAATGAGGATACTTGGGCATGACAGGCAGAGGAAGATAAGGACAAAACTGCAAAGCATATTGTGCAGAAGTCATGGTAAATGATATCAGAAGGAATGCTTGATTACTGCAACAAAATCAAAGAAGAACTGTTTCCTATTAGCTTTAACAGCAGGGTTTGTTATTTAAGTACATGCTCTAATACACTTAGTGTTTTGTGCTACATTTAACAAGATTAAGTGAACACACACTGCTTCAACTAAAATCTTTATCGGAAATCAGAGGCAAGCCTCATTTCTTGCCAAAACATTCTCCCGTGGCTCATTCTTAGCGTGAATTTCATATAAGTAAATCTGTTTCCCCAGATGTGTCATTGGTTGGGGAAGGACTTTCCTTTCACGTCACTCTTTGGTTTACCAAAGTTTAAAACTCTATCAGGAAATTCTCAGAAGTAGGAATATCTGAGAAGTGCTATTAGGAACTGCAATTTGTAACAAAATGAAAATGACACTATCATCTAGCAAAGCATTACAGGAACATCAAATGGATTAGTTTTGATAATTCTTACATGATTTCATTGCAATCCTACAAACTATTGGTTCAATGAACAAGTACTTGGCACCAGTACTCTATCTGAGAAAGAAAATATCTCACCATCTCACACCTTGTTTTTTCTCTTACGTGAAAATTTTGATTTGCCTGTAGTCCTGCCAATTTGTCTAGATTTCAACTTTCAGATGATGATCTTGTTGAACATTTTAACCTCTCTTTCTATCATAGGCACAAAATTTTCTTCATAGTGCATTTTTATTTTTTTATTTTATATTTTCTGTTTTATTTATTATTTTTTGTTTGTTTGTTTGTTTGTTTGGTCAGTTCTTTATTTGAGCCATTTTCTGTGTAAATACTTCAGAGAAGGACCAAAACTGGATGACTTAGGATAGTCATCGCTTAGGATTTTGAAGACGGGCTTAACTATTGACCTAACACCCTTGTTCCTTCCCTGTGGGGATAATTATGGTTGACTGCATTATATCAGCATCATAAAATTCTCATTATCTTCTTAGGAAAACATTTAAAAATTTCAGTCTAAAGAATGATATAATTTATCAAGAATTGGTTACTTTATACAAGAATTTCTATTTAAATTTGTCTTTTGGGCTGGAGAGATGGCTGAACAGTTAATAGCACTTACTGGTCTTAGTGAGGTTATCAGGGTTTGGAGCTCCCAGGATACACATGGTGGCTCACAACTGCCTGTAACATCAGTCCTATGGGATTGGATTCCCACTCTTCTGGCCTCAGGGGTACAGGCCTGCGCTTGTTAGACATACACTTGTGGAGGAACTCAGACATAAAATAAATCTTAAATAAATTTTTTGTCTTTTAAAAATAAATGCAAAACAATTAGAGTTTCTTTTTAAAATTAAATTTTAATTGTTTGAGAATGTTATAATGAACACTTTATACCATTTTATCCCTCTCTCTACCCCTCCAATTCCTCCCATGCCCCCCTCCCTCTCCAATTCATTACCTCTTCTTATTTAATTATTATTACACACACATACACACAATCCCCTGACAGTATTTAGTGTTGCTCCTATGTACATGTGATTACAGCTGACCACATGGGGTTAAATATCAGGGGGCTTTTTTTTCCTGGAAAAAACTAACTCTCCCTCTCTCAGTAGACACTAATTGCTTAAAGCTCTGCATCTAGGGGTAAGGCTTTCTGAAATTTCTCCCATTCAGGTTGACAACTCAACTTGTTTACGCAGTCATATTGTTGAGATTTCATGTTTGTAGCATCAGTGTATAGAAGATATTATCTTGCAGTGGGTATCATGGTCCTCTAGTTCTTGCAGGCTTTTAGCCCCTCTTCCATGATCATCCTTGAAACTTCGGTTTAGAGGCTGCATTATAGATGTAACAATTGAGGCTAGGCTCTCCATAGTCATTTACTCTCTGCAGTTGTGGATCTCTATAGCATCCTTCATCTTCCACAAAAAGAGAAGCTTCTTTGGTGATGGGCAAGAGCTACACTTATTTGTGGGTATAAGTATTTAATACATAGTTAGAACTTATGTTAGATCAGAAAAATGACAGTAGTAAGTTCTCCTCTAGGATATATGACTTCTCTAACCACAAATATTTGGCTAAGTTTCCAATACCAGGCATGAATTTCCACCTATTGAACAAACTATAAGAGTCAGATTAGATAGCTGTTGGTTACCCTCACAATAAAAATTCCACTTTTACATCACTGAAGATATTCTGCCAGATATACTTTGTTGTGTTTTTCAGACTTTATGGCTGAGTAGGACTAGTGATTGCTTTTCTCCTTTGCAGCCTTCATAGAACCTTCCAGTACCATGACAGCTACTTCTCAGGAAGCAGGCTTCCAGGTCAAATTCAACAGTATGCTTCTAAGTCATATGTTCAAAGTGTGTTGTATCTTCAGCAATAGGGTCATTCCATCAGGTTTTGGGAGGCAACTGAGGGCAACGGCAAGAGTCTACATTGTTGTGGGAGTCTCTTGGAACCCCCTGAGCAAAATCTGGAAGAGATATTTCCTTTGCATGACACTGGTGTTTTTGTTAACTAGTCTATGACTCTTGAGTGGTATAATTGTATTTAAATTGCACACACATTTATGTGTTATACATATTAATATTGTGTATAATATTAAGTAGGTATATTAAGCAATATGCTCCTTATGGCCTTTTTAAGTAACTTAGTTCTATTTAACTCTCCATCTCCCTCTGTGTTACCCTCCTTTTCCCCCACCAGTTCAGTCCCTCCTTGAATTTATGTGGTGTATGAATGGACACATATTTTGAACCTACATCAGTGTAACATTGCACAAAGCACTTTTACATTTATTACTTCAATTACAACAGTTATTTCGAATTTATATTTTGTAATTTATGAGACTTTCCAGTAACGAAATCTGATGCATGAAATCAAAGTTTTTATTTTGGGGACTGGGAAGGTATCTCAGTGGGTAAAGTGCTTACCTTGGAAGCTTGAGGATTTGAGTTTAATTGCTACCATCAAGTAAAAATTGTTCCGGTGGTAGCACATGATTATAATGCCAATGCTAGAGAAGGAGATACAGGTGCATCTTTGGGCTCACTGCCCAACCATCTTAGCCTATATGGTGAGCACCAGGTCAATGAAATACCCTACCTTGAAAAACAAAGCAGAAAGAGAGAGAGGAATGACACCCAAGGCTGACCTCTGACTTCTGTATGCATGCACCACGTGTGTACCCATACAAATAAAAGTTTTGTTTTTCTATAGTACTATTTGTCTTTTAGGTGGTTTTAAAAATCCACATTTATTATCGAATATTTTTATAACTGTTCTTGAATTTTCAACTGACTCTTTTCCTCTATAAATAAATTTAAATTTTTATATCCTTTTACCAATCATCTACAGTCTTTGACATGATTACAAGCTCATGGTATTCCTCTTGTGGCTGACAGAATAATTGCCTTCAGACTTGGCTATGCCTAATCCTCTGTCTTCTGAATATGTTGCCTTACATGGCAAAGGGATTTTGTGACTATAAATTAAAATACATGCCATACATTTAAGACATAACCCAGGATTACTCAAGTGGGTCCAAACTAAGACTACAAATCCTTAAAAGAGAGGCCTCCCCCCTCCAGATTTGGTAGGAGAGAAAGATGTGAAAAAATGTCAAAGAAATGCAATTTGAAATTGGCAAGATTTGCAGACAGGGTCTCCTATTGGCCAAACTGCTTGAACTCTCTATGCAGCCAAGGGTGGCCTTGAATTCCTGATCCTCCTGCCTCCACCTTCCAAAAATTTGAGATTACCAGCATGTATCATCACAGCTAACTTCAGCATAAGGTTTTTAAAAAGATTTATTTATTTTTTCAAATTGCTTATCCTTTGAAAATTTTATTTATGAGTGCTGCCTCTCCTTTGTAGAGAAAATTCAAAGTCTCTCCTAAAGTCTGCATAAATAAGCCAACCTACCAACAATTTGGTCTAAAGCCAGTAAGACCTGTGTCCAGCACCAGACCTCCAGAACTGGATTCATACAAGTTTTTTCCTAACTGAAGCCACTGTGCAGCAATCAATTGTGGCAGCAAAGGAAAACTAACATAAAATCAAGTTTTCCATTTTTCTCTGATTGTAATCCATCAGAATCCACTTAGCAAGTTTTTCTACTGACTTGCTTTTCTCTCTCTACATAACAGATTTTGAGGAACTCTTGTAACAGTGACTTGTATAATTAGTCATTTTGTGCTTGAGGCTAGAAAACTGGTACACAAATTGTGATTTACATCTGGATAGCTAAGATTTCTGCATTCATTTTCTATACTAATTTACCATTAGCCTTGCCAGATGTTTTCCCAAATCTCTTCTTCTGTCTGATTTTTTTCCTGAGCTCAATATTTTATTTATTATACCTTTTCCAGTGGCCATGAAGAGTATAAATAAACACAAAATTAGAATCTTAGAAATGGATACACACACAACCCATGCAGGTACAAGTGTACCCTCTCTATAGCTACTGCATCTCACTTCAAATGCCCAGTTTTTAGATGTTTCTTTTCCCTTTTTACCCCTAGGACTTTCCAAAATCAAGCAGGGAACAAGCAGTGAGAAGAGAGGGTCATTGCACTATTTCCCAGGCTCTATAAGGATGTGCCCCGTCATTTTTATGTTAAGCCATTTTATATCAAGAAAATTATTCAGATGGAGATATAATTTTGTAACATGGGAGTTTTTCTTTCGAATCGGTAAATTCCAAAGAGGCAGTGCAAAAGTATATTCCTTTATGGAACTGCCAGCCTCAGAGACAGTGAAGTTCAAACTGGAAATCAGTGGAAGCGGGTCACAAATACTTGCTCAGCATCAATGATGCTGTTGAAGATTATTCCTATTAATATATGAATATTGACACAGAACATTCAAACTTATTTCTAAGGCCTCTGCGTTAGCAAATGGCTAGCATAAAGTGCAAGGGTGTTTCTCACATTGCATCAATTTGTGAAGTGAATTTTTTAAATATCAAGGAAAATATCAAGCTTCCATTTGAAGCATTGTACTATGGTATTTTTATAAATAATTAAACCACATAACAACACAAACATATGCACAAGTCACTACAGTGTTTATCGGTCAGATAACACTATCTCTTCAGCATTTAAAATTAATTTAGAACTACTCATATCTGAATTATAAAATTTGTTTAAATTTATAAAAAGCATGGTGCTGTTAGGAGATGATGAATCCTTAAGAAATATGAATTGTACTTAGTTCTCCAGAAATATTGAGAGTGATGAAACCAGAGTTCCAATCACAGCTACTTGGAAGGCATGTTTACATTACAATCTGAAAAGTATTTTAGATCACGGATCACTTTTCAAGGAAGAAAGAACAGTGATAATTTCCCTTTGGGCTTATTCCTTGAGGGCAAGTGTGATATCTCAGGTATATTTGTGTCCCAGCCCTTTTATCCTTCCTTCTATTGAATAATCTGAATGAATTAGGAAATTATTAGGAGATGTTCAGAGAATTGCATGTAAAATTCTAATAAACAGTGCAAATGTATCATATAAAGCCTACCTATATAATTATCTCCTTGACCACTGAAAAGAAAGATCAAGTGAGAAAGTAGGGAGAGCACAGGTGTCTCCTAGACTACAGGAGCATCTTTCAAAAACAAAACAAAACAAAACAAAAAAACAGCAAAACTCTGTGATGTCACTTCATGTTAATTTGCACATTTTAGTGTTAAAATTATACTCTGTTTTTGCTGGTATTGGTTTTAAGACAGGAATTCTGCAGCCCAGGCTAGTCTAGAATACCAGATCCCTTTGTCCTAGTCTTTCAAATGTTGGAATCACAGGCATACACTGCCATGCCAAGCTAAGAACCTGTTCTTTAAAGATAAGACATCTTCTGGGCTTTAGCAATGGCTCAGCAGTTAAGAGCACTGACTACTCTTGCAGAGGACCCAGGTTCAATTCCCAGCACCTACATGCTGGCTATGAAACATCCTTAACTCCAATTCCAGGGGAATCTAAAGCCCTCTTCTGACCTCTGCAGCACTGCACGACACGGGTGCACTCACATACATGCAGGCAATCCGCTCATACACGTAAAATAAAAATAATAAATATAATAATTTTTTTTTAAAAAAAGAAGAAATCTTCAAAAAAGATCTTGCAAGCCATCCTATGGTCATTTACAGCAGAGCTGCCCGTAAAATAAAAATAATAAATATAATAATTTTTTTTTAAAAAAGAGAAGAAATCTTCAAAAAAGATCTTGCAAGCCATCCCATGGTCATTTACAGCAGAGCTGCTGGCTCTGAAGTCAAATGACTAAGGAGCAAAACCATCTTATCCTAGGTGCTGCTGAAGATCATTATGTGCTGAAGACAAAGAATCCCCTTCATATGGTTGAACTTACATCATGGCTCTATTTGTTATATACTTTATTCTGTCTATTTAGGTTAATAAAGTTCAGAGACTGCTCAGATGGATCTCAGAATTGACCCACTTTAGGATTACTGTTTTACTGCTGAACAGCAATTTGCCAACAAACTAGGCAGCTTTAAATAAAACATAGCATTACTTCATTTTCCATGCCTTAGGCATCCAGACATGTCTTCTGTTCTGTTCTGTTTGCGGCAGAGGCTCACCATACAGCCCAAACTGGACTGAAACTCTGGTCTCCCTAAAGCAGGGATCACAGCTGTGCACTCCAAGCCTAGGCTGGATATGTCTTAACTGCTCTTTAACAGTTCTTAACATGTTATTTACTCAGGGTATTTTAAACTAGAGCTAAGGACTCAATTTGTTCTTTCCATGTGCTACAGGAGTGAATAACCCAAAGCCTTTTTTTTTCTGCTACAGGAGTGAATAACCCAAAGCCTTTTTTTTTCTGCATCAAGAAATATTCCCAACTTCAGATCTTCTTTAAGTATTTTTACAGGTAGTTCAGATCCATCTAAGACAATTTCTGATGTCAAAGTCAGCTGACAGCAACATTAATTTCATTTGCAAAATCTCTTCCCCTTTGTCATACAGATCCGTATAATCACAGAAATAACAAGCTGCCTAAGAATCATTTCCACTCACTCTCAAGAGGGAACTTTATACAAGATTAGTCCTATAGGTTGTCCTAGAGTCTGTCTGCCACAGTTTGTATGCTGGCAGTCATAAGAGAAAACATTGTATCGTTTTGAGGAGAGTTAAAGATAAAAGGAAATGTCATGTAAAATTATGTGTGTGTATGTGCTCATAGTTGTGTGTGTGTGTGTGTGTGTGTGTGTGTGTGCATGCCTATGGAGGCCAGAGGACAACTTTAAGTGTAGTTCCTTAAGTACTATCGACTATGGTTTCTGAGATAAGCGCTTTCATTGATCTGTATATCAGCTAGGCACTCTGGCCATTGTGTCCCAGGGATTCATCTCTCTCTGCCTACTAGCACTGATAATATGGGGATTTCAAGCACACATGCTATCACCTCCAGTTTTTTTTTACAAGGGGTTTTGTAACAAACACTAAGTAAATATATATAGAACTAGAATAGTCATTTCTCTACAACGTTATGTGAGATAAGTAAGTACTGTTTGTAGCCCCACCTTAAAGATGAGGACAACTGAGGCTCAGACACAGGTGATCACAACAGGACTGTTTCTAATGTCCATGTCTCTGACCCACACGTTGTAGTCTCTCTAACTATGGCTCACTTGAATCTATAACTGCACATGACTCAGGCTGTCTTTCATCCTCTATCCTTGATATCTACATAGAAAAGAGAAGAAATTCCTGCTTCCTATAATTTTCAATAGATCTTGTCTCTGTGACTTTCAATTTGCTCTATGTGAGAAAATTAATGTTATTTTGTATTCATTAATGTTAGTGTTGTATATGCTTTAGAAAAGAGTTAACAAAAATTAGTAGTACCAAGGAATATTAGGCAACACTAGTACTGAGATCAGAAATGCACAGAAAAGACAACATAACAGATCTTAACTTCCATCCTTACAAATAGTAGCTTCCAAGGTTGGTCCTTGGATGATCTCTGAGAATCTATATCTTCCATATGTCCTCATAATTTCCTTACTGATAAATGAGGTTTATTTTGTTGGAATAAAGCTTAATATATGGTTTAATCACACACAATAGAATTTTGGCAGGTGAAAGACATAAGGTGTTTCTGTGACATATTTTCTCTAGCTACTCTGCAACAGTCAATCATGTCATTATTTGATATGAGAAAAATTAAGTCTAATCTGTATAAGTCCAATTAGAGGAAAACATGTATCTGCTTACTTCAGGGTTTCTCCCCATGTACCTTTTGTCTTTTCTGGGTTTCCTGTGTGTCATTTATCTGTAATCAGTCTTGGCAATGAGTTTGACTATGAGAATAGTTCTTCAGTTCCTCCTATTTAATCACTGAATATGGAGTGTCTTAGCCAAGGTTCTCTAATGGAATAGAACTGATAGCATATATACATTTATTTATGTATACATGTTATACATATATGCATATATATTTATATATGTATATATTATGTATATATCCCATACATATGCTATTTATTAGATTGGCTTAACAGGATATAGTTCTGGTAATCCAGCAATGGCTGTTGCACACTGGAGATGCTGAGAATCTATCAGTAGCTCCATACACAAGGATAGATGTATCAGCTGTCCCACTCTGGCACTAACGGCCTGAAGGATTTCTGGACTGCTGATGGTCTTCAGTTTATATTGGAGACCTGAAGAAATTGAAGCTAATATGGTTAAGAAATGCCACAGAAATGGGATTAACAAATTACCAGGGAGAGTGAAGGCAACCATGCAAAAAGCAAAAGTTCCCTTCTCGGTCTCCTTTTATCTATGCTGTCACCTGATGTTTCTGCCCTATTTAGGGGGGACCTTTGGTTTCAAGCAATCTGATGAAGAAATTTCCTTACAGGTGTGCCCGGTGGGCTGTATTTTTGTTGATTTCAGATCGAGAACCTAGATTAGCCATCACATAGAGATAACCTTGGGGCCCACAACACAGGATTCTATATATGTGTGCAAAGACTTCTAGATGTCACAACTGTCAATATTTTACTGCTTTTCAACTTTGCCACTGTTGCGTATCTGTGTATCATTGCGGTTTCAATCTCCCCATTTGAGTCCCTTGGTTCTCTAATCAATAAAACTATTTTGATAGGTTATTGTGAAATAGTTAATAATCAGTACAACACAGAACTTTGTGTCTATGGTATACAATCTGGAAATAATGTCATCTTGCCTCAGTCATGCTTGGAAGAATACTAAATGTTCACTGTTATATATCCAAAGAGTTACAAAATCAGAGAAATTATATCAGTAGTTATCTGCTGGTTGTATTGAAGAATTGAGTAATAGTGACCTATGAAACTACATCTGTAGATAATCTTGAGGTGCTCTGCTTGTTTTCTTTTAGAATGGGATTCCCAGAAATGCCTATTGTTGTTCTCTGCCGAATGTTTCCCAAGGAATACTGTTTGCTAAAGGGAACCAGTTGATCACCACATGCAAGACTTAACTTCCTATCCTATCCCACCTGCTCCTTCATATTCTAATTCTCAACTTGCAAATAAGTATCACCTTAATATCATTTTAAAAAAACCTCAGAAAAAACTCATAATATAAAAAGTATCATACATTTTTAAATGAAACAAAAGTCTAGACCTTCAATACATCTTCTAGTTTTCAAGGTAAGCTGCAGTTAAAAAAATGGTAAGCCAGAGCTCATTTTACTTTTCATAAATTCCACTGAAATCAATGGATATAATTTTATGATTTAATAAGTTAGAGTAGGTAGATTTTTCAATTTCAAGCAATTCTGATTCAAGTAATTATACAAAATGAATAGTAAAAATTATCATTTAAATGTTAGCACAAATAATGTAATGCACTACAAAATAATTCTGTCATGTTTAAAAATCAAAAATTGTTTCTAAGACACTACTATCAAATAATAACTATTGATTTTCATTTGGAAAGTTATGAATTCTTCCATTATAGGACTACACATCACTGGGTTTTCTTTTCTTTCCTTTTTTGAATGTTCCTCCATGTCAAATGTTCTTGGGATAGGGATAGAAATATTAAATATAAAATCTTTCCAAAAGGAACTAGAATCAAAAGTGGACTCAAAAGGTGCATTCATCATTCAGTATTGAAAAAGAACTTTTCAGCCAAGTGATTCAGACTTCCAGATACTGTTGGTTGCTTAAATTTTGCTTGGCTGCTCATTTTGTTTGTAATATGAATAAACGGTGATTAGTCCCAGCAACAACAGTCCTCCTCCTCCTCTTCCTTCTCCTCCTCCCCCTCCTCCTCCTCCTCATATTCTTTGATTTTTAAGGATAGCCATTTTGTATACAGATGATTAATAAGATGTAAGGCTGTATCAGCACAGTCTGGTGAAGCTGCTTCTTTGCTCAACTCTTTTGACAACCGTAAGTTCAACCAAATGAGACCTGGAACCACAACAGCTATGTGCATATGTCTCTGCATTTAAGTTGCTTCTAAATTTTTTGCATAAATTATATAAATATACACATATGATGTAACATACTAGTTCTTCTTACATAATTTCTGAGCACTAATATTTTTAAATATTTTATTTATTATTTTTATTTTATGTGTTGCCTGTATTGTCTGCATGTATGTGAGTGCACCCGTGTTATGCAATGTTGCTGAAGTCAGAAGAATCAAACCCAGGTCCACTGCAAGAGCAGTCAGCGCTCTTAACTGCTGAGCCGTCTCCCCAGCCCCTGATATTTTAAAAAATTTTAATGATGTTTATGGATTTTTAACTTAGAACTGGGCTTAGCAAATGCAATTACATCAACATGGTTTGTGTCATTTTTAATAGAGCTGCATTAAGCAGCCAAATAGAAGCCTTATTTTCACAGACAAAAGATTCTGGAATAGTATTTCTGGGGTACAATTAACATTAGTGTCATTTTTTTTCTAGACACTGAGTGGTTTGGCACAGCTTATAAAAGAAAACACATATGCCACGAAGACTATAAAATGGCTTATTTTCCATATCTTTTATAAAATTTATATGATCAGAATTTTTTTTGTTGTTTGAGGTTTTTGTTTATTTTCTTTTTCTGTCTTCAGGGTAAAGATAGTATCTTATTTAAGCTCAACTATCTATCTATCTATCTATCTATCTATCTATCTATCATCTATCTATCTATATATCAGACTTCATTAAATGGGGGGAGGTGTGGCTACGTGATGGGAACAAAATAGCAACAATCTATATTGTATGAAAATCACAAAAAGCCAATTAAAATGATGATAATGCCAAAACAAATATTTTAGCATGTTATCATCCATCAGGTGTTTTAGCAGAAATGACTCATGAAAATAAAGTGTGTCAAAAAGATCTGGACGTTAAAAGACAAGACAGGAAAATATACTAGTTTTTGGTAAAGTATCAAGAGATGCCCACTAATGAATGTTAAACAGAATTAAATTGACATTCAGAACAATTCCAAGAAAATGTGAATGGCTGCAATCATAAAGGCTAGCAGCTCTACATGTTCATCTCCTGTAGGAAGACATTTTAAGGGAACTGTTTAAATTCTGTTTTTCTGCTCTAATGAACAAACTACATACACTATTTACCATGTGAATCTCTTTGGAAGTATGACTTAGCAGAATGGCATTTCTGTCCTGACATGAATTAATCATTCTTTGAGTGGACATAATAAGAGCTCTCCTCCAAACATTCAAGTCAGTCCCAAATATAAAGTTTTGATGGGGAAGCATGTGTGTTTTCTAAAGCACCAGAGAAATATGAGGTAAAATCCCTAGTACCTAGTTTGTATTTATTTTCGGTCTATATATCTATGCATCTATGTATCTATGTATGTATTCATGTATGTATGTATATATGTATGTAATCTGTCTACATCTGTCTATCTAATCTATCATCTACCTATCTTCCCTCCATCTATCTCTCCCTCCAAGCATTATTCTATCTCTCCATCTACTCATCCATGTATCATCTATCATCTACATTACAGTAGTAGGAACTAAATCCAAGGCCTTTCACATATTAGGCAAATTCTGTATAATTGAGATATTTTCTCATTTTTGGTTTCTTAAAATATAATGTCACTATGTTTCTCGAATTCGTTTTGAACTGGCTATGTAGCTCTGGTTTGCTGGAGACAGGATCATTCAGCTTCAGCCTCTAGAGTGCAGGGATTATTCATTACCTAGATTCATTGGAATTAGATTTTGGAAAATTGAGTAGCACTTTTCAACTGGCCAACAGTTGCCAAGATACATTTGAATATAAGAAATGGTCACCTGTCTTTTCAGAACATGACTCCTGAAGTAAATTTATCTTGGAACCTCCTAAATAAAAGAAATTAATGCAAGCCATCCCATTGTGTAGAGTGCAGTAGCAAATGCTTGCTCTCTACTTTGCTGCTATAAATGCCAGAGAATAATTTGCACATCATTTGAAGAGGCTTTGGCCATCAATACAAACAACTTTAAACTACATTATCTACGCCAAAGTCTTGGAAAATACAGCTATGGAAATCAAAATTTGAATTCCAATTAGAAAAACCATTCCCAGGGGTCAGTCGTTTGTTTTTTTTTTTTTGTTTTTTTTTTTTGTCTGTTTGTTGTTGTTGTTGTTTTCTGCATCTTTTTGTTTTACTTTGTTGTAAGTCTTCATAGAATCCAACACCTCAGCAATGAATTCATCAGTAGCTGAAAGTTCCATGAAGTTCAGAAGACTAAAAGCAACATGAAATGATTCTTTTCAGGTTATGACCACACTCTCAAACTACTGAATTATTGCAGTAACTGCTGCCCCGCTTTTTAACAGGAAGTAAAGCATGAAGACGATTTTCAGAGTAATGAGCATCCACAGTTGGAGCACAGATGTTTTTAAGTTCTTTCTTGGTTTTAAAACAATGACTGTTATAGGTAATAGCAACTCTTAAATGAAGCAGCAGATGATTTCTCACTATAAGTCAGTGGGTAAGGAAGCTTCAGTGGTATTATCCAGGTATAAAGGCTACATGTAAATTTCAAATGTTGGTAAATGCTTCTTCCAGGGAATACATGGCAATACAAGCACATATATACACCCAGACTCATGTACTTATATCCTTGGGAATAATCTATTCTTCAGGAAAATAATATAAATCAACTTTCAGTAGACATAAAGGTGAGTTATTGATGATCCCATGATTTCAGCCAGGCAAGATAATTTCCCAAAAGATAGCTCCAAAGTACAGTTTGAATCAGAAAAGAGTTATTATAAATTAATATCATGTCACTGGTCTGAGAGGGAAGATTTATGTGGTCTTCTTCAAAGGCTAGAGACTGAGTAGCTCTTTGTACGATCATCTGCTTCATGTTTCTTTTAAAATCATAGTGAAGAGTACTTTGTGAAGAAGGCCAAATTTTCTCTCATGCACAACTAATTAAACACACATCACAACGGCAGTCATTAAAGTGTTGCTGCTCTGAATTTTCTAAAATACTCTAAGAACAAGCATCTGTTTAAACTGATCATAATAATCTCTGTGTTCCTGAATATATCTAGGCTTTTTTTTTTCAGGGGAATTTTTTAAACAGGTTATTTTTGGAGGTAACATGCCAATCTATATGATAACATAGGAAAAACTGCAGAATCTAAAAAAATGTGGAATCTAGTCTGTGATAAATGAGATTGTTCATTGGTTGAATTTCTGCTCTTTATTTCAACTTACTCTGTTGGTGTTGTACTTTTGAGAGTTGCTTTTTTCCCTTCAAACTGTATCTAGGAAAGCCTAAAACGATAAGAATTAAAGTTTCATTATAGAGTTCTTTAATGTCTAAGTTTATTCCTAGATATTTTTTCAAGGTTATTGTGAATGGGAGGGTTTTCCATGAAAGCTTTCTCTGATGGCTTATTATTGGTACATAGAAAGGCTACTAGTTTTTATAAATTGATTTTGTAACCAACCACATTGCTGAAAGTACTGATCAGTTCTAGAAGTTTTCTGATGGAATTTTTTGGATTCTAATATGTATAACATCATATCATTGGGAATTAGAGATACTTTGAGTTATTCTTTTTCATTCAGAAACACAAAGTACCAGAGGGTAACCAAGATCAGGGGTAATGGCCAGTAATGTCTGATAGTCTAGAGACCACTGTTAAACAGCTTCAAAAGAGGGAGGCTATTCGTGGCATTGGGACTTTGGTTACTTTGCTAGCCTATGTTGTCTAACAGGGGCAATGTCCCTCTGTTACAAGATAACTCCTTGTAATTCACTTGCCTGATAATATCACTGTATTCTACCTCCTGTCCTATAAAGCACCACTGCTTCTGCCATGATCATTTGTTAGTTTCCAGACATCTCTAGATTTTTACATTGAAACATATATTATTGAGATTTCAAAGCTAGAAGCTATCTATGACAGACAACAATTGATCTTTGTTTCTGGGTCTGGGTTACCTCACTCAATTTGATTAGCTTCTAGTCCACTCATTTATGTGAAAATTTTTAAAAGCTATATTGCATTGTATATATGTACCACACTTTCACTATCTATTTCATATCAGTTCATGGACATCTACATTTTTTCCAATTCCTAGCTATTATTAACAGGGCAACTAGGAACATGGATGAACAGGTATTTCTCTAGTAGGGTATAGAGTCTTTTGAGTATGCCCAAGAATAGTAAGGCTGGATCATATGGTAGATAAATTTCTAATTTCTGAAAAATATGTTTCTTCATTCTTTGAGAACTTCATGCAATGTATTTTAGGTCACATTCTCCCCTTCCCCCGTCTCCTTCCAGATCTACCCCCTCATCCTTACACGCCTACATTTGTGTTTTGTTCCCCCCCACCCCCCCAGTGAAGTCCAATTGATATTGTCCAAACACTCGTGGGTGTAGTCCACCTACCAGGGGTCACATCCTTAGAGAACACTGGTGTTTCTGCTCCCAGCAGCTATCAGATGCTAGGAGTAGGATTTCGTGTCTGCTACCCTTTTCCATGCTGGGATTCTGTCTGGCTTGAACTTGAGTAAGCTTTGTGCATAATATGGAAAAATAATTTTGTCAAAATGTCCTCATCAAGCATCTTCCAGAAGTAGTTCCCAACTATTTGCTAATATAATTCTGTCACATAGTATGGTTGTTAAACATGGTTCAGTCCAAATCTTCCCAAAGACTAGTAGGATCTCTCACAAGGAACTCATAAAATACAGTGCTAACAGAAAATTATCTTTTGAAACAAGCTCTGTTTCAAATTCTTTTATAAACAAAGTGTTTATAAACATGAGTCACTAATCATAATTTTTCTTTCTTCCCCTCAGCCTATTTTTTTGAGACAGGGTCTGGCTATGTAGCCAACGCTGATCTCAACCCTTTCTTTTATGTTTAATTTCCCATTTTTCAGTCCGAGAAAAATTATTATTCATATGCTTAATCCTCTTGCCTTCCACATGCCAGGAGAAATGATCCATCACCGTAGCTCACTCAGTTCAGCTTTTCAATGATAGTATTTGCTGGTAGATCCTTAGCCATAATCATGCTCAGCCATTATTAGGAGGGGAATACAGAATAGCATGCAAATAACTCTCACGATATATTAAACAGATTTTCTGTTGCAAATAACTTGAAATTAATACAATAATAGAAATGAGTATGTTTTAACCACCTCCAAAATATACAGTAAGATGTTATTTTAAACTAAAAATATTGAGCAATTCAAATGATTAATGTTTATGAAAGTCCAATAATAGATCTGAATTCAGAGTTCATTTGCCTGTTACAGTTTTCCCACAACAATAAGGATATTGGCTGACAAGCTATAGAGAATACAGGAGTCATATTTCTAATTCTTCATTTTACAATGAAATGAAGTTTAATAGGAACCATGAAGCTTTCTTGCCTTTTCAACATTCAGTGATACTTAAGCCATTTCCTTTCTTTAGAAATAGATCTCAAAGAAAAGGAATCTGTAATACTTAAATCATTTTCTATTTTAGGGAATATGTCTTAAATAAAATTCTTACAATAATTACAAATAAGATGACTATGGTCTATGTTGATCTTATTCTGAAAGTAAAATTTGTTTCATTGGTAATTTTTTACTTTAGAATTAAGAGCAAAGAACCTTGCCAGTTTTACTCTTTTTTCTTTAATATTAAGTGTTGCTCTCGAATTTTCCATTTTAAAATCACATTTGTAGTCTAGAACACAAAAATTTGAGAATAA
>NW_008344194.1:51960-52844 GCF_000622305.1 Nannospalax galili | reverse complement strand
AGTGTTGCTCTCGAATTTTCCATTTTAAAATCACATCTGTAGTCTAGAACACAATAATTTGAGAATAATTTAGTTTAACTTAATATGTAAGTTTATAATTAGGAAAATGGCAAAACTGTTGATACAAGAGAGTACACTCAAAATAGAGTTATAATTCTAATCTAAAAATGTTTCTGTTTTTAGATTAGTACATTTTGTTACAAATAATTACTTCACAGACTGTTTTTTTCAGAACTTAAAAACATGATATTAAAAACTAGATTTTAATTTTGAAACATTTGTTAGAAGTGTTCATTGTAATTTTACTGAACTTGCATAAAGTATCTAGAAGAATCTTGCTTCATACACCTTTACCTGACATTAGTGAGCATTAACACTATGCCTCAAGGATTCATAGAAATAGAAAGAGAAGTAGCAAAAAATATTTTCAATTGATTTTGATGCCCCATAGACATTGCACCAATTGTAAGTGTGAACGTTAATGGTAAGTGATGATTTGGTCCCTAATTTAATCTGTGGGGCTTGCCTGGAAGTTTAGGAGCCTTAAGGCAGAAACCATTGACAAGGGAAATTTAAAGACATGTCAGAACATAGATATACACATGAGGTCATCATACGGAATACAAGTCTAATGGGAGCATTTATCACTGTGGAATTCAGTAATCAACTGCAAGTACCATGGTAGTTAATAAAATCAAAACATTTTCTTGAAATCAGGAAATAATAAAATTAATTGGATACAAAAAGTTCTTCAAACCCTGAATGCTATTAATTTGTCTTTATAGATAGTTTACCTGTTTCTTGAGTTAGTTGTTTAATTACAAACATCCTTTATCTTTCTCATGATTATTCTCTTATGCACAATTCTTGTTATTAATTCAAGG
>NW_008344194.1:47981-48178 GCF_000622305.1 Nannospalax galili | reverse complement strand
CCCTCTCCCCCATGCCCCCCCCCACTGGAATTCTGTCATTTGTCTTAAGGCCTATTATATCAAGTTAGTAAATCTCATTAAGAATATATCAATTATTTTCCTTTATTGAATTATCTTCTAACAGATTTAGTAGTTTGTAGATAGTTTTAAACATTTAACATTTAACATGCAACAAAGATTTTTTTTTTGTTTTTGTT
>NW_008344194.1:3128-47640 GCF_000622305.1 Nannospalax galili | reverse complement strand
AGACAGCCTTCCTCTCCCACTAGAGCCTCCATACTCTGCCATCCCTGCCACTGTCCACTGTGCTGTCAGCACCCCCATCCATTCTCCCCTATCTGCCCTTCTGGTAAATCTAGTCAGCCAGAGGTCCCTGATCTAGGAGGATCAGCAACAAAGATTTTTAAGAAGTCATATAAAAAGTAAATAAACACAATGAAAGAGGATTTCATACATTTATGCAATTGAAAAACACATATAATCTGCACTCCATTTACAGTCCATAGATATACAGACCCAGAGGACATCAAGTAAGACAAGTTTAGGAAGAAGTTAAGGCACCAATATCTTGAAAGGCACTGAGTACCTAAAGAAGAGCCGAAGGAAACAGCCTTAAATAGAGAAGCAGTCTAGGAGGAGATGACTCTGAACTCTCTTTGTAAAGCAGGAACAACAAGAATCTACTTCTGTTAGTGGGACAATCCTGAATATAAATTATATCCAAGAAACAGGGTGGGTAAACGTACACTGGGAACTAATAGACAAATCTTACTTGCAGAAATGAAGAAAGGATTTTGCCATTTGATCGCCAAAGTGGGAATTTAAAATTACCATAAAAAAATCAAAGCAATGAAACATAAAATAGAAAATAATCATTTCATGAGGCTTCCCAACACATTGGTTATAGAGAAAAGTCAGAAAAGTGAAGAAACTCAGTGTTGTAAGAAAAATTCTAGTTAGCTCTTATTTGCTGTCTTGTTACCTTAAAATGTGTTTATCTGGCCGGTAGTGGCGCACACCTTTAATCCCAGCACTTGGGAGGCAGAGGCAGGTGAATCTCTGTGAGTTCAAGGCCAGCCTGGTCTACATAGTGAGTTCCAGGACAGCTGGGGCTAGAAGGAGACCCTGTCTCAAACACACACACACACACACACACACACACACACACACACACACACACAAAGTGTTTATCCATGAAAATAGATTTCCTAAAAAATAGTTTGAATGGAATATGCACAAAGAGATTTTTGTTGTTGTTTATTTTGTATTGTTTCTAAAGAGTCTCTGTCATCACAGCAAGGTGTGGAAAGAAAGAAGCCAAAAGGAAGAAGGGCCCTGACCTCTACAATTGTGAAGGAGAGAGGCCAAAAGGAGGAAACTTCTGTTTGAGGACAGGCCTGTGAGCTTTAACATTGGATAGGACATCCAGCCCAAACAAACTTTGGCAAATTGCCCTATGACTTCAGCTGCAACAGCAAACAGAACCCACCATAAACTGCTAAAAGTGATTAACCAATATATCCAGGCTGATGTATCTGCTACCCAGATGCTTAAACTTGCCAAGTAAAGACCAGAGACAAAGTAAGAGAAGGAGAGGTTATTGGCCAGGGTAAGAAAGCTGCTAGCAAAGAAGACCTCCTCATTGAGACCACAAATGCTTCCAAAAAAGATCAATACTGTCAGTACCTTATCAGAGAACAAGAAGGTTCAGCTGTGGTGACCACTCATGATGTAGACCACATTGAGCTGATAGTCTTCCTGCCAGTCTTGGGTAGAAAGATACAGGTCCCCTACTGCATTATCATGGGAAAAAATAGCCTGGGGCAGCTGGTCCATAGAAAGTCATGTACAGTGGTTGCCTTCATATATGTTATCTTGGAAGACAAGGGAGTTGTTGATAAGTTGGGAGAAGCTATGAGAATCAGCACAAGAGTTACAATAATATCTACCCTCAGAGGAGAGTCAAAGTCTCGGTGCAAACTGTGAGGGTCACATAGCCAAGCTAGAAAAGGGAAAGCCAAAGAACTGACCATCGAGCCAGCAAACTGAGCAAAATGTACACTGCTGAGTTTTCTGTACATAAATACAATAAAACTGTTCTTGAAAAAAAAAGAGAACAAGAAATAAAACATAAAAAAGTAAACAGAAAATGCATATTTCTCAACAGGGCAAAATATTGTTGGGAAACAGGAAAATTAATGAATGCATTTCACCATAAATAAAAAAGTGTAAGCATTTTAGTGAATTAATAACAAAAGGCAGGAGTTTAAGGAGGAAAAGCCACAATAATTCTGAGTTTTAAAAATTGATCTTCAAGACTTGAATAACAATGGGGAATAAATGTAGAAAGATGAAGAATAGAGTGAGTTTGAAAGGAACACAGGAATGATAAATATGCACAGCTAAAGTAAGAGTAATGAGGAAAAAGACAAAAACTGAAAAAGAGAAGAATAAAGATTGGTTGAATGAAAAAATTCAAAAAGGGAAGAAAATGATTTAAAATGACAGACATAAAAATATGCAAACATTTTAGAACTTGCTTTATATTGCAAAGAAAAAAATAAGAGTGATAAAACAATGAAAATGTAAAATTATGATACAAGAAAACTCTGAAACGGAAACCACGATTTTAAAAATTGAAAATGCCTTTTTTTCTAAGACCGTTCACACACAATGTTCAATTCTGAGGCCTATCCTAAGACATTGCATGAATTCAAATGAAAGATCCTTTCTATTAAAGTTAAAAAAGTTATATATGTTGTCTTCAGTTTTGTTAGCATTTTTCAGATATTAAAAGACAGTTGGACAACATGAAAAATTCGAAAATGAAAGGTGCTAACATGTACCTCAAGTGTGATCACCAGGTACACAGCTGGAATATGTCTGCTTACCACAAAAATTCTTCTTTAGAGATATCTACAGACCAAACCCTGGACATATTAGAGCATTATAGACAATCTATAATGACTAGAAACTTGGGGCAAAACAAACCTGTTCAGAGTTACCAGATAAAACAAACGCCTAATATTCCAAATTGTATGTAGGGCACACTTGTAGTTAACAAATCATCTTATGATTATCTCACACTCAAAATGGACTAAAGTTATCTCTTCCTGCTGAGCAAATGACTGACTCTGTGGAGAATATTGAAGGTTTTGAGCAGCAAGATAGCAATTACAACTAAAGTGGAGGTAAGAGCTTCAGGTTAGAACATAAACACGCTGGTCTTACGACTGCCACAATGGAAGTGAGCAGTAATGGAAAGTAAGGTCAAGGAACAGGAAATGCATGTTAATTCGGTCATTTCTTCTGACTTT
Source organism: Nannospalax galili (assembly GCF_000622305.1). Classification (NCBI taxonomy): domain Eukaryota; kingdom Metazoa; phylum Chordata; class Mammalia; order Rodentia; family Spalacidae; genus Nannospalax; species Nannospalax galili. The sequence continues at coordinate 44,569 of NW_008344194.1, read as the reverse complement.
ATCTTTAATGAAGATCTCTATGCATGTGTAAAATCAATAAAGTATATATATATATTTTTTTTTCTTGTTATTCAGCTTTCATATTAACTGAGTGCCCTGACCCTCACAATGAGTCCAACTAAGAATTAAATGAGGGTATGAAGGAATTTCTCTCCCCTCCCCAACTGCTCTTCTTATAATGAAAGTGGCCATAAAACCAACTGGAGTCACATAAGGGACACAAACACATTACACTTTCCTCATCACCGATACAAATTAATGCATAAACGATTAGTAAACAGGTTTGGGAAACAGGGAAATCATTAAAATGCTCACCTTAAAAGCATGAGGAATCAAGGTTGATAAGCAGCAAAAACTTCAGGTGCTGTGGTCTATATCTATAATCCCAGTATTGAGTAGGCAGAGACAAGAGTCTTCCTGGAGTACACTGGCTTACAGCCTAGCTGAATCAGTAAGTTCTAATTTTAGTGATAGACCTTGTTTCAAAAACTAAATGAAGAACAAATGAGAAATGCATAAGTCCACCTCTGGCGTCTATATTTATGTGTACACACCCACAGAAACACATACATACACCACACATACACAGCCACACAAACAAAATATTTAAGTACATGCTTTTAGGATACCTAAAAATAACTAATAATCATCCAAATGTGTATACCGAAATCTATATCTTGATGAATAAAACGTAAGTGTTTTGTAGTATGTGTGAATTATTTGCAAAGCTTGGCCATATTGTAAGCCACAAAGAAAAATAAAATAGGAATGTAAAACCCAGGGGAAGATAGCATGGGTCCTCTCACTACTCTGCAAATAGTAATAAAAACAAATAGGCACTCGGGAGGCAGAGGCAGGCAGATCTCTGTGAGTTCAAGGCCAGCTTGGTCTAACTAGTGAGTCCCAGACAGCTGGGACTACAGGGAGACCCTGCTTCAAAAAGACAAAAAAAAATAATAATAGAATACCTGAAAATAATAATTAGCTGGGGCTACAGGGAGACCCTGCTTCAAAAAGACAAAAAAAATAATAATAGAATACCTGAAAATAATAATTAAAAAAAAAAACATGAATTTTTGGGTCACAGAGGAAGTCTTATACAAATTTGAAAATATATCCACTTAAGTAAAAATATCTTTCACCGAATCATCTCCTAAAAATATACCCTTATTTTACATTTGATAAAATCTGAGATATAAGAGCTACATAACCACGAGAGCCATGGCAGGAAGGAGCTGAGTTTAAAATTCAGCTTTGACACCAACTTTATTCTTCCCACATTTGTCATCACCAACTGTCAGGGCTTCTGAGGACACTTCCATTGATTATAAGCTGAGGGGTTTGAATTAGAAAGCAATAGCTTGCTTTCATGTTTTTCTTGTATAGGCTCTGAATTTTAATGGGGATTTTCTGTGTATTAATGTTTAATCCTCATGTTAATTTTATGTGGTAAATATTTATACCTGTTAAACATCACTAATCTTAAAATGTGAAATTTAACTGCTCCAAAATAGAATCCTTTCGTGTTCTGACAGGACACTACAAGTGGAGAGTTTCATACTGTCCACCTGTGACAAGCTCCAATCAAAATACAGGTACACTAAAAATATTACATGAAATTACCTTTAGGCTATGACTATGAGAGGCATACAAAATACATAAATTTGGGGTTTAGACTTGTGTCCCATCTCCACAAGCTCTCATTGTGAACAGAAAAATATTCCAAAGTCTAAATAATTGTGAAATCTGAAACGCTACTTGTCAATCTTTTCAGATACTAAACTTTGCTAATTAAAAGAAAAGTAAATTAAGAAACAGAAAAATCAACTTCCACAAGCTACATAACTACTAAACAGCCAAGTTAGATTCTGAACCTAGATTATTTTTGCCCGTACATTTAGAAACACTATTTCCTAGTGTTTCCTAGTCCCAGAAATTTATAAGACCCATACTTTAGTATTCATGACATGAAATGTTTTAGATAATTTATCACAGAAAACTATACAGCTTCCAGTGAACTGTGTGTAGATAAAAAGACTAACTAGCTAGATGAGTCTTCCCTGGGGTAAACAAAGTTTAAAATGGCAGAGTACAATCACACAGAGCAACATACCTAGTTCTTAGTGAGACAAAAGAGATGCTTCAGTACCGGAGGCAGCACACGTCCTAAATAAGCTTTTTTAACCAACACAGGTGGTGTAGGTTTGATCCAGAGTTGTTATATAACACGATTGTTTATAAATGAAATTGTCCAACTTCAATGATATCTGGACATCTGCATAGTAATCATTTATATACCATTTTTATGAGTGAATACTGTAATTATTTTCCCTGAATACAGAGAATGTGGACATGAATTACACAGATGCTTTGAGATGTATAGTTAGATGATCATTTTCCTCCTCCTTCTTACTATTTAATAATATTGTCTTATGCTGAGCCTAGGCTGTGAATGGGGAAAGATAAATGTAAGCCAATAAACTAAAGATAGTAATCACCCAAATTGGTACTGCTGGAGAAATAATTCTACAATACAGATACCACTGCACTGGTGTGAAATCTCTGCTCTCATTAAATTGTAGCCTGACCCTGAATGAATTAGCTTAGGAGAGCTTAGGATAACTTTCCTCTTCTGGAGACATAATAATTTTATTGCCTGTTTATTGCATTCTTGAAATGCAAATCTGTCGAGTAAAAACACAGCCCTACCTATATCCCATCTACTGCTGAGATACTTTCTTCAAGTCAGCTACTCAAATAAGTTTTGATTATTTATTATGCAGCTATCACTCACTCAGGTAAATGCTATAGCAGAAAAAAAAAAAGTTAAACTAGACATAGCATGGTGGTGATTGTTCTTAAGTAAATGAGAAATACAAAACATTAATCAAGGAGGAACAGCATATATCTCAGGGGATAAAATAAATGAAATCATTTTGGAGATGTGGAACAGGAACAACATTTTAATGTAAGGATAATGTATAAAAGTTACTGAAGTGTGTCTATTTAAGAACATTTGTGACTTTGGAAGATAGCTCCCTGGGTAAAGCTCTTTTCCCACAAGTGTGAGGACTTGAGTCTGGTTAACTATAACTCATGCAAAACCTGGGTAAGTGAGTAGGTATAATCCCAGACCATGAGAAATACACAAAGAATCCCTCCAGCAAGCAGAAACATCAATCTCCACTTTGGTGAGAAACCATGACTCAATATATAAGCTGGAGCACAGTCAAGGAAGGCCCCTTTCATCAACCTCAGGCCTCCACATGTATATACACACAGTGTACATGGATCTGAACGTTTGTGTGCACCCACACATATACAAATATGCATACACATATACACTATATACACACATGTAGAACATTGTTGAATATCCCCTAACCACTTAAAATCCATGACAAAATTGGAAAATGATGTAATATCCATGAAGACTAACATTCACAGAACAGAATGATTAAAAGTTAAGTCATAAGGATCATTCAACAACTCCTTGGACACTAACACTGTGACAAATGATATCTACTCAAGAGTCTCAGAATGGACACTTTTATAAAAGACAGTTGGCTTCTATCAGAATGTCATTTTTTTATGATAATATGATAGCATTGAATATAATTGAAGTGAGATTGCCATTTGTTGTATCTTTCAATTCTGTAGTAGACTCTGTACCCTGTATTATATGCTCATAATATAATAAAATATACCCTAAATATCTACAAATAAATGTGCACATATCACTAATATTCATTTCATAGGAACTTTTCTGAAGAAATGCAAAAAGTGGCATAATATCACACATACACCCACATATATATAGCAAACATTTCCTCATATAAAAAAATCAATGTATATTCTATTATATACATATATATGATCAATGTATATTCTATTATGTCTCCAGAAGAGGAAATTATCCTAAGCTACCATAAGCAAATTATAAGCCTTGACTTTGACACACTATACTTATATTATACTCTCAATGCATACTGTTATAATAAGAGAATCAACAGCTATACAGACCAGTAGATCAAATCTACTGTAAAATCACCCATAGTGTGTTGTTCTCTTATACCACATATAGTACATACCAACTGATAACTCAACGTTCTATGTCATGTTTTAAAGTAAAACAGTGGGTGCTATGAGCAGGTGTCAGTGGAAAAGGGGCTATAAAGATGATTAAGAATAACTGTGATGTTGTTGGATAAGCTTGTCTTCTGAGTGTCAAGCCAGATTAGGAAGCAATGAATAGATGCCTTCCTCTTTAGCTTCCCACTGCTTGTTTCAGTCACTTCAAACTAATTAGACTATGAGATTCTCAGTAGGAGGAAAGGGGAATAGGGAGACAGTCACCCCTTCCCCCCCGAAAAGACAGCCCTAATTGTATGAGAGAGACTAAGGATAAAGACAGGGAAGCTAGAAAATGGGAAGGGACTTTGCCATCTTGGACCTGCCAGAAACAGTTCAGGAACCCACCACCAAAATGGAGGGGAAAAAGCACCAAGGGTACTCATACCTTTGAAAGTACCCCCTCGCTGCCATCATACCTCTTTTAGCAAGCTCAATAAATCCTAAGCTGTAAATCCCTAAACTGTAGTTTGGAGGTATATTTTCTCCATTTGTTGTAGGGACTTTGAGAGAAGGGGACCACACCAGGAGCCTGGGAGTCACACAAGTAGCCTGGAAGACATGCATGCACCTCCTAGCAATAAATTTAACTTACAATTGGGATAGCTGGCAGGATGCACAGGATACTACAAAACTGAGGAGTTTGGGAAGAGCACTGATGATGTCTCTGATATGGGAAAAGACTGAAGCAGAATTGGGTGAGGAGAGAGTATGGGCAGAGGAAATACCTACATGTGGGCAATGTCTGTAATATTATGGGGTTAGTGACAGTGGCATGGATAATGTAGTGGATAGGGAGATGTATAACTAGAATGAAGCCACCTAAGCAGAGGAGGTCAGTAAGGGAAATTCCAGGATGGCAGCCATCTTGTTAATGATATAAAATAGTGTGCCTGCTTAAGTAATGGGGGGCCGCCGCACATGTATGGAGATTCTTTAGGGGCTGTGGAAGGTCTAGAAAAACAATTACAAGCCGTGAAAGCAGAGCAGGGACCAAAATTTTAAAAAGTGGCTGTAGAAGCTGCTTGGCAGCTTATTTGCATAATAAAAGATTTGTCCCAGGCAGAGGCCATAGCCCAGGCAGAGACCGAAAAGATGAAGGAGGAATCACTGGCCTTTTTAGTATTGGCCTCAGACATTGACATTAAACTGGATAAGAAAGAAAAAGAAATGGAGATTCTACCTTGCCATTCCTTAAGGCTGGGGAACCAAAAAGAGAAGGTAGCCCAGATTAGATCAGCAATACAAAGCCCATCCTAGAACCCCAAAACATGGGACCCATGGGAGAAGGCAGATAGTAATGAGGAAGAGAATGACCTAGAAATAGTTAATGATGCCCCTCAGATGAAACCTTTAATACAAAGAAAGAAAAAAGCCATTTTCAACATATTGATGGATGATGTAATGATAGCCCAGTGCACAGAACTATAGCCAGGAGAGAATATTCCACACTGGAGCTGTTGGAACTAGGGAAGACTTTCAAACAAGCAATGAAGAAACCCCTTACCACACGGCTTGTGAGGATATGGGACATGGGAGCAAATGATGTTAGTTTAAGTGCTTCAGACCCATTAGAGGTGAGGAATATAACACCTATCCCTCCTTGAGACATAGGCTGCATACCCTGAGGCAGTACAGGGGGAAGCAGTCCCTGATGGAATGGCTTGTGCAAGCCTTTAGGGATACTTGCTCATCACAAATGGAGGTTCCCATGGATGTCAGGGGCTGTGGATCATAGGAGAGGGACAGGCATTACTAAGAGAACTCAGTATGAGAAAAACAATGGATGATGGCCAGTTTACTGGGCCATACAGGAAAGTGTTAACCAGAGATTTAAGGAAAAATTTGATTCAATAGGGACCTCATAACTGGTGTGGAGTTTTAATAGTTCTGCTAAGTCCCTTAAAGTAGGGGAGGCTTTGGCAGATCTAAGTGATTTAAACCAGCATGTAAAGCATGTCTATAAAATAATAGAACTGAAAATAGATATAAAAAGGACAGAACAGAAAAAGAGGTCCATTTGGAATACTCAAAGGCAAATGCGGCAAGATTTATTTCTAGCCCAAGTTCCTAAAGGTAAAATTGGCAATAAACCAAATTTTGCACTAAGGAGCTTCTGGAAGGCTTTAAAACCTGAGAAACAGCTACAAAAGGTATATAAATGATAAAAACTGTCCCGGGAGTGGGTAAGTATCCCCGAAGATTAAACAAGGTACACTTCTCTCCTGAGAAAGGTTATAATAGGGGTGAAGGCAGTTTTCCCAGCCAGGGCCTCCCCAAGCAACCCCGTATGGCCACAGCCAGGAGGCAGACCCAGGGCTTACCTGACTTGGGGAACCAACAGTGCAGTGGGTATAAGAGGAGCCCTATTCCTCCTTAGCCCTGTGCAGGGTCAGACAACTTGAGCCAGCCCCAATGAGTTTATCAAAGACAATAAAATGCAGAGATGCTCCATGTTAAATATCCGGGATGTGGAATGCCTCCAAAAAGATGACTGAAGACAGTAAAGAAATAGCTAAGTTGATGCTTCTTATTTATTCTATCATATCGAACATAGATCCATTGAGTAAAAAATCAATACAAAATCTTTCCATTCTCTGTTAGGCCTTTTCTATGTTTGATTTAGTGTTTTACAGATGTGAAACCCATTTGAGAGCTATCAAGTACACCTGAAGAAACAAAGGCCAGATATAGCTATAAAATTCTTGGGAGTTTTACAGTTAGGTAAGGTCCAAGTTATAACCACCAAAATGGTTGGGAAAAGTCTACAACAGTCTGATTCTGTAGATGCCAGAGTAAACAACAAACACCTTATAAAAATAAAAATAGAGGCTCCCCAAAACTGTACAATTGTTAAGTAAAAATCCCAGTACCAGGGGTGGGTTGCTTCCATGAGCTGTTGGCCAGAAAGACATCAGAGGTCCTCAAAATGATAAAAGCTATTGCCATTAATGTTGGCTGTACACCTGGAAGAGTTGGTAAGCCCCTGTTGTTGAAGACACTGCATGATATGAGCCAGGGAGAGGGATAGACAAAGCGAAGACTAAGCTGGAAACTCCCTGCCACCAAAGTGCTGGTGGCCATAGAGGAAGGAGGTGCCTAGCAGAATCATTAAGAAAGAATGGTACCCAAAAGTTCTGCTTATTGCCAAGACCCCTGCATGCTGCACTCTACTGACATGCCAAGCTAGATGTGCCTATTGGTACAATAGTGGCTAAACGAATATAGGTATAACTGACAAATTTCTGATTGGATATAAGGCCTGCTCCTAGGGGTGTAAAACACATCTGGTGCTGTAGAGCAAACCAACCCTCTGTGGTAGGGGAGGTTATAGGCTCCAGTGGGTGGAGGGGAAACCACTGCAAGTGTTTTGTTAGATGAATGTGATGCACGTGTTAAGGTATCTTCTAAGCATTTGTGTTTACATCCATAGGTTCAATTACTACAGCAATGTTCTTTCAGGTATCCCTGCTTATTTTCATTTGCCTTTATAGTAGGAAAAAACCCACTGAGATGGATCAACAGCTATGTCTTGGAAACAAACGATGAGAAGGCCCAAGAGTTCAGTATCTTGCCAATATAGAAGAAATATAATCCTGCATCTATTACCCCCTCCAAGGCTCAGGGACTCTTGGGGAAGAGACTAGTGGAAAGATTGTGAGAGCCAGAGGAAGGGGTGGAGTGTTAGATAAGCTTGTCCTCTGAATGTCAAGACAGACTAGGAAGCAATGAATAGATGCCTTCCTCTCTAGCTTCTCACTGCTTTTTCCAATCACCTCAAACTAATTGGACAATGAGCCTCTCATAGGAGGGGAGGGGCAGAGGGAGACATTCACCCCTCCCATTCAATCAGTCAGCCTTAACTACATGACAGTGTGAGACAGGGGAAGCCAGAGAGAGGGAAGGGCCTTCACCATCTTAGACTGGCTGGCAGCAGTTCAGGAGGCCATGGACAAAATGTAGGGAAAAAAGGCCCACGGGTGATCACACCTTTATAAGTACCCCCCTCACCACCATCATATACTCTGTTAGCAAGCCCAATAAATCTTGTTTCTTAAACTGTAGTTTGGAAGAATTTTTTCTCCATTTGTCATAAGGACAATGAGAGAAGGGGGCCATGCTGGGAGCCTGGAAGCCACACACTTACCTCCCAGCAATAAAATTAACTTATAGATGTTCTGTATGAAATACAAAAAAATTCAATAAAATTTACAGAAAAGTAATACATTTTCCTAAATACTGAGACTGTCAATAAGTGGCAAGAAATCTTGGATAATTATCAACAAAGCTTTCAAGAAGAAATTACATGGATATCTTATAAAATTACTTTTCCTATACTTTAGCAATGTAAAGATATAAAATATAATTCAAACAAATTCATAGAAATAACTCTAAAACAGCATGAAACAAAAGAATATACAAGACAAACTAGAGAAGTAAACATATTGGTTGAAAATTTGCAAAGACATTGCAGATACACTCTCAAGTACAATTAGAAGAAACCACATATCTGGCATTGTAGAACATTTAAATATTCATTCTGTAAGTGGTTTTCACTAGAACTTCTGCTTCAGAAACTCTACTTGCAGAGGTCTTTGTAAAGTAGTTTAGACAGTTTCTGAAAAAATAGATATATGTTAAAAGAGGTGATGCTTTTGATTCTTTTCATACTATCACATTACAATTTGTGAAAGATTGCTTTTAAAATATAAACTATGCCATTTTGTTTTCTTCAAGAAAATCAAACTATTCTGACTGAGGACAGACTCTGGATTATACTTACATTCCTTACCAGTGGTAGCTCCTTTGTAAGAAGTATGTTGCCAATCCAAATACCTGCCTTAGGTACAAAGAGAGCTTGTTTTTCCTTCATGTTAGCATTTCTAGCTAACTGTGAGAAATCTATCAGCTAAACATGAACAGTGACTTAGCACCTGCATCAGAAACCTATGAGTCTGTCCACTCACTCTTCCTTCTCTATCACCTTCAGGTAGAACAAGTATTTCAAAATAAGAGTATTCATCACTGTTGAGTGCAAGTAAAGGAAGCTGTAGTTATAATATGACACTTCAAAACCATTAAATTATGCATCACTGCAATAATTTTATGTTTCTAGTAAACAGAATTTTTAAAAAAAGATGTAAAACTTCACATTATAAATTAACATTCATATCCTTGAAAATGATTTGCCAGATAGAGGGTAGAAAAGGAGACTGAGCAACAAAAATAGCCCAAGTCAGTGAAAACTCAGATTATAAAACAAAAAGACCAATAATCAGGCAGAACCTACCACACAAAGAGCCAAGCTGGTGAAAGCATGGGGTGAGCTACATGGCGTGCTAAATTTTTAAAAAATATCTTTATTAAGTTTTGTGCATTTAGATTATAATCAAATTTAGGCCCACCTTCCCCCATTCACACCGACCACACACACACCCCCCACTGAATTTCATGCATCATGTCATATATGTTAAGCCCTATCTGTTCAAGTTCAATCACATGTACCCAGAGGCCTCTCGGTGCAAGTTCATTCACTGGAGACCAGTCAGTCTATCTAGAGCCACACCCTTAAAGATCTATGCTCCCTCATCCAGAAGATTGTAGAACATGCTAATTTGAAAGAGGAAGTCATTTAAATCTGTCTAGCTCTACACATGATTAACTTATACTAGTTCCAGTCACCTGTGAATCTGAGTCTTTTCCAGGATTTTAAAAAGTGAGGCTATTAGCAATTGAAAAGGTTATGGACAGAAAACTGCCCCTTAAAATTTTATTTTAACTTAAAGTTACGTGGGAAACATTGACTAAAAGTTTTCCAACATTGATTTTTACTTCAGTTTACACATTCAAATCTCATAAACTTAAAAACAGTACATAATATATATATAACTTAACTCCTCATTATATATATAATATATAACTTAACTCTATAGATAACTATACATAATATATGTAACATATAAATTACCACAATATATATAGAACAAGGAGTTAGCTTAGACACTCTCTATGTTAGAGAGCTCATAGGTAAGTCCTAATGATGTCCCTTATGTTTTTATCTGAATTTAAAATCAAAACGCATGCTAAACTAGTTTGAATGTCTCCACCCAGGACTACTCTACTCTTCTAAAACTGCTTTATTGTCTTGATTCATCTGATATTTCAGTGATTGTTTATCACAAAATGCTAGAAAGATCCAATTACTTCTATGGCAGGGGTAAAGATATGTTGATAAGAACACTTTGTTACCTTTTTCTTTCTGAGATGGAAATATCACTAAGATAAAGCAAACCTGCCTTAATCCTTCAGAGCAAACCTTTCTGTATACAACTCTTTTAGTTTTCCTAGATCTTGTAAACACTTCCTAAGACAAGATTCCTTGGTTGTTGGTTGAGATGCCAAGGATGCACTACGGCTTGATACTTAACCTGGTATTCATCAGAGTACTTTTATTTTGTTTTCAAATTTTATTTTATTTGTACGAGTGCATTGTCTGCATACATGTAAGTGCACCTGTGTTGTGCGGTGCTTGTGGAAGACAAAAGAGGGTGTCAGACACCCCGGAACCATGTGCGTACTGGGATTTGAACCCTGGTCTTTTGCAAGAGAAGCCATAGCTCTTAACTGCCAAGCAATCTCTCAGAGTACTTTACTGAAGACACTGAAGATAGACTTTAGCAACAGCACATTCAAAATGACAGCTAAGGTTCTACTGCCAATATGGGGTCTCAAACATTTTCATCCATTCATCAACAATGTCATCATACTGATAAAAGGAATTTTTTCCCTGCTGGTTCTGAAGATTTATTCTTTAAGAATCACTTGAGTAGTTCAGATAAATAAATGGAAATTCATTTATTTAGCACAATAAGATAGGCCCTTAAAAAAATCAAAGTTTGGGACTTCCACAGGTTCAAGCTATGGAATAGAAAGAGTCCTTGTTCAGTGCTGTTAAGCCCTGGATTCTAAGCACAGTCGTGGGGGTTAAGAAATTCCAATAGAAGTTTTGAGGCTCGGAGAAGATGAAAATTATCCTACTAAAAGACAGATCTTTTATTTGTACTCCACAACATTATGAATTTCCATTGTAAGTGACATTGCAAAAACAGTCATCCAACAATTCCCTCTGCTGTCATAGAACTCTACAGGTTTTAGCTAGTTCCTCCCATTGCCCTCATAAGCACGGCCCCCAATTGCATACATTTTACATTTTACCAAAGCAATATCTTAGGTTGCAGCCCATTATGACTTGAAGCAAGAATGATCTGAATAACCATCTACTGAAGGAATGTTCCTACATGCAGAACTCACTTTTAGCCCTACGGCCAATAGAGACCTACTGCTGCTTGGCCTATACAATTCTGCAATGTAAACATCATTGTAAATATAACTTCTCCTGGTTTTGCTTAGATCCATTTGGATACATTTTATGCTATTCTTTCACTTTCAGTTTCTGTGTATCCTTTCATAGACAACATAGTTTGGAGTCATTCTGATTGTAATTGGAGTATGTAATGCATTTACAACCAAAGTAATATTAATAGGCACCTTGTTCCCACAGTGATTTCAGCACTTGTTATCTAGATTAATTGTAGTCACTTTTTTTTCTCAGTGTTACAATCTAGTTTTGTGCTTGTTTTTTGATGCTGTGTGCTTTGCTTACTTGATGTTTTTGATTTTCTCTTTTAGATTCCTGTTTTGTGGTTATGATAAGTCTTATAAAATGCATTTTGATAATGCCAATCTATTTTGAAATGATAGCTCTTTAATATGATCACAAAAATAAGAACAGAAAGAGTAAACAAAAATAAAGTAAGAAAATTCTACACTTATAGGAAATTTCCCCACATATTTTCAAGTTTTGATATTCAAGTGGGCTTCTATTTATGACTTAACATCTTAATGTATTTAATATTTACATTATTTTAAGTCATATACTAAATATATGAATTGGTTATGTACCACTTTTATAATATTGGAACATTCTAAATTTTTAAAAATTATTCTTACTAGTAAGTTTTTACCATCCTCTTTCTTCTGTGTACTCATTAATAACTCCATATTTCAGTTTGATGGATTTCATTTTGCACTTCTTTTTAAAAAAAAATTTATTGATTTTTAAAAAAATTTTTTTGTGTGTAAATGTTTTGCCTGTGTGTAAGTGTACCCATGCCATGTGATGCCTGTCAAGGTCAAAGAGGGCATTGGATCTCCTGGAACTGGAGTTATAGATGGTTGTTAGCCACCATGTGGGTGGTAGAAACTGAACCCAGGTCATCTGCAAGAGCAATCTGTGCTCTTAACCACTGAGCCACCTCTCCATCCCCTTATAGCATTTCTTATAGGACAAGTATGAGGAAGGTTTATTGTCTCATCCTTTATTAGTCTGTGAGAGTATTTATTTATCATTAATTTCAAAATATAGTTTTGCTGTCTACAGCATTCTTAGAAAGCAACTCCCCCCTCCCATCTCCCTCCCTTCCTCCCTCCCTCCCTTCCTCCCTCCACCCCACATTACTGTGAAAAATCTCAAGCCGCTGTCTCCAGGACAGTAAGACATCTGTTGGGAAGTAGTCTGTCAGACGTCCTGGGATTCTGTGTCTGTTATTCGCTTTTCTATTGCTTCATTGAGAATGTTCTGTTTATCTTTAAACAGTGTCTAAATCTGACTGTTGGCATTTGCGCTTCATTTATACAGATATCTATTTCTGGTTTCTGAACTCTTCTGTTATTAGTTCTGTAAATGTTTCTCCCACCTCTTCTGCATTTTCCTTTCCCATTTTAGGTCTAACATCTCAAAGATTTGTTCTTTCACTGCCTTTGAAAGCTCCTGTAAACTTTCTTTATTCTTCATTCCCTTAACTTCATTATTTTTCCCCTCTTTGTCGCTATCATTGTATATTTCCAAATAGACTATCTTCAGACTCTCTGATGTGTTTTTCTGATGGGTCTATATGATACTGATATCATCTATTATGCTTATAATTTTGCTGAATATTTCTCAGGTCAAGATTTGTTTGATATTTTTTAATTGCTCTCATCTCCTGGAGAGCTTCTATCACAGTGTTAAACTGTTTCCTTCAAACTCATTGAGTTTTTTTTTTTTTTTCATAAGGGGTGCCTTACATTTTCTGACCAATATTTCATATTAATTATTCTCTGTTCCTGAAAACTTATTTTGATTATCACCAAAGAAATCATGGTTTCTCAAAAGCTGTAGATTCTTGTTCACATGTCACATCATCTGGACTTTGACTTGTAATCTGATGTCTGCTTTTTGGAGTGCCAAGCTGTTTATTTCCTCTGCTACTTCAGCAAGGGAAAACACACGTGCCCAGGTTTGCCAGTCTGCTGCTGTTGCTGTGCTGACGTCATTTTAACACTAGAGGGCAGCCCAAATCCTGATTGATTCCAAATATACTGTTCCTATGTTGCTTTAAGCTAAGACAGAAAGACTGATCTATCCCTAATAGCTTCACTTTAAAGCCAGGGTAGGCCGAATGCTTCAACCACAATTATAGCCTGTGGCTAATAACTTGAGGATTCTGCCTGGCTCCGTGAAGAACCATCAATGACAGACCACCTCTTGGTTCTTATGCCATGCTTGTGAATACCAATGGCACTAAACTCTCTCAGATCTTGAGCCTGTAGCTAGCTAAAACCAGCAAAATACTTAAGGACCACCAAACCTTACACTGATATGGATAGCTTCTTTCTCAAATGGACTCATGGTACCAGACTCCTACAAGGAGAAAGGACATAGACTGAGGACACATTTCCTGAATTGTGGGCTATTACAGAAGCACCATCAACCAAGAGGCCTGAGGATAAAAGTTGTGGGGTGTCCCCAGTGTAAGGTTTATCCAAACCAGCATTAACTCATGTACTTCACATGACAGTCTTACACTCTTTGCCCTGTCCTAACTCCAGTTATTACAGGCCCTAGCTCCATGCTATACTGTATGAGGTTGGAGAAGTGTTTGAGAAGTCAGACTTAGGCCTCCTTTGTTCATTCCAAGCCTGGTTTTACCTCACTCTCATAGTTCCAAAGTCTCAGGAGCATATTGTGGCCCATGTTGTAGCTATTACTAAAGCTGTTTAAAACTCAAGTCTGTTACACCACAGAGCCTTTGTGTGATGCTAGGGTTGGTTTGAATGTTCCGTCTGTGAACCCTGGCCTGTATTTATGGACTTTAGTTTATGTCCATGGTTGGAAATCAACATTATGGGCCTGATTTTGAACCCTCTGCTAGGGTTTGTGCCTTGTTCCCCAGAAGCTGGAATTATTGATTCCAGTTCTGCTGTTAAGTTTAGAAGAGAGGGGACAGTCAATCTTTGTCATCAGCATTATGTCATCTCAGTGGCACAGTGTGGAGATACTGGTCTGGGGTAAGGGCGACTTGGCTCCTATAGATGCTTGGACTCAACATAGTGATCACTGTACTGGATTTAAATTCTAATGTCTGTAACTGCATCTCTTTCCATTCCCTAAGTGGGAGGTATTGCTTCCTGAGCAGTTCTTAAGAGGAAAGTGGCATAGTCAATTCTTCCTTCTTCAGTCCTTTCATCTTTTTGTTCTTTTCTGTGATACTATAATCACGAACTATGCCTTCTCATCTGGACTCATTAGATTTTGTGCCAAAAGTTTGGCTCTTAAATCACTGTCTAACTTGGTATGTCAGTCAGGCATCAGCTATTAAAGAATCTTATGCAGTTATTATCTTCTGTTCATATAATTTGATTAATTTAATAAACAAGTTTAAAGATATTTTAATTGTATTCATATTCTGACTATAAAACCTACACATTTTGTTTTCTAATTTATGAAAGAAATTATGAAAATTATTTGCATTGCAAAAATAGTTCTGGTTGAATTGAATAATGAACAGCATTTATAGTAGTGCAGTAAGTGCTTTATTTGACCCAGTGTTTGGTACATGTGTCAACAGAGAATTTACTGGTTACATCAGAAAAACAATGCTATAGGTCTTATTTATTCATGAATGAACCCAGCTCTCCTAATTTATACAAGCAATTTAACGTACTTCAATTTGTTCAGGTTTACATGGCAAGAAGCACTTTATGTATATTGTCTTTCTCTTTGATTGCTACTTCCTAAAATTGCATTCATTTCATGAGCAGCTCCTTTAAAGAAGCGTGTGAAAGAGATACTCTTTCACCTCACCTAAGATGAGACAATTTTCTATACAAAAGAGTTTGCTAACATTAACAGCTTTTGCCCTATATTTTGATAAAGAACTCTGCCATTCTCCACATGGCAGATAAATTAGCACAGATATTTCACCTAACAGTTCTAATTTTAATAATACAGTTACTGATAATAGTAAAATAACCAGTGATAATAATGATATTCATACTTGATTATCAATAGATAGATTTAAAATTATTCTTATTAATGTTAGACAAGGTTCACATTTTTATAAAACATATGTTATGTTTTAATATGCTTTTATTGAAACTTTTGGATTTCAAACAATGCATCGTAATCATATCCCCCATTCCTATCTGCATGCCCCCTTCATAGCCTACCCACAACTTCATGCACTTTGTCATATATGTTAAGATCTATCAAATCAAGTTTGTTTCCCCAGATGACCCTAGGTGAGTTCAGTCACTGGAGCCTGTACAACCTGCCTTGCATTACTCCCTTAAGGAAGATCAGCTCTTCAGCATTGATCTAGTTCTCCACCAAAGTTGTGGTCCTCTGCTCATTTCCCCAGTTTTATGTGAGGGTTTTGTCTGATTGAGTTTGCATGGGTCTTATGCATGCTGTCACCATTGCTTTAAGTTCATATGAGCAAGGTACCAGGAGCCTATAAGACTCTCTTTCCTTATGGTCATTCACCTCCTCCCTGGCTCTTACAGTCTTTCTGCCACCTCTTCTGCAGTGGTCTCTGAGCCCTGGTTTGGTGAATTTTAATACAGGAGTCCTGTCCAGGAACCTATACTCTGCAGTCTCTTTTTCTCTACACTTGGACCAGCTTTAGTCTTTTGAGTTCATTGCCCTCTGTGACATGAGGAAGCTTTTCTGATAAGAGTTGAGAGATGCATTATTATTCTTTCCACCCCCGTTACACTATGTTCCATGAATCTTAGGTGTAGAAGTTCCATTGTAGATTTCACTTAGGTTTCAGCATTCCACAGACATATATTCTCTGTGTATAACCAGTTGTGGAACTCTGTAATCATTTCTACCTATTGCAAAAGAAACTTTTTTGATGAGTGCTGAGTGGCATACTTGTCTATAAGGATCCATATTTAGCATATAGCAATAAATTACACTTGTCTAGGGATATGCTAGGTTCAGGGTTTTCTCTAAAGCTATGAGCTCTGCTGCCATATGTATTTGGCAAAGTTTACAGTGCCACATATGAGTTCCCTCCTATTGAGTAAGTCCAATTAGGTAGCTGTTGATTACTCCCAAGATAAAAGTGTCACTACTGTACCAATATAGTTTTCTGTGTCAGTCATTTTTATGGTTATTAGACTTTAAAAGTGGTTGTTGAACCACTGATTGGTTTTCTCCCTTAGCAGCTTACAACTATGCAAAGAACTATCATCCCTTGGCATATACCCAAAGGACTTATCCTACTACAGAGATACTTGAACGTTCATGTCTGTTGCTGCTCTTTTTACAATAGTTAATAAATAGAAGCAACCCATGTCCCTCAACTGTAAAATGGGTAATAAAAATGTGGTACATTTATAAAATGGAGTTCTATGCAGCAGTAAAGAGAGATAAAATCATGAAATTTGCAGGTAAATGGATGGGACTAGAAACTGTTATACAAGTGAAGTAACACAGACTCAGAAAAACAATGTATGTTCTCCCTCATTTGTAGATCTTAGCAAAAATACGCACACACACACACATATATATATGTAATCTCCAGATGAACCGCGAGAGCCAGGAAAATGGAATAAACCAGGGAGGTAAAGGGAAAGAAGGAGCCTGAGAAAGAATAGTAGGAAGAAAAAGGTGTTACCAAGAGGGAAATGGGGAAATGGATGTATTTAAATGGGAGGGAAAGAGAGAAGGTTATAAAGGAATCATGAAGATAAAGAGGAAGAAGACAGTCAAGAGAGGTGGGATCAAAGGAGATGCATTATCAAGGAGGGAATGGGGAAAATGGGGATACTCTAACTGGGAGGGAGGTTGGAAGGTTAGAAAGGGAGAGAGAGAAGAGAGATAAATAATGTTTAGCTGGTGTAAGAAACAAAATGCAAATGTATTAGTTCAACACCCTACTAAAATATGCATACAATATCTGTACATGAGTGCATGTGCATAGCTGAAGGCTGTATAACAAGAAATAGTGCAGGAGAAACCTCCCTTTGAGTTGTTGGTCAGGGTAGTCCAAGAGACTCCCAAAATTACACAGGCTATTGCCACAATCTTTGAATATCTCCCAGAGCCTGAATGTAAGTCCCTGTTGCTGAAAACAGGACACACTTCGGACAAAGAACTTAGAACAATGGAGCTGGAAGTGACCTGAAAGCCTCCTCCCTGAAGATTAGCTGTCATAGTTTTGTAACACATGGAGTTTATACATGGAAAAATTAATCAAAATAGGTCAGCTAAATCTAAGGGATGCATAAATTTCCTGTCTCTTGTCTTATTTCATTGTTCTTGTGTATTGGTTTTGTGTCTGAGAGAAAGGAGAATCGATAATATGAGAGTCTCTATCAAAATATTTGGTGTTTTCTAGTTAACATGCCTTTCATGTTCAAATGTTTGAGGACAGAGGACCTAGCATATCAGCCTTTCACACTTAGGGAAAAGGTACATGACTCTTCACAGTAAATACCAAAAGGGAATTTTCCAGCTGTAGAGTTCTGCACACTAACACACAGATTTGAATTTTGATACATATCTTCATAGATTCCTAAACTGAAATAAATCCTTTGCCAGACATTTTCATCAGCAACAAGGAGCACATACTGGATAAAATTGGGAACATTTACAAACTCTGACAAGGTGCACAGAGCTAGCATTCAGCTTTATCTGCAAGCAAAGACTGACTCCTTATTTGTCTCTTTCATGATCTCTCTCTTTCCCTCTCTCTCTTTCTCCCTTCATCCTTCTTTCTTTCCTTTCTTCTTTCTCTCCTTTCTTCCATTTGTCTCTCAGTATTCAGCAGAAAATGAAGAATAATGATGTCCATTTTCATAAGTACAATTTTGAATGGAAAAATAAAAAGCTCTTTCTTGCTGTTTTTCTCCAAAGCTCAAGGGAATCTTTACTTGGCCATTGATACTATATAAGTTGCTTCTCTTTGTGTAAAATTTACAAGCATAATCATATTCTTGAAATTTTAAAATGCTTATTATAGGGTTTTTTTTAATTTGCGTTTTCCCCAGTTTTACCAGGGGAACTATAATGATGCGACACTGGGTAGGTTGACTAGGCTCCAGAGGATAGAACTACACAGAGGAGGATTTAGGGAGCATGGATTAGACTTTATGCACCTTTAAAAAATAATAATCAAGGAATGAAATTAGGAGAGATAGTAAGGAGTGGAGAAATGGGAAAGGGGTCGAAATAAGATAAAAATATATTGGGGAATTTTCTCAAAGAATCAGTGAAAATATGTTTTTCAAAAACTTCAGTCTCATCAGTAACATCTGTGTTCCTCACTAAAACTTAAACTTCATAAGTTCAAGGAACATAGAATTTGTTTATGTCAAATTGAAAACCTAGCATAAAAACTGTATCAAGAAAACCTACTATAAAAAATGTAGTGCATGCAAACAAACTCCACTACAGAGAATATTTTCCAATATGAAAGAAGAGTAATGTTGGAAGATGGTTCTTCACTTTAGAAAGTTAATTAATCAATCTAGAATTACTTTTTAGGTTTTACCAGAATATAGTTAAAATAGATTTTACATATTCTCAGGTAAAGTCGGACCTGAATCAGTCGAATCTATTACATAATTTCCTTCAAATTCACTTTAAAGTAGTGAAAACATGAACTAGAAAATTGTACGACATTAGTCTCAGGATAAATAAAGCTATGATTAAACAGAGGTGGTCCATAATGGACTGTTATATGGGAATTTTTCTGTGATGTTCCTATACATTTAGGATTTCATCACAATGTCCTAAACCTCTGTTTCTGTTCTTTATAAAGCCCTTGGGTTGTGGAAATGAATTAGTGGGTAAAGTTGTTACTTTGCAAAACTGAGGAACTTAGCTCCGATCAAGAGAACCCATGTGAAACCAGACACAGTAGCTCATGTTTGTGATGCCTGTTCTCCTAACGCAAGATGGGAAACAGAAACACAAGCATCCCAGGAAGCTCTGGGGGTGAGCTAGGTTGATTCAGGTAGTGCTGAAAATGAACTTCTCCCAAAGGTGGGAGGGAAGGACCAACAACCAAGGTTCTCCTCTGATCTCTACACAGGGGCTATGATACATGGGGGGGGGAAGAGAATTTCAATTATTATATAACCTTGCAGTAAAATTGTTTTTAAATGTAGCACTGTTAACAAAAAAAGAATTAATTAGGCTATAACATTCCATAAGCTATTTCTTTTTTCACTTTTTTGAGGGGTGGGGTATAGCATGAGTTACAGAGCCTTAAAAAATAAATTTATCATCTAGGGAAATTTCTTGAAGACAAAACTTAAACATCTGCAAAAAGAAGCTATAAAAATTCTCCAAACTTGCATGTTATTCAAGGCAAGGGGGGGAAAAGAGTCAGCCAAATTATAGGTGAGAAAAGTGTCTGTGCTCACGTGCGCTCACACATCTATAGAACTTAGTAGAAATTTCTGGCTGCTATCAGAATAACATCTGCAAAAAAACTTTAAAGATTTCATGAATGTTACTCAATTGCATATAGTATCAAAAGAATTGAAACGAAATCAGTGTTCATATATTATTTGTGAGTGCTCCACCCATCACAGGAATAAGATCTAAAAACCTGGAAAGTTTGTAAAATCAGAGTTGTGAAAAAGAAAAAACACCTCTAAACCTGTGACTTAGATTCTGTGATGAAAACAGAATGAACTTAGCAATTGGAAAGATGTAGGTTTACCTCTTGACTCTAATTCTCAAAATCTACATCAGTAACATATAGAGATTAATCTTGCTAACATTAATAGAATAATGTATATTAAAGGGCAGAGCAGAACAAGTACAACATTTAGGCATGCTAATTCATTCTATCTGACTATTTAAAGATTCCATTAAGACCATCTACAAAGATAGGTAATAAAATGTTAATTAACTAAAAGTAAGAAATAACAGAAAATGTGCACAGTGCTTCTCTGAAATGTGACAATTTGGCATATGGTTTATACATAATCTGTGGAGTTATTCCAATGGGAAATCTTTAGAGGCATCACACAGGTGAACAAAAGCATAGAATTGTTGAGTAGCTTCTCGAAGACCACATACTAAGCAAGGAGCAGAGCTAAAATGTGAACAGTAGATTCCTCATTATTCTACCCCTTCCCAAATCTAGATCTGCATCTAACAATACAGAGAAGCTAAACTTTGTTTAAACCAATAAATGCTGTTCTCATTTAGGTGGGGTAGATATCTGTGACTTTTACATTGTCTGCATGAAGTTTCTAACAAATGTGGAAGCATTTAGGATGTCATAATTTTAATTCTATGTAGCATAGCATCCTCAAAATCTAACGCCCAAGTCTTTCAAAGCAACTCAAAGGTTGCCCTCCTCAATAGCCATTGAAACAATCACTTTCATTAAAGTCATAAGAGCAGAAGTGTGGAGTTTTAGTGCTATTTCTCATAGCTAATTCTTCAGAGAAGCATAGGAAAAAACAAATAATGCTTGTTTATTTATTTTAAAAAATTGAAAGCAATGCTACATATAGCAGCACTAGCAATAGGAATGATCATATTCACTTTACTAAATGTTTATGTGATTATACTGAAAGCACCTATTTTTTAATTAATTAATCTATTTTTAGTCCACGTGTATAAATTTTTTTCCTGAGCTTCTTTGTGCAATGCCTGCAGAATCCAGAAAAAGGCGTCAGATACCCAGGAACTGGAGCTATGGATGGTTGTTGGCAACCATAAAAATACTGGGAACTGAACCATGGTGCTCTGCAAGAGCAACCAGTACTCTTAACCACTGAGCCATCTCTCCAGTCTCCAAGGTTTCTATTTTTATATAAGCTGTACATAC
The DNA here is from genome assembly GCF_000622305.1 of Nannospalax galili. Classification (NCBI taxonomy): domain Eukaryota; kingdom Metazoa; phylum Chordata; class Mammalia; order Rodentia; family Spalacidae; genus Nannospalax; species Nannospalax galili. The sequence goes on along the minus strand of NW_008344194.1, from coordinate 23,252 downwards.
TGAGATGTGACTGAGCTGAACACGTGGATTTCCCAATTCAAAAATCTAGTAAGGTCAAAAAAAAAAAAAAAAAAAAAAAAAGCTATTAAGGTTGTTGCACAATCAGGGAGCCAGGAAGGAACAGCCTGGCATCAAGGCCAGCACTCAGAGTGTCTGCATCCAGTCATGGACAGCAAGTGGCTGCTGGTGGGACCTATCTGATTCATCTCTCCTTGGGTTGATAAAGTGCTCTACTCTGTTACTGAGAAAGGAAATGAAAAAATCCATCACTGAGGAAGGGATGGTGGTCCCCAGTACCCTAGAATGCCATTGTCCTGAGAGGACACACTTAATACTGTTACTGAAGAGACTACTTCTCTATCTGCCACACAGTTTCAGTGAATCATTGGGCCCTGCTTTGGAACATCTGGCTCGATCTAGATGGTCTAGCTTTTAAAATCACTGGCAGAAAAGAAATCAATTAAACTGACTACTACTCATTCAGCAGCTCAGGAAAACAAAGATGGAGTGTTGAGCAATGAAGATTACATGGTATAGACCATGGGTGATCAGGGCACAGCTGGACAAAGTGGACTGATTTCTTCAAACTGTGGCTTTTCTGTTGCCTGCTTGCAGTGCTGATGGTGGTGGTGCTGACGACCGGGAGGAGTACTTGGACCATGAAACTCTCACAGCCATGTTCATCAACAGCAATGGATAGTTTATTTCCTCACAGGCAGCAGGCATTAGTTGAAATCCCTATTGTGTCTATGAGCCCTAGACTGTCTAGTCTGGAACACATAGAGGGAGACACCTTGCTGGCTGCCTTGCAATGGCAGGTACCTAATGTGGGCCTGGTTTCCTTTGTGAAGAGCACTGACCCTGCCTCCAGCTACTTTTTCATCTTGAACTCTGCAGCCCTCTTTAGGGTGAGGAGTCAGCTGGAGGTGCTGGTCCATGTACAGGAATTTCAAGGAAAGCCTGAGAAGTATGAAGGAGTCTACTTGTAGACCAGGATTCACTCCTCCAAGCTGCAGTCAGGGGCTGTGGACAGAGTGACTACCTGAGTGGGTTTTACAAGGTGTTTTTTGTTTGTTTGTTTGTTTGTTTTTTGTTTTTCACTTTGTTCTGCCCTGGCAGAGCTAGAGTACCCATTTCTCTGGTTCACCCCAGTGAAGGGATCAGGGTTCTGCAGCACCTACAGAAGTGAAACAAAAGAGGTTCTATTTCAAAAGTCTCTTTCACTCATGAAGAATTTCTGAAACCACCAAGTGCAATGTGTATCTTCCTTGGAGTCTTCCACCATGCAGCTTCACCTGTCTCTACACTGCTGAGCCCTGGTTCTGCTTCAAACCAAAGCAGCTCCGGTGCAGCAGCAGAATCAAAGGTGGATACCTGAAAGACCTTCTAACCTCTGTAGACAGTGTGTTCTTCCAGAGAAAATAATGACTTAAAAATATCTCAAAGCTCAGGAACTTTTCCTTCTGGGTATTTCTACAAAGACCACTGGAGGTGCAGAAGGTTTAAAGTGCGTCAGTTTAAAGACCCTGACAACATTACAAAATGCTTGCAAAGAAAAGTGCTGTATTTATTTGGTTACTCAACAATCAAGCAGTGATCTGAGTACCTTACTAGGTCTGTTCCAGATTTAGTGGAGTTTAATTTGGGTAGTCCCAAGCGTGAGGGACCCTTCCTTGCCCTAGACCAGAAACACAACATCCTGCTCAAATACCACTGCCATGGCCCACCCATCCTCTTCACCACTCTCTTTAGCAATGTGCTCAGTATTGTGGCAAGTGAACTCAGTGGGATTGTGGGAGGGAAGAACCCAGTGGTTGCCAGAGCTATATGGTCGCACTTTAGCACATTCCCCTTGGAAGTGTATATTCAGCAACTTAGGAACATCCGAGGAGCAGTGGTTCATCTCCTGTACTGAAGCCCTATGACTGTGGATGTCATCTGGACAGACAGTGCCCAAGAGCTGGGGTCGAGGTGAGCCTTTTCAACAGTGACTGGTATAACTTCCAGCTGGACATTGTTCTTTGGATGATGTTCTCAGGGGTTGGAGGAAATCTTGCTGATGCCTGGGGTATGATCTTGGCCTGTTATCTACCCCACAAGCTTCATTCAGAGAAACTGATTGTGAAGAGGCAGCTGGACATGTTCTTGTCTGTGTGCCCTTTGGAGACCCAACAACCATCAAGGACACTAGAGGAATAATAATCAGTGACCTGCATTATAGAAAAAGTTTGCCTTTAGTCCCATTGTGAGATGGACATTATTAATGTGTTTAAAATTCCAAAACAGAGCTGTGCTTTTTATAATGACGCAAAGAACTTGGACAATGCAGACTGCATTTATGTCTACCTATAGGATGTTGTCCAATCTTGACAGCCATTGTAGAGCTCTTATTAACCGCATCTACCCACTGTATTGCCCTTGTAACCAAAGATGCTAATGAGTGTATCCGAACTAGCTTCTCTTGAGAGAAAGTACTGTACTCATGTATGTGAAATGTTTTTGGATGTAGATAGAAAGGAAAAATTTGGGTGGCGGTGGTATGTTTGTAAGTGACATTGAAAACATCTTTAGGACTAGCACAAGTGATCCATTTCAGGGGGTGTACTAGAGGGCTATTGTTAGAGGTTCCTGTGACCATGCTGAAGACTGTAATACCTCAGGAGTTTCTATTGACATTTATATTTTTCTGAATTACTTGAAAAGACCAATGTGTGTGATCAAAATTTTATAGGGAGGATATTAGCAGTTTCCTGTCTTTATCCAGGAAGTAAGCAAAAGAGAAATGAGAAAACTTACATAAAAGCTGTGCTTTGAACTGATACACACATTAGATAATTATTTCTTACTTGATTCAGCTAAATTTTATGTGATGAATACTTATTCAAGAATAGCCACTTTTGGAACAGAAAGAAATCTATAAACAAAGTTTATTTTTATGTTCTGAAGCTTGTGGGTTTTAAGCATTGACTTTTATGTAAAGATGATAGTGACTACCGTAGAATTGCAGGTTCTCCACCCTTGCCCAAGAAATTCCAAGTACTTCTTTTTCTTTTTTTTTTTTTTAATGGCTATTAGGAGCTGAATGCTACCTTAGAAGTTAAACTTAACCAGAAGTTAATAAAATTAGATATTAAAATACTCAAAAAGCTAGTAAACAGTAGGTGGTATCTACGTCTTTACATATAAAATATTTAAGACACTTTCAGCAATGATAAAGTTGAAAACAAATTTCAAGTAGTAATTAACAAAATAGAAGAAATAATTGTTACATAATGTTTTTATCACACTTAATTTTTTTCTTCTACTTAATGCTTATAATCCTGCAAGAAAAGCTTGTTTATTAGAAATAGAAAAATAATGTTGGTGGTTTGGGGAAAACAAACCACTGTAACTTTACTCATGGCATTTCTGCATATCTTGATTCAAACAGCATCACTAGTCTTAAGATATTGTGGCTTATGAAAATCTTAGGCATGTAACTGTAAGAATGTCTATTAAAATCAATTTACTTCTCTATGTGGAAATACTTCATTTCAAAATGTTATTTTTTAAAAAAATCATGAATTTAAAAAAATAATGGTTTTTAATCTACTTTTAAGGACTACTGATTAACCAAAATATTAGGTGAGGTTTATATTCCATGGCATTTAAAGATTATTTATTATTTTTATTTTATGTCTGTGAGCATATTTCCTGCATGTATGTAAGTGCACCTCTGTCATGCAATGCCAGTGAGGTCAGAATTGGGTATCAGCAACCCTAGAACTTGGGTTACAGACAGTTGTTAGCAGCCGTGTGGGTGCTTGGAACAAAACCTTGGTCCTCTGCAAGAATGTCAGTGCTCTTAAACACTGAGCCATCTCTCCAGCCCATATTCCAGTCTTTTTATATGGCTTTGTATATTAAACCATCATTATTTACCAGAGAAATCCAATAATCAGCTTCTAAAATGAATGATGTTCACAATAATAGACAGAAAGCATTCTATAAGTGGTTAGTGCAAGAGATCATACAGACTTGGAGATCAGCTCAAGAACAGCTGTCTCTGAAAATGTACACTGATTGCCTGCCAAGGCAACAAGATACTAGCTACTATAGTCTCATATAACATGTGTCCCATTAAGAGTATAAGTAATTTAAAATCCATTTGAATGAAATCCAAGAACTATCATAAACCATAACCTCACTGATCAGAAAGTCACCTCAATTAGTCATGTAACAGCACAACTCACTTAGGAGAAATTTCATGCTGTAAGTGTCTAAACAATTTACATTTAAAACTTCAGTATCAGCAGTAGCATATTTGCAACATCATCCTGATGTTTTGTAAAAATTAATAGTACAGAGATAGTTATTTTCCAAAGGTTTAATTAATCATGCCCCTTACAAACAATAAACTAAGCTGAAAATATTTAATATAACAAAGTAAAACGATCAAGAACTTTCTGAGCTTCACTTACATGGATCTTGACTCTAGTTCGATCTCTTACTAGCTTGGTGATCTTGAATTCATTACTTAACCACTTTAATAGTTTCCTCATCTTTTAAATGGTGATAGAAATTATTTCAGGAGCTGCTCTGAAGTGCATGAAATAATGCATACAAGTAAATAAAGCATGCAAATAAATATGAGATTCTAATTTGCTTTTATTAATACTACCTTGTGGGAGACAGGCTTGAGCCTAGGGTGATATTGCAGCTGTCAGGGTCATGTGGTTTCCAGAAATCCAGGCTCTGTAATCTGAAACCCAGTATGCTAATGAGGCATCCTACCCTCTATTCTGTGATAGGACGTTAAGTCTTTTATGCTAATAGGATGCTAAATCTGTTATGCTAATAAGGTAGCCTACTTGCTGTACTGTGATAGGATGCTAAACCTGTTATGCTAATAAGGTATCCTACTTGCTGTGCTGTGATTGGACCACTACCCCTATATAAGCTTGTGCCTTCCTGCAATAAAGCAGACCTGTGTCACTGAACCTGGTCTCCTGTGTCTGAATACAGCTCCACTGACACAGTCGCCTCACCAGCCCTGGGGTCTGGGACCGGGCAGAAGCGGTGATGACAGGAGGCAGCACAGGGCAAAGAGAAGAGCTGCCTCAGTGCCAGGTGAACAGAAGAACGGCTTCAGCCCAGGGCAAGCAGGAGGAGCAGCCTCTATGCCCATGAGAACAAAGGAGCAGCACCCACGAGAATGGAGGAGCAGCCGCTGCTGGCGGTGACCACACTACCTTATTAATGATGTCAATTCCTTACTTAGATGGTGTAGTTAGGGATTATAAACACATTCTACTTTATAAATTCTTGAACTGATTCACTCCACTAGTGCTATCCAAAGCAAAGATTTCATGAAGAGCCACCAAACACTTGAAATTTAGGTGTTACCAAACCATTTGACTCAAATACTATTTCAACTGTGTAAAAATTTGTTTCAAAATTTCTTTCGTAGTATAAAAAGTATTAATCAAACAAATTAATAAAACAAGATACCATCTCTTCATTACTTAGTAATTTGTCATTATGTTAAGAAAGCTTGTTTCTTATTGAGATCTAATTATTTTTAGTCTATTTAATGAAAATAATCACTACCAGTCTAACCTGAAGTGGATCATTCTAGACCTTTATGAAATAGTTGATGATAGGAGAAAATTCAAGAAATGTATAATTCAGATGGTCAATTTAACAAATTTAAAGAGAGTAAAATCCCTGGCAACTTAGAAATTAAAGGATAAAAAACTATTATTATTAATAGCAATCAACTTCTGGTGTTGGGAATTGAATATGATGGCTTAAGCCAGCTGCACAGACTTTACTACCAAGCTGTATATGTAGATACTGTTACAGTTATTTAGAAAATTTTAAATGAAATCTATGATCAGCAGTCATAAGATATTATACCAAAGCAGGTGAAAGAAGAGTTCATATTTTATCTTCTTTTAAAAAGTAATAGGATGCTGTTAAATAGAAATGAATAATCTATTAACATTAATAGCAACAATTTACTGATGAACTGAAGATTTCAGAAGATGATCATGTTTCAAATGTTGTATTGTCATCTACTTTGTCCTCTTAAAAGAAAGCCTTCATTATTCAGCATATGTACATGTGTGTCTTGGTAAAGAAGTGCATGTTGGGCTAGAGAGATGGTTGCTGCTACACAGGACCTGGGTTGATCCTCTAGCACCCACAAAGCAGTAGCCAACAGCTCTCAGTAACTCCACATCCAGGGAATTAAATGCCCTCTTCTGGCCTCCACAGGCATTGCACATTCATAGTGCACATACATTCATGGAAGCAGAACACTCATGAACATAAAATAATAATAAATAAATAAAAATAAATTTTTAATATTTTTCTTTTAAAACATATTTTAATCAGTTTACTTTGCCATGAAAGAAGATAGACCTGTGCGTTCTGCTCATGTGGATGATGGTGGGGAATAAATAACTAACTCAAAAGAGAGGTTATTTGATACTATAACCCCAAAATTCACCAAAAATAAAAACCAAGGAAAGCATTGGTTCTTTTTGTTTATAATAACTGTAGAACTCCATACTCTTCTAATACAATTTCAAGCCATTTTATTATAATTTTTTTTCTTGATTAATGAAAAGATTTTAGCAACACAAAACAGAATTATCTGGGGAAATAGGGAATGAAATTGCTTTAGAAGTCTGTCAATTTTTATTATAACCTTTTTTTTCACAGCAATTTGTTGTCCAAGATAATGATTATATAAATGTTTAATGTTAAAGGCTGCATTTACCATTTACCTCCAAAGCAAAAAACGTTATTTTCTCTTATCTTTTCATTTCTTATTTATTTTTCACTCTATGAGTATTGCCATCTAGAAATTACATGGCACTGAATTTATTTGTACACATTATTATACTAAGAATTAACATGAGCTAACTGCAATAAATTCATTTTCATGCTGAACATTAATTTATTCCATAAGAAATTTCTTAATCAATCAGAGTCTAGTGAAAATTATTTTTAAAGTACTCTATCATTTAGGAAAATAATCTCTTTGCACTTTGGAATCTTCAATGATATGTAATAATTTTGCTTGCTAAATAAAGTACAATGATAAAAATACAATTTTTTAAAAGCTTAACAATTCCTTTATAAGTTTAGGAAAACTACATCAAAAAATATATGCCAAAATGAATTGTAAAAATCTCAATCACATGAATATTTCTTATATTTTTAAATTATTTGAAAATGATCAAGATTTTTCTGGACTAAAAATAATTTTATTTGAATTTCTCAAAGTAAAGCAGGATTTGAATATCCAAAATATTTCTCAGAACAAAGATTTCTTCTGAAAGACAAGTTGCTCTTAAGCATGATACGATTAATCTTCATATTAATAGTTTCACTATAGTTCCACAGTTTGTTATCTATAGATGGAAAATGGCATGGTAGAGAGTTGCTCACTGGACAAGAAAACAGATGAATAAGCCCAAAACACAAGGCAGTTTGTAATTTTAAAATATTGAAAGTTCTACCAGATTTGATAAGAGATAGAGATAAAACATTTTGTCTTGGATATTTGTATTTTAGAATGAGAATTATATGAACTCTGAAATTCTCACCTGCTGCCTGCCTATTTTAATAAGGTATTTCACCAAACTCCTAAAATGAATAAATCAAATCAGATTGATAGAGCAAGATAGAGAATATTTCAGGATTCTTCTTTGATTCCAACCAGTCTTTGGAAAGGATGGCAGCAGGATTCCAAATCTCTAGACACAAGAGGAAATTGTATTATATCCCTGGAGCTGTGATGTAAAAGGAAAGAAAAAGAGAAAAGAGATCATAAACAGCTCTCTACTGGATATCCTGGGAGGTCCATTATGAGGTCTCAGTTCATTGTCACAGTTTAAGGATGGGGTAGGTGTTTATTGTTCCCAGGGCATCAGTAAAAGTGTCTGTTGTGGGTAACAAGAACACACGTTTGCCATATTTATAGAGTATGCAGTATTTAGAATGGTTGTGCACATTGATATTCATGGAGGCCCTTCCTATGTTGAGAAATCATTGATATATGAATTGATTTTATTACAGAGAGAAAGACAGAAGAGGGAGGGGGAGGGACCAGAGAAGGAGGACTGGGGGGGATGAGGGAGGGAGAGGGAGAGAAAGACAGAAGAGGGAGGGGGAGGGACCAGAGAAGGAGGACTGGGGGGATGAGGGAGGGAGAGGGAGAGAGAGAGAATGAGAGAGAGAAAAAGAGAGAGAGAGAGAGAGAGAGGAGAGAGAGAGAGAATCCGTGTAGTCATGCAGTTTATATTCTAGTTGCAATTCTAGTGGGAGTAGGCACATCTCCTTGTGCTTTGGGGAGAAAGAGAAGATAATAACAAAGTAGAGATGTGGAGAGTCTTTTCAGAACAGATGTCTTTTGAGTGGCAATGAGAAAGGACGACTCAAATGATTTATGCATTGAAAAGTGCTGAGTGTTTCCAAATGAGATTTTCCTCTTCTGCATATAGTTATTCTGGTAAACAGCATGTAACTGTAATGGGCAGAAATAGATGGAAATTCTAGGGTCAGAAAGCATGTGGGCAAAAATCTTCATGAATGGAAGATGATGGTAGCAGGTTCATTAATCTCCCAGGGCTTCTAGAACAGGCTCCACACCAGTATGCATTTAAGAAGCAAAAATCCATTCTACATGGTTTCAGAAGCTTGAAATCCCCAACATTATGTTATCAACAAGCTATACTCACTGTTTCTGAGCAGAAACCCCCCTTATCATTCCTAACTCCCAGTGGCAGCCATGAATCCTTGATATTCCTTGCCTGCATCTGTATTCTTCCAGTCTCTGCCTCTTCAGTTGTAGGGCTGTGTCTCCTTTGTTCTTAGCTCTCTTCATATGGCCCTCTGCCCTCTGCCATTTCTTTTACGATGAACTAGTTATATTAGTCTATATCCTGTTGCTATAAGAAAATACCTGGAGTTGGATGCTTATAAAGAAATTTTCAAGAGGATAAAATTTAAAGAACACTATCTGTTTGGTATCTAGTGTTTCCTAGATGGAAGACTTTACCTTGCTTAGCATTAACCTGTTCTCCTATGTAAGCAGTAACCAGGCCTGACTTTGCTTAGCTTCCAATATTAGACAGGATCTGACACATTCTAGGTAGTCTCAGTAATTTTTCTTCAATGAAGGATCTCCTATAAGCATGCCCATGCTGCATTAAATGACCATACACCTCTGAACATAACAACATCACGTATTAGACTCAGTGGCCTATGGAAGAAGGACATGAAGTTGAAATATGTATGTGGTATGGGGGCTCTGGGAGGAGATACTGGAGGAATGGGGTACCATGAAAATAAATAAAAAAAAAAACATTGTATACATATATGAAGTCTTCAAAGGACAAACAAAATAAAAAATGCTCTCTTCAAAGATTATTCAATCCACAAGACCAGCGTGAACCCCTCTGAAGGTGACAGCCCACTAAGCTCCACATTCTAAAATTTGTACCAATTAGCAACAGGCACAGTGGGGAGGAATCTTCCAACACATGAGCCTTTGGGAATACACCAAAGATCATTGGATTATGGTAACACCATACTCTAATGTGATGTGCTCATAAGTAAAGACATCTTCAAAACCTTATTTCTACATAAGGTAATGTTAATGTTTGTATGTTAACCAGTTTAATATCAAATATGATCTGGTAAGAAAAAGGTCATATTTAAGTACAAATTATTTTTATCATTAAATCTAAAACAATACCAAAATAATGAAAGTTTACTATTATTTTAGGATCGATTGAATGGAGAACCTGGGAGGGAATGGATTCTGATTTCAACTCTTACCAACTAAGTGAACTTGGACTAGCTATGGAAATTGTACAATAATTAGTTTTATGTCTTACAAGTGTGGAGTACTGGAACTAGTTGAACAAATTCTGGAATGTTCTCAAGTATTAGCCAGTGGAGAGTATTCTGAGATGCCTGTTCTCCTTTTCTCAAATCTGCCTTTGAATTGTGAAGAAAATGATGTAGAAAAGTCTGGAAGCTAGAAGACCATTTACAAAGGAACTGTAATTTCAATAGGAACAGGAGATGGCAATGGTACAGAAACCACAAAAGGATAAACAGAAAGCATAGAAAGGGAGAGGATCTGTGAGCCATTCTCAGCAAATGGCCACAGGTTAAAGTGATCGGAAGCTGAGAGATGAGGCATGCCTTCTGGGGAGGAAGGTCCTTGGGGTTAGAGCTGTTTTGCTCTGTACATTTTCTCTCACAAGCCACATGCGGAATCATTACCAGTGCCTGAAATACTGCATTTCTCTCCCCGTCTAAATCCTCAAACCTATACTGAAACAATTTACAGTTTTTGTGATCCTCTTACTTATTTTATTACTGTCCTCAATCTTGCTCCTACAGAGCAGTCATCGTTTTCTCTACAACTCAAAGGAAGTCTTGTGATGTAGCTATTAAAAAATGCATTTTCATCTGGGAAAACACAATTATGAAACCCATTTATGAAGCACTTTTCTAAATGATGGGATGTATTCTGCTTATGAGTTTGACAATCAGTAGGACGAGAATCCTTTGGCAATAATTTCAATGTTGCCGTATATTTAAAAGCCACTGTCAGAATTACTAATGGCTTTGGAGAGCATTTCATCCAGGTATGTTATTACTCATGAAATATATAAAGAACTGCCTTGAAAATAAGACACATACAGGTAGTAGCAATGATCACTGTTATTTAATATAAGTGAAATAAATGAGTAAATTACGTATCTGCAAATAACATGACCAGACTTATCACTTAATTAGCCATGAAGAATTGTTTGGTCTTTGTGCTATTAAGGCCTCTGTCCCTGATTTTAAATGGATAAATAATGATAATTTTATACAACTAAAATATATAGACAAAAAAGTGGACCACAACGCTATGGAATAAATTCTAAATAAGAAAGAATAGGTGAGAAGGGAAGAATTTCCACCACGACATTGATGATGTACAATCTTCCCATGAGTCGAAACTGTAAATTATGATACTTAAGAGTAACTAAAATTATTTTTATTAAATATGTACAGAATTTATAAGTTTAAAAGTCTCTGAAGTCTCAAGACCAGATTTCAAACTCATAAAAACAAACGTTTTAGTGATTAGCTTAGCAGTTCTAAAAGAAACCAGTAGATGGCAGGAGACTGCTACAAAGTCACCAGGAAAAATGAGAGATTATTGCATTGCCATTATTACATATGTAGATAGAGAATCCAAAGAAGTAAACTCTTCCTTCTGATATAATTCATATACCACAAACTTAAATTTATTTTACTTCACAATGAATTTTAGATAAAAATCATATATTTATGAATACTGCAAATATATAATTTTTATATAGAGAATGGTAGTGGCTCCTATTATCAGTAAAATTAAATCGGAATTCACAAATTCAAAAGCCCAATATGAGTAAAGTACATACTACTGTTAAGAGTATCCAACTTATTTAATGGAAGACAAAATAAATATTAAAAGACAGTGTTTTGTATGTGTATTTGTGTGTACGTGTATGTGTGTATACTTATGCACACTTCAGAGGGAGAAGAGGATGTTGACCTATTCTATAACCTTGTGTTCTTTATACAGAATCTCTCACTGTACCTGACTCAAATTTGGTGGCCATCAAGTTCCAGCGAATCCTCCTGTCTCTGGCCATCACACTGCTGGGGTGACAATCTTATACCCAGCCACTCCAGCTTTCGTACATAGGTGCTGGATATTTGACTCAGATCATCATGCATGCACAGCAATTACTCACTGAGCAATCTTCACATCCTTGAGAGATGACATTTTTGCGAAAATAAGCATGATCGATGTTGGAAGCTGGTTTAACGTGAGGTTTGTTCACTTAGACTTTGCAATTGTAAAACTGCAAGTCTTTGAACATGCCAGTTGTTTAATTTCCTCATCTCCATAATGATATTAACAAAACTTACAAAATTAGTTCAAATCTTGTATATATGAAATAAAACAATTAGTGCTAAATAGCATTAAAATACTGGACAAATATACCATGATTATTTTCACAACATGGAAGCCAAAGACAGGAAGTTTTAAGAACTTTTTCAAAAGTATCAAATACTTCAGTAGAATGGAAATGAGGCTGAGGGAAGTCATTGAATTGGATACTTTTAAAGTCATCTGGTAAACATATTTTATTCTAGATGAAGTTTGCCTTCTCAGTGGTCTATGATAGGGTGCAGGTGTTGTTAAACACACAGCCTTCAAAGTCACCTGAATTCATAACTGATGTACAGCTGGGTGACTGGGCTTAATCACATTCATTCAACTTTCTGCAAATCTGTTTATTCATCTCTACACTAGCAGTTATAACTATTAGTACTGCAACTTGAACAAATCCTTGCCAGTGTCCTCCTCCAAAGGAACACCTACTCACTTCATTGAGCACTTCAAGTAAAAGAATATTTATAAAAGATAGATACAATTCAGTAGTAATTATAATGATAAAAGTTTCAATTTGATTTTTGTAGACACGTAGTTCAGCTGTCTGAACTATGATGAATTATTATGTCTGAACTCTTGATGAATACATAGATGGTCATAGTTATTCCCACATGAATATGAGATATAATACATCCAAGAATGGTTCAATTTGCAACAAGAATCTCCCTTGTGGTAACAAATGTGAAAAATCATAGACAAAATCAAAAGCACTAAGAGTTCCTCTATTCTGTTAATCTCCCACAAGAAAATAAAACCATTTATAGTTTTGTTGTCTCTATATTCCCTTTCCAAAGCATGGATCATTAAATGCTGTGGATTTTATTTATCTTGCCTTGTCTAATTCAACTTATGAATATTCAGAATCTTTTTTCAAGTTTAATGACTATTTAAGACTATTAAAGAGAAAAGATTTATGTGGCTTATATGAGGGTCAATAATCCATTACTCAAAACCTTTCAGCACATCAACAAAACTAAGTGTGACACGGAAACATTGGTAAAGAGAAGGCATTTTACGCAAGTCTCAGAAAATATTCAAAAATTTATGAACATAATCACAGATTTTGGAGATATATATGTATAAATACATATAATTTTATCTAGAATTAATGTGAACTCATCAGACAAAAAGTACGTGGTCATATGTGTGTATTTTATTTTGAATTAATTAGAATATGTATATGTATATAAAACTTCAAACTAAAATAATTTTGACTTTATGTTTGTGGAATTGCTTTTGTTTCAAGGACTAAGCATGATTCACTCTGAGTTATCTGACCACAGCATGTAGCATAATAAGCCATGTTGAAAATAATAAGCCAAGCTGGAAAGGTGCTCAATGTTTAAGAGCACTGGCTGCTCTTACAGAGGACCCAGGGTCTATTCTTAGCAACCACACGAAGGTTAACAAGCATCCCTAACTCTAGTTCCAAGGGAATCCACCACCCTCTTCTGACCTCAGTAGGCATCACATGACACAAGTGTACTTACATATATGTAAGTACACACAAAATAAAAATAATAAATAATTTTTTAAATCCCTGTAAGACAGGATTTCATAAGTATCCACACAGATTTGCTATTTCCAACTTATGTAAAAGAACTTTATCATAAACAGCCCACTCAGTTCACTAATTCATTATGTAACAATGACTTAAGATCTTTTAAACTCACTGCACATGGTGGCACTCGCCTTTAATACCAGCATTTGGGAGGCAGAGGCAGGCAGATCTTTGTGAGTTTGAGGTCAGCCTGGTCTGCATAGTGAGTTCCAATACAACATGGGCTACAGAGAGACCCTGTCTCAAAAAGAAAATAAAAAAGGACTTTAAGTTAAAAATTTCTCAAGGAGTCACAGCATAATGATTGAACCTGTAACCTGAGATGGATCAGTCCATATTTTCAGAACTTTGACATAAACGTATGCAGTTAATAAATCCTTATAAAGAAGGGTTGTGAAATAACATTTCCATCTTTTCTAGAGTTAAGACAGTCCTCATCAATTACATAGAAAGGAACTTCTGGATGATGTCAGTGTTCTTGTTTTGACTTTACAGATAGTTTGTTCCACACCCTCCCTCTTTTTGAGGATTTGGTTGCCCTAATAGAGACACATGCTGGTCTGTTCCTTCGGGCACTATCATTTTTTCTCCATATAGGAGGGTCTGCAATTTTCCTATGCTCAGGATAGGATAATACTCTAATTCACCTCAGAATTCAAGAGTTTATTGCTGTTGTAAAGTGATACCTTCTTCACTAAGCTAACAATCCAGTTACCATCATCTACTTGGTGTCCTATTTTGTCAATTGGTTTTAAAATCAAACAGAGAGAAAGGCGGCTATTTAATAAACTCAGTTCAGTTCCTACAGTGAAAATACAAATAGCTTAGTGATGCTGATAAACGTAGTAGAAACAGAGACGCTCCTGGGAATTACATGCTCTAGCTTAAGGCAACAAGCAAACATGAGTCGTGTTCATAATGTTACAGTTCTTAAGCTGAATAGTAAAGACATGGCAGCGTGTTAAACTGTTCTTAAAAATATTTCTACAGTTTTCTGTATTTAATAACTCTCATTTGATTCTGTTCCTCACTGTGTATAGAGCTCTGTCAATCTAGACTAACAGGAGAATTTATATTCAACAAATTTGGGTAAACAACAGAATAGTATCTTCTCTGAAGTACAGGTTAAAAAATGGTTTAAATTGCTTGGCATCATAAAATTTACCCCATTAAAATATTGGTACAACACTGTTAACTATGTAACCATTTGATCCGAGAACTTGTGACCTACATAATCATTAGGTCTCTAGATTTTCCTTTTAACTCACTAAAGATATCAACATGTCACAGAAAAATAGGGTCTTTCTGATCTCAGTTACTTTGAAAGGTGTTCTGGGTAATATATCATGATGGACTTGGTCCTTGAAAAAGATTAATCTCTTGAAATCACTCCCATAGCACAGATTCAAACTGCAGCCAAATGTAATAAGCTAATTATGATTCAGATTCAAGTGTCATTCCTTATTAAATCAAGGTTCTCAAATTCTTCCTAAGTTTCCCAATCAGTAGATATGAACAATTAACATCTAATTAGTCAACCATCAATCTTTCTAGAAATATTTTATAAGGAAAATTAAAGAGCTTTCTCTCATAAATATTTCCCTGAAGATGTGTGACTGTGTCTTTCTCCACTTACATTCTTTCACTTGATGTTTAGCAACAGAGTTCCTAAGATTTTAAGTTTAAATATGGCATCTATTGGATGGACTATCAGAAATTATATCAGTTTTAAAATGTTCTTATTGATAATTAGCCAAGCCAGTTGAATTTTCAGAGCAAATCAAGATCAAATGGGAATACATTTGGCAGAGCTACACTTGCTTATTGGAAGGATAAACAGGCAAGATCAGGATTTATGTTGATAAGGCATTTACTATTCTTTCTGTCCATTGCCACATTCTCTATATTGTTTTGGAGACAGGTACAACAATCTTTGTTGTTTTTTTTTTTGTTTTTGATTTTGTTTTTTGGAGATAGGCTATCACTATGTAACCCTGGAACTACTATGTAGACCTAATCTGGCCTCAAACTTGCAGTGATTTTTCTGCATCTGCCTTTTAAGTGCTAGGATTATAGGTGTATACTAAGATGCCTGAAGTTACTTCCTAGCAGCCAAAGAACATTTTAATGCCTTAAGCCTACTCCATAGTACCATTGTTGGTGTTATTTTATGACCATAACTGGTAAGAACTATTTCCTTCTAGCTTTAGTAAATTATTTGTACACAATTAGAAAGTTTTAGAGTAAATCATCTCGATATGACTTCTCCTGTGAGACTGTTACTGTTAGCATATGAATGTTGAGATCTGTTAATTCCAGAGCATAGATGCTATATTTCCCATATGGATGGGTCTCTATGTTTCTTGCAGTCTGTATCTGCATATGTACCTTGCTAATTTTTAGTATTCATAGGAGTAAAATTGCTATCTATATTAGTGGTATACTGACTTTTCTTCCTAATGGATCTACTAGTTCATATTTGATCAATGTCTTCCCAATATCAGTTTTTTAACTGTTAAGTAGTATTCCATTTTATTGAAGAAGATACTAGAATTTATTTTATGTGTCTAATTTTGGATCTTTTTGTTATTTCTACTTGTTTATATATTAAAACTCATACAGATACAGCCTTGTATACTGGTCTTTGTCATGTATTTTGGATATTTGTAAAGGTAATTCCCTGAATTCGTGGAATAACTAATGGCAAACGCTTCAATTTCACTTTTATGATATTCAAATGAAGCCATAAAATTCCCCAGATTTGCATAACTGTGAGTTAATGACTTTATGCCATTATAAACAACCACATTTGTGATCATTTCTTTAGCTGTTGTTGTTGTTTTATGAGTCAGGGTATCCCTGTAGCCCCAGTTGGCTTGGAATTCGATATGTAGATCAGGCAGGCCTGGATCTCACAGAAAGCTGCCTGCCTCTGCCTCCCAAGTGCTTGGATTAAAGGTTTACACCACTGTGCCAACCCTCTGGTCATCAACAGAAAATTAACATGGCATGCAACTACCTTATAGCTTGTTATATAAATGATATCTATGCCTGCATGGAAAGATTTTTAAAGGCACAGAGATAGGATTGAAAAGATACACAATTATTAGACAACATAAAACTCCAAGTCTTGAGGTTGCAGAAAGCAGATATCAGTTTCATATAAATTACATATACACATTTATTGGTTGAACTTTTCATAGGCAGGATGTATTTGTCTATCATTTATAAACACAAAAAGATAATTCTTTAAAATACTATGAGGCTGGAGAGATGGCTCAGTAGTTAAGAACACTGGTTGTTCTTGCAGAAGACCCAGGTTCAAATCCCAGCACCCATATGGCAGCTAACATCTGTCTGTAACTCCAGTTACAGGGGATCTGACAGCCTCTTCTGACCTCCAGAGGCATTGCACAATACAGGTGCACTTACCTACATGCAGGCAATACACACATACTCATAAAATAAAAATAATAAATAAAATTTAAAAAATAAAAAAATACAATTCTAGTGAATTTGAAATCTATCTTGATGTTTTCTTCTAAATTGGTAGTCTAAAATCAATCATATGTGTACTATTATTAATTGGTGTCTAAACACTAAAATAAAATCAAGCTGAATGAATTGCCTGGGGAGGAGGGGAGTGAAATGATTAGTAAAGGTGCCTCCCACCAAGCCTGATGAACTGATTTTGAGCCCTGGTAACAACATTGTAGAAGGAGAGAACTGATTTCCTCTACTTGTCCTCTGACCTTCACCTAGGAGCCTTAGCATAGTTGTCCCTACCTCATGAGTGAGTAAATACATGTAATACAAATTAGAAAAAAATAATTTCCAGGGATTCATGGGCTTTACGTAACTGAATGATAAAAACTACAAACATGCTTTCTTTGTTCTTTTCAATATGCCCTCTTCTGGTTCAAATGCACATAAGACTATAATGATCCCATGAGGCCAATGCTACTTGCAGACCTATACTACATAGACCCTCAGATGCCAAATGAAAAACAATAAACTTCTCCCTCATCTATAAATTAAAACTATCATATCAAAATTGTAGAAAATTTGGCAAAGATATCAGTGAGAATTCACTGTGGAATGAAGAAGAGGCTGGAGGGGCAAAGTAATGTCTGCATTTGCAATCGGTTGGTCCTGACAACACTTTTCCCTCCCTCCCTCCATACATTCTTTCCTAGCTTTTTCCTTTCTGTCTCCCCTCTTCTGTTTGGAGTCAGCCAGATTTCAAACCATTTAAATAAGTACAAAAAGTATTCATATAAAGACAATCAGAAATTTTTAAAAATTTGAACAAATAAAATATACCTTTTTTTCAAGCATATGAAATTTGCAATATCTGATAATGTAGTATATGAAAGTAAAACTCTATTTTTTAAAATATGTCATTGTCTACAAGCATTCTAACATTCTCATTCTAACATCAACTATCTAGTGCTTTTCAGTCAAATCTAACTGCAATTTGGAACATTTTCTATAATTTACATCATTCATAGCTTAGAAAATCTCACAAGTAATAAATATATGTCTTAGGAAAAAAATAGACCTGCAGTGATTTGAAAGTTACAGTTTTTCAACACAAAATGCAGATCTATGCTCTTCACTTAAAGTATAATGGTGTTTAGAAGTCAAGGTGTCCATCGAGACACTATAAGCACTCAATATATTATCCTTAAAAACTAATTTTGTCATTTATGATTCATAGCCAAGTCCTTACGTAAAGTTACAGATTTTCAAATTATCCCATTGAGAGAGATGAAAGAGGGAGAACAGAAAGGCTAAACTCACATCTGTCTCAGCTGCTACTGAACCAAAGTAATATCCAGCTTTCTCAGTGGGCTGCTGTGAATGCGATTTTCATCTATGTTTCCTAAAACTGCCTTTGAAGAAAATCCACGTAACATTTTACTCTACTGGCTTCAGGAATGAAAAATAGATGCCCAGTGTCACCTAGCTATATTGATTATGAGTGAAAATGTGATCATCTTGCATCGACTTGCCCCACAGCACTGCATGCCATCAAACAGCAGAAAGAAATTAATGCTTTCATACCATGTCTAAGAAAAATATGAGATGCTGTTCACTTTGCCCTCTAGACAAGGAGGCATATGCAATTGCTAAAAGGTAATAGCTTTCAGAACATGAACTGGAGACTTTTATTAAAATCATTATTTAATGCACAGAAAATAATGAGCCGCAGCCTTGGCATTTGAAGCATCCATTTGTGAATATTACTCCCTAGGTCCTGAGGTTTGCATTATGAAAAAACACATATTTCTAAAATTAAAACTCTGTATTTTCTCATCTCGATTATAAATCCTCTATGATGATTCATTATAGGTACCTATCATTTTTCACAATGTCAAAACCATGATTTGGTTGTGATAAGAATTGTTTCTATTTTATTTGACTTTATTTTAACAAAGAGACTAATGATTCTTTAAAATATTTGTATTGAATCTTTCAGAATTTCACGCAATGAATTTTGATCATATCAAGACCTTCTATAATAACTATACCTTCCTCACAGCCTCCCCTAATGGTTTCATGTCCTATATATATTTTTTTAAGTTATAGTGAGTCTAATTTGTGTTTCCAAATGTATTTTGGTATGGGTTTTTCCCCCCTGGTGCCTGATCAACTCACATCCTTAAAGAAAACTGACACTGGCTCTCTCAGCAGCTATCAGTTGCCAATAATCACTCACTAAGATTGGAGCTTCTTACTCACCTGCCCCCAATCTATGCTGATAATTCATTTGGTCTGAGCTTACATAGATCTTGTGCATACTCTCACAATACTTAAAAATTCATTTGAGCTTCGAGATTAGTAATATTATTAGCCTTTACAGAGCACCTGTGTTGTGACCTGAACGTTTTTCAATATATATGACTTTATAAATACTAGCTTACATTATGATTTCATTTTGTTATTCATAGTTGCTATACTATACAGGCTTGTGCTTAGGTTAATATAAAAAATGGACGTTCTAAATATCAAAGATTATATTAATAAAATAAAGATAAAAAACAGTGATACTTTTCAGAGTGTTGAATCTATATTTTGGAAAATTTACCTGGTTTTCTAGTTACAGTCTCTAAACGACTTAGAGGGGCTGAAGAGATGGCTCAGTGGCTAAGAGCATTGCTTGCTCTAGTAGGGGATGTAAGTTCTGTTCCCAGCACCCACATGACGGCTGACAATTATCCCTAACTCAGGTTCTGATACCCGCTTCTGATCACTGTGAGCATCACACTATATGAGTGTTTTGCATGCATCTATGTAAGTGCACTCATATAGTGGTCCCCAAATGCCCTGCATGTGTGTCCCCAAATTCCTGCATTTGTGTCCCCAAAGGTCCTTCAATGACTTCTCCCTGACTACTCCCAGCTTGCCTCATCTCGAACATTGTTCATCTTAATTAAAAAAAAGCTAGTATTTGAAATGAAAATTCCTTTTTTAATAATTAAAAATGGGATATTCTCATACTTTATTAACAAAAAGATATCAATGGTTTGAACCCAGTTTTTTTTCCTTTTTTGAG
>NW_008344194.1:0-2990 GCF_000622305.1 Nannospalax galili | reverse complement strand
AAATAATTAGGTTTACAGTTGAATTAATACAGTTATACAATATTGTACTCAGTATAAACCCTATAAGACATAAAATTAAATGAGGTTTTAAGTTTTATAAAAGATCTCCATCTCATTATTAAAATACAGAGTTTCATGCAGAAACAATCATTTTTAATGCAATTGACATTAAGATGTTTGTACATGTGTTTCTTATCTCTATATACCTGATTATTACTAGTGACAGTCAGTTACTATCTGAGCTCCTTGGCATCTGAGCATGGATATAAAGTCATCAGTTAGATTTCAATGGTAATGTTTTTCACATCTACTAATTATTAAGGAGCAAATTTTTATGCTTTGAAGAATTTTTTTTAATACACCCACATCCCAGGTAGCAACATCCCATAGCCTCCCTCCCCCGACTAAAGCCCTTATGCTCTTGATATCCCTGCTACTGTCTGCTGTGTTGTCAGCACCCCCAGCCATTCCCCACTACATGAACTTCTGATGAATCTAGGCAGCCTATCGATCTCCATTTCATTTTAGAATATATTGTTCCTTTGCAGAAAGACTCATTGTTTTTGCTACTAACAGTGAGATGTTTGTGCTTGCATCTCTAATCTGTATGTATCTGATTATTACTAGTCATAATCGGTTGCACTTGGATCCTTGGCAACTGTGTATGTCTATAAAGTCATCGGGCAGATTCCAAGGGTATTGTTTATCATCTCTACTAATTAGCAGGACATAAATTTCCATGCTTTCTCCTCAAATATAATACATTTTTTAAAAAATTGTTGATTTTTGTGTGTGTGTATCACACAGAACATTCCAAACCATCTCATTCGACTACATCCACTTCCCAGATAGCACCCTCCCATAGCTTCCCTCCCCCCACTAGAGCCCTTATACTCTGATATCCCTGCTACTGTCTGCTGTGTTGTCAGCACTCCCAGCCATTCCCCACTACTTGCCCTTCTGGTGAATCTAGTCAGCCTATCTAGAGGTCTTTGATTTAGGAGGGTCAGCTGTTTCTCATCTAGCAATAATCAGTTGTCAATATTCCTTTAAACAAGATTAGGGTCTGCTGTTCATTTTCCCAGTTCTATGCTGGGTTACTATCTGGGAGTCCCTTTGGCCACCCTGGACAACAACTCAAAAGAAGGTATCACCTGTCTGACATTGTTGCTTTTTATGTAGCCTTTAACTATGCATATGGACTCTTAAGAAATTATATTGGCCCCTTTAATCTTTGGTTATACTTTGCTTTTGGGTGTTCAAGGCCATACAGTTGGTCCAGATAAACCAATTAATTTTTACTCTTAAGGTCATTTCAGGATCTGTTCCTCAGGGGTCACATGGGCTTGGGAGGAGACCCTGGCTCCTTTCTTTTACCAGTTCCATCTATGTGAAGATAAGTCAAAGGTCCTGCTCAACCATGGTTGGCTTCACTTTGAAGCATGGAGGAAATGATTCCTTTGTGTCAACCCTCTTCTTTGTAGACTGGACACTGGTTCAAGTACATCTCGTGGGGTCTCCTCAGCCTCCTTGATCAAGAGGACAAGAGACCCACCACAATTACAGGACATTTTGAGAGATGCTCATAGTCCCTTGGGACTAGTCGACCTAGGAGGGCAAGAGGAAAAAGTGTCCTTTATGTCCCTCTGACCGAATTATAATAGGCCACAAAATATGTCTGTTAAACATCCAAGAAGGTTAGTTCCACCAGTCTGGTACTTTTAATTACTGTTTGATATAGATAAAAATCTTTGGCCAAGCTGTTCGCAGATAAACCTTACCTAGACATATATTTCTTGATCTGCTATGTATAATTTGTCAGTAGGTTGTAGAAGTAATATAGTTCCCTATGGTTTTCAAAACAAGCTAGGCATTGTTTATCTCTCACATTGTCTCACCCCTCCATCATGTTTTTTTCCACTTAAGGTGCCCCCATTTCCCCCCTTTCTCCCTTAATAATGCCCTTATCCTATGGTCCTACCTCTCTTGAGCTCCTTCTTTCCCTTTATCCTCTAGGTTCCTTGTATACCCTTCCCTCCCCTCTCCCTTAAACTAACCCAATTTTTATCCATATCTCCCTTATTAAGGCCTGTTTCCTACTGTTCTTCTCTTTCAGGTTCTTTTCCTTTACCTCCCTGTTCCTTTCCATTATCCTGGTTCCTGTACTTATGTCTGGATACCTACTCACTTACCAGGGTTTGGTTCTAGGATCCACATATGAGGGAGAACGTATGTCGATTTTTTTTCTGAGTCTGTGTTACTTCACTTAGTATAACAGTTTCTAGTTTCATCCATTTACCTGCAAATTTCATGTTTTTATCTTTTTTTACTGCTCAGTAAAACTCCATTGCATAAATGAACCACATTTTCATTATCCACTTGTCAATTGAAGGACACTTACGTTGCTTCCATCTCTTAGCTATTGTGAAAAGAGCAGCAACAAACATGGAAGTACAAGTGTCTCTGCAATAGGATGAGTTCTTTGGGTATATGCCAAGGAGTGGTATAACTGGGTCAAGTGGTAGGTTCATTTGTAGTTTTTTAAGAGTTCTCCACACTGATTTCCATAGGGGTTGAACAAGTTTGCAGCGCCACCCACAGTGGATGAGTGTTCTCCTTTCCCAACATTTGGTATCATTTGTTCTCTTGATCTTAGCCAGACTGACTGGGGTAAGATGAAATCTTAGAGTCTGGGGCCCCAAGACTAGGAATGGTGCAGGGCCCAAACTAGGAGTAGAGAACAGCGAGGGAGATGGAAGGATGAATGTGGCTTGGGGAGTCAAAGCGCGGAGGGCTGCGCTATAGACTTACCCCAAGAGGTCTCTGTTCTCTGTTTTTTGAGTTCATTATATATTCTGGATATTAAACCTCTGTTGGATGTGTTGCTGGTGAAGATTTTCCCCATTCTGTGGGTTTTCTGTTTGCTTCCCTGGTTGCCCCCTTTGATGTACTGAAGCTTTTTAGTTTAATGAGGTCCCATTTGTTAATTC
>NW_008344193.1:0-203 GCF_000622305.1 Nannospalax galili | reverse complement strand
GTGTGTGCATGAGTGTGTGTGAGTGTGTACATGTGTGTGTGAGTGTGTGTGTGCATGAGTGAGTGTGTGTGAGTGTGTGTGCATGAGTGTGTGTGTGCATGAGTGAGTGTGTGAGTGTGTGTGTGTGAGTGTGTATGAGTGAGTGTGTGTGCATGAGTGAGTGTGTGAGTGTGTGTGTGTGAGTGTGTGTGTATGAGTGAGTG
>NW_008344192.1:0-611 GCF_000622305.1 Nannospalax galili | reverse complement strand
ACGTGCAGACGGTCATGTCACCTGCCCCCTCTGACATGCAGATAGTCGTGTTACGTGCCCCCCTGCCGTAAAGATGGTCGTGTCACCTGCCACTTCTGAAATGCTGATGGTCATTTCACCGGCCACTGTGACCTGCAGACCGTCGTCTCATCTGCCCCCTCTGACGTGCAGATGGTCGTGTCACCTGCCCCTTCTGCCATAAAGGTGGTCTTGTCACCTGCCACCTCTGAAGTGCTGATGGTTATGTCACCTGCCCCCTTTCACTTCCAGATGGTCTTGTCACCTGCCCCCTCTGACGTGCAGATGGTCGTGGGAGCTGCCCCTTTTTATGTGCACATGATCGTTTCACCTGCCCACTGTGACCTGCAGATGGTCGTGTCACCTGCCCCCTCTGACCTGCAGATGGTCGTGTCACCTGTCCCTCTGACCTGCACATGGTTGTGTCATCTGCCCTCCTTGACGTGCACATGTTCGTGTCACCGGCCCTCTCTGCTGTAAACATGGTCGTGTCACCTGCCTCCTCTGACGATCAGATGGTCATGTCACCTGCCCCTCTGATGTACACAGGGTCGTGTCACCTGCCCCCTCTGACATGCACATGGTTGTGTCAC
>NW_008344191.1:0-322 GCF_000622305.1 Nannospalax galili | reverse complement strand
GTTAGGGGTTAGGGTTAGGGTTAGGGTTAGGGTTAGGGATAGGTTTGGGGTCTGGGTCGGGGTCAGGGTCATGGTCGGGGTCGGGTTCGGGGTCGGGGTCAGTGTCAGGTTCAGGGTCAGGGTCGGGTTAGTGGTTACGGTTAGGTTTAGGGTTAGGGTTACGATTAGGGTTAGGGTTAGGGTTTGAGTTAGGGTTAGGGTTAGGGTTAGGGTTAGGGTTAGGGTTAGGAGTTAGGGTTAGGGTTACGGTTAGGGTTAGGGTTAGTTGTTAGGGGTTGGGGTTAGGGTTAGGGATAGGGTTAGGGTTAGGGTTAGGGTTAGG
>NW_008344190.1:23001-23115 GCF_000622305.1 Nannospalax galili | reverse complement strand
AGTGGGACATGAGCACAAATTCCACCCCTTGGTCAGGAGCTATTGATAATTAATAGGTGCTGGGTCAGTGTTCTTCAAGGGTGTGGCCCCAGGTATGTCATCCTCTGTCCATGA
>NW_008344190.1:16145-21212 GCF_000622305.1 Nannospalax galili | reverse complement strand
TGTTTCATGGTGGAGCTCACTTAATACTTATTTCAACTTTCTAAATGACTTTCTTGTGATTGGATATGTATGTATTGCTGTATTTTTCATATATTTTCCAATTTATTTCTATTGAATAAATTTTGTGATTTAGTTTTGATTTAAACTCCCTCTTTTACTTCATAGATTTTTATATTGGTTCATTTGCATGTTTCTCGAGGTTGGAAATTTTATCCATGCATATTACATGTTCTTTATGGATCTGTGAGTATATGATTATCTGGCCTTATTCTCCATATTTAAATAAAAGTCTTTTAGGCAAATGGCACATCTTAGGCTACATGACACAATTCATATTGGAGCAATACCCTACAAATGTGAGAAATGTGAAAAATCCTTTAAGGAAATGTCAAGACTTAGAGTACATCAGCAAAAACATAATGGAGACAAACCCTACAAATATGAAAAATATGACAAATCCTTTACATGGATGTCAAGTTTTCAATTACATCACTGTATACATACTGGAGAGAAACCCTACAGATGTGAAGAATGTGGCAAATCCTTTAGACTTATGTCACATCGTAGAGCACATCAGCGAATACATACTGGGGAGAAACCCCACAAATGTGGAGAATGTGGAAAGTCCTTTAGATATATGTCAGATATTAAAGCCCATCAGCGAATACATACTGGAGAGAAACCCCACAGATGTGAAGAATGTGGCAAGTCCTTTAGTCAAATGTCACATCTGAGAGTACATCAGCGAATACATACTGGAGAGAAACCCTATGGATGTGAAGAATGTGGAAAGTCCTTTAGTCAAATGTCAAGTCTTAGAGAACATTTGCAAATACATACTGGAGAGAAACCCTACAGATGTGGAGAATGTGGAAAGTCCTTTAGACATATGTCAAATATTAAAAAACATCAGCGAATACATACTGGAGAGAAACCCTACAGATGTGAAGAATGTGGCAAGTCCTTTAGACATATGTCAGATCTTAGAGCACATCAGCGAATACATACTGGAGAAAAACCCTACATATGTGAAGAATGCGGCAAGTCCTTTAGTCAGATGTCATATCTGAGAGCACATCAGCAAATACATACTGGAGAGAAACCCTACAGATGTGGAGAATGTGGAAAGTCTTTTAGATATATGTTAGATATTGAAGCACATCAGCGAATACATACTGGAGAGAAACCCTACAGATGTGAAGAATGTGGCAAGTCCTTTAGACTTATGTCACAACGTAGAGCACATCAGCGAATACATACTGAGGAGAAACCCTACAGATGTGGAGAATGTGGAAAGTCTTTTAGATATATGTTAGATATTGAAGCACATCAGCGAATACATACTGGAGAGAAACCCTACAGATGTGAAGAATGTGGCAAATCCTTTAGATTTATGTCACATTGTAGAGCACATCAGCAAATACATACTGGGGAGAAACCCTGTAAATATGTGAAGAAGGTGGAAAGTCTCTTATTGAGATGTCAGTTCTTACAGTATGTAAGCGAATACATACTGGAGAGAAACCCTACAGATGTGAAGAATGTGGCAAGTCCTTTAGTCAAATGTCACATCTGAGAGTACATCAGCGAATACATACTGGAGAGAAACCCTACAAATGTGAAGAATGTGGCAAGTCCTTTAGTCAAATGTCAAATCTTCGAGAACATCAGCAAATACATACTGGAGAGAAACCCTACATATGTGGAGAATGTGGAAAGCCCTTTAGATATATGTCAAATATTAAAGCACATCAGCGAATACATACTGGAGAGAAACCCTACAAATGTGAAGAATGTGGAAAGTCCTTTAGACATATGTCAGATCTTAGAGCACATCAGCGAATACATACCTAAGAAAAACACTACAGGTGTGAAGAATGTGGCAAGTCCTTTATGCTGTGCTCAACTCATAAAAAACATAATAGAATTCCTATTGGAGAGAATCCCAAGAAATGTGAGGAATGTAAAAAGTCCTGTAAAAAGTGTGTTAGGCACGCCTTTAATTCCAGGACTCAGGAGGCAGAGGCAGGAGCACCTCTGTGAGTTCAATTCCAGCCTGGTCTACATAGTGGGTTACAGGCCAGCTGGGGCTAAAGGGAGACCCTGTCTCTAGGAGACCAAAAAAAAGATATGTTAGATTAGAGCACATCATGTAATTCATACTTGAGAGAAACCCTACAAATGTGAAGCATGTGACATTTCCTTTTGTCATATTTAATGTTTAATCAGAGAATTCATACTGGAAAGTAACCATTCCAATAAGAAGAATGTGAAAAACTGAGAGCTCAACACATAGAAGACCTGAGAGAATTAATACTACAGATAGACCCCATAATTATAAAGGGTTTGAGAAGTCCTGTACTCTTATTTCAACTCTTAGAGAACATCAAAGAACTTACAATAAAGGGAGGTACACACATATAAGGAAAGTGGCAATTCCTTTAATAATATGTTAAATGGTGGCAGTTATCAAAAACACATACAAAAATGATAGTTTACAATTGCACAGAATGTGGTACATTTTTACTCTTGGCTCAATCCTTAGAAAACAAAGCAGAATCTGTACTAGGGTGATATATCTGAAAGTCTGGAAAATGCTCAAATGCGGCCATATCTGTGGAGTAATTTTCTTGATTGTTTCAGGAGGTGGGAGGGCCCAGCCCACTGTGTGTTGCACCATTCCTGGGCAGGTAGTTCTGATTTTATAAGAAAGAAATGTGGGCAGGTGCTAGGGGAGAAGGTAGTAAGCAGCACTACTCCATGGCCAGTGTTTCAGCCTCTCCCTCCAGGTTCCTGCCCTGAGTTCCTACCTTGGCCTCCCTGATGAATCCTGGGAGATGCAAGGCATATAAACCCTTTCATCCCCACTTTGGTATTGGCTAGAGTGTTTTGTCACAGCAATGGAGAAACAAACCAGAACCGTAAGGATCATTGAGTTGCCACAAATTCTCTAAATATCATGTGGATATATGAAAATGTTAATATGTATACGCAGCTTGGAAAATCCTAAAGTGCATGAAGTCCTTGTATCTTAATTTGCATATGAAGGGGGAAAAGATTTATGCAAATATCTTTTTAAAGGCAGAAATTCCATAATAAAAAGGCCAGGACACAGTAAAGATTTATGCAAATATCTTTTTAAAGGCGGAAATTCCATAATAAAAAGGCCAGGACACAGCACAGTCCCTATAATATAACAAGCTGGATTCTTAAAAAAAAGTTTTAAAATTTTATGTCAATTATTTCTATATTTTCATCAAATGGTATATCATATTTTGATAGAAAAAACTGTTTTATTTAGAAACATTTGTGTCAAAGATTTATGCAAATATCTTTTTAAAGGCGGAAATTCCATAATAAAAAGGCCAGGACACAGCACAGTCCCTATAATATAACAAGCTGGATTCTTAAAAAAAAGTTTTAAAAATTTATGTCAATTATTTCTATATTTTCATCAAATGGTATATCATATTTTGATAGAAAAAATTGTTTTATTTAGAAACATTTGTGTTACCAAAATTTGTACCATAGGCTAGTTTGACCTTCAACTAAATTCAGTACTCAGAGGCAGATGCAGGCAGATTTCTGTGAGTTCAATGCCAAGCCAGTATACCTTGAGAGTTTCAGGTCACCTGGGGATACAGGGAGACCCTGTCTCCATAAACGACCCCCAAAAGTCATATTTTCTAAATTATAAAGGATAACATAAAAATTTATAGCAATTGTTGACTCAGAGTTGAAGGGATGTATTTTTGTTCAATGCATTAGCAATGCTTCATTAGTGCCCATTGTTCCATGAATTATTCATGGACAAGGAAAATTCATCAGAGTTAGATGTATTTCTCTTTGATGAATGATGATCCATATTAGTGTGATGTATGTTTGGCATATTGCTACCACAGGAAAAGAAAAAGGAGAATCCTGAGTATTCAAAAGCAATCATTTCCAATAACTCATAGGTGAGAATAATCTGCCAAGTATATTAATTTAGTGCTGAATAATACAATAGAAAGAATAGTTAGATGTTTTCAGTATTAATGTAGGAACAACCATAGTGGAAAATTAAAACTTATCTCCCTAGATTTGTGATTTTAACATTTACTATCCTATTATATTTTAGCCTAGTCTTTGAAAATTGCAGATAATGCTAAAAATTAAAGACGCTGTTGCCTTCCTATTACATTTTAGCCTAGTCTTTGAAAATTGCAGATAATGCTAAAAATTGAAGACGCTGTTGCCTTTAATCCCTGTACTCGGGAAGCAGAGGCAGGTGGATCTCTGTGATTTCAAGGCCAGCTGTGTCTATATAGCAAGTTCCAGGCCAGCTGGGATTACAGGGTGACTGTCTCAAAAAAAAAAAAAATTGAAGACATTTTATTCCAAGTTAGAATATTAATGATGGAAAAACAAATATTATGTGAGATATGATTATAAATTATTATATTTACACAAAAATATGAATACACAAAAATACATATTGATACTTGTGTAGATAGAACCATATGTACAGGAAATGTACTTGTGTTCCCAGAAATGTGGCTTTCTGAAGACAGTACACTGTTTGTTAGTTTAATATGGAAATTAATTCAATATGTCTTACTTTCTACGGATTATGTGATAATTTGTTTCAATAGTTGCTGCCTGAGAACTGATGAATCCATAGTACATTACCAAGGCATCATTAATATTGCACTGTGAATGGATAATGCCTCATGCAAAATTCATGAATGACATCGAAAAGTTGATTTGCTTTATTTATTGAGTGTACTAATAATGAATTTCAGTTTAAAGTTGTAGTGCTGGGCATCAGTCCCCTGGTAGTTCAAAACAGCCAATCCTGAATATTTGAAATGAACTATATTTTGATTAATAAGATGATTACATGAAAGTCTAGTGAATTACTAATATTTTATTAAATGACAATTTTAAATATTTTTGTAGGTATTGTTGAATGATATTAATAAAATTTTTCTGTAAAGCTAAATAATGAGATGAGTGAAAATAATCATTAAAAAGTATAAGTATATTTATATGTTCATTCAAGACCATAATAAATTTTAGTGTTAC
>NW_008344190.1:14860-16060 GCF_000622305.1 Nannospalax galili | reverse complement strand
GCCTTGTCATTTTAATCCTAATTTGTGATTAGTGACACATTTAAAATTGTCATTATTTTTCTTTGAATCTACTCCCCACCACTTTGTGGGACAACTGAACACATGGATTTGGATTTTCATTCACATTGAAAGAAAGGTGTAAACGTGAGATTCTGGGTAAAGTTCTTTTAAGACTAAAACATAAAGGCATGCTTACATGTATGTGCACCTTCTACAATATGTATAGAAACAGATGACTACAGGCAGAAATTCACAATGGTTATGTGTGATTGAAATTCCTTTGCTGTGACAAAAGACCTGAAATATGAATAAAGTGAAAGTTTATTTTTTAACAGTTACACAGTTTTTGATACATTTCTGTCTGTTTCTATTGATATGGGTTACAGAGAAACAAAATGTAGGAGTCTATGTGACAGAGGGGACAATTCTCATCCTGAAGAAAGGAGAGACAGGGAGGAACAAAGATTGAGATAGAGATAGAGAAGTTCTCTCTGAGGGCAAAGGCAAAATATGTGCTTCAATGTGGTACATCAGTGGCCTAATCTCTTCCAATCATGGCTTAATCGAGGAACAGCTATGAAGTCATGGTCATGATCCAATTGCCTTTCCATAAATCTTTTTCTGAATCTTGATGTCAAGACCCAAATATTTAACAGCTGAGACTCTGGGAGTTGATTTTGTTCATGTAATGAAATGTTCATGACTTACTAGCCAACAAAAGAGTGGAAATCATGAAAGGTAACTTATTTGCTGTGCTATACCTTCAGCAGCTTGTAAAATGCTCCATACATCACACTGTGATTTTAGGCAGTGTTAGATGCCTAGGATAAGTGGCTTGGCTCTGAGTTTGATTCAGCACAGTATTTAAAAGGTCACATATCTCACGGATCCTGAATCTCCCTATGTAATTTATGTGACTTGCTTGCATATTATACATGTGAGAAATACTATAATAGTTTACATTAGAAAATTATGTATTTCTGTGAAAATATATGTGATGTTGGATGAATTCATGTAGCACAACAGTGCTTAGGATTGAACTTGAAAATACAAACTAGAATCTGTTAATGTAAACATGTTTTAAAAGATGCTCAGTATTCCTTTTTTATTTTTTTGATGTTTTTTCAGACAGGGTCTCTCTGTAGCCCCAGCTGCTGTCTTGGAATTCACTATGTAGACCAGGCTGGCCCTGAACTCTGT
>NW_008344190.1:7656-11201 GCF_000622305.1 Nannospalax galili | reverse complement strand
GTCACTTTTGCCATACTGTCTTTGAATAGAGATTGTTTATATCAGAGCCCAGACAGGCTTGTTCCCCTCAAGTTAATGCCAATGCATATGAAGTTGAAGTCATCAATGGAGTTGCACCCAAAGTCTGACTTAGGTTAACAATGTGTGCCTAAATTCATCCTGTAGCTATTCCAGAGTCCATAATTTGCATAAATCTCCTTAGAATTTGGCATAATCCTCACATTGGTTCCATGGCTTGTGAACTGAGGGCTATTGTGGTTGGGAAATTGGAATGGAAATGACTAAAATCCTGTATCAGAGAAAATGTGAGCCAAAATCATGTTGCATTTCTGGAGGGATTGTAAAGAATATTGCTGCTATTCAGAACTTGAAAGATGTAGGGGGTGGGAGAGATCTAACATCTCACTTTAGCATTCCTATTTGGTCGGTGAAGAACATTGATGGATAACATAGACATACACTTATTTAATACGTAATCAATCCATGAGTCTAATTGCAGCTGTGGTGCCAGCTCTGGTGTTCTTACTTGAGCTAATTAACATACCAGCAGGAACTAGTGTAAAGTTAATAGAATTGCAAATGTAATACCTGGTGTGATGGTGCAGGCCTTTAATCCCAGTGCTTGGGAGGCAGAGGCAGGTGGATTCAAGGCCACCCAAGTCTCTGTAGTCCAGCTGAGGGCTACAGGAGACCCTGTCTCATCCCCCCACAAAATAGTGTTGCAAATGCTTTATCACCTTACATGTTAGTAAGGACCACTAGAAAAAATTTTCTATCAAGTGTCAAGGCCAGCATTATTGTTGTCCTGTTCCACATCAACTGTTTACTAAATGTGTATTCCAATGTCTTAACATGGTTTACAGTGACTTTGATCTTTTATGTTTTCCACAAGGTACCACATTGTTTATTCATATTGAAAAACTTATGCTCACTGAGAGAAGTTAACAACCACTATGAACTCACTAATACATATGCAGGTCATAGGACAGGAAATAAATCATATTCAAATTTAAGGGTCTTCTAGATCAGTGAAGTTTCTAGAAATGTAGAAGTCAGGGGCATGGAGAGATATTTCTTTTGATTTCTAGGATAAAGCTTGGGCCTATATTCTCCTACTACCACATAAAAGGCAGAGCACTGAGTGTACCTATTTGGATTTTGGAGGCAGCACAATACTCTTGGGCATATAACTCTGAACGACAAACCAAATGACTGCAAATATGGCTAGTTGGCGGGGGGGAGGTGTCTTTTTTTGTCCTTTTTGAGGCAGGGTCTCCCTGTAGCCCCAGCTGGACTAGAACTGGCTATGTAGACCATGCTGTCCTCAAACTCACAGAGATCTACCTGCTTCTGCCTCCCAAGTGCTGGGAGTAAAGGTGTGCACCACCATGCCTAGCATCTAGCTTTGAGTGATCCTAAAAGAGTAGAGAAAAATATCTTCAAGAGTTTCAGGCTGATGTGCATGCTATCATAAAATATACACCATATGATTCAGCATGCCCTAAATTGTTTGATGTTTAATGTTTGACACTGAACCTGATTTGAATCTGTGGCAAGTTTCTTATATAAATACATGTGAAGAACTTGGGGATATGAGCCTTGCTGTGAAGTTATCTTCAGACCGCTCTTACCCATTTGAAGGACAGTTCTTTACCCACTGTTGTGGTTTGAATGAGAATGTCCCCCACAAGCTCCAAGTATTTGCACTTTTTGTTTTCAGTTGGTGGCCCTGCTTTGGGAAATCTTAGAAGGTTGCGTATTGCTAGAAGAAGCATGTCACTGGTGCCAGGCTTAGAGTTTTGAAAAAAAATATTTTTTGACACTGAACCTGATTTGAATCTGTGGCAAGTTTCTTATATAAATATGTGTGAAGAACTTGGGGATATGAGCCTTGCTGTGAAGTTATCTTCAGACCGCTCTTACCCATTTGAAGGACAGTTCTTTACCCACTGTTGTGGTTTGAATGAGAATGCCCCCCACAAGCTCCAAGTATTTGCAGTTTTTGTTTTCAGTTGGTGGCCCTGCTTTGGGGAATCTTAGAAGGTTGGGTATTGCTAGAAGAAGCATGTCACTGGTGCCAGGCTTAAAGAGTTTTGAAAAAAATATTTTATTTACTATATTTTATTACTTTTATTTCATGTGTATAAGTGTATTGCCTATATGTGTGTAAGTGCACCCATGTCATGCAATGCCTTCAAAGGTCAAAAGAGGGTGTTGGATTCCCTGAAACTGGAGTTACACTCAGATGTTAGCTGCCATGTGAGTGCTGGGAATCAAACCAGGTCCTCTACAAGAGAGGTCAGTGCCCTAGTCTGCTAAGCCTTCTCTTCAATCCCCCTGCCCACCCCCCTTTTTGTCTTTTTGAGATAGGTTCTCTCTGTAGCCCCATCTGGCATGAAACTTACTTTGCTGACCAGGCTGGCATTGAACTCACAGAGATTTTCCTCCCTTTTCTTTCTAAGTGCTTGGATTAAAGTTGTGAGTCATCACTCTCAGCGGAGAGTTCTTAAGTTTGGCCAGATTTCCAGTCACCCTCTGCTCCTGTGC
Source organism: Nannospalax galili (assembly GCF_000622305.1). Lineage (NCBI taxonomy): Eukaryota > Metazoa > Chordata > Mammalia > Rodentia > Spalacidae > Nannospalax > Nannospalax galili. Next base: position 8,654 of record NW_008344190.1, on the reverse strand, counting down.
CTGCTTGAAGATGTAAGCGCTTACCCCTGTAATCTTTCTCCTCTTTTCCATGTTGGACTCTAATCACTCTGGAATCTGAAAAGTTAAGTTCAAATAAGCTCTTGTTCCCATAAATTCTCTTGGTCATAGTGTTTTATCACAGCAACAAGAATGTAACTAACACAGAATTTGGTGCCAGAGTGTGGGCTGCTTTCTCTGAAGATCCTGACCATCTTTGTGGGAGGAATGTGGAAGAATGAAAGTTTGGGCTAGAAAAATCTATTTATTGCTGTAAGCAAATGATACAGTGTTCCACATAACTGGGAAAAGACCTCTCAGATTCAAAAAAGGTCCGAATCAGTGGAATCCATTTGCTGGCCAGTGACTGCACTCTCTGAACCCATTTAGATAATGCCACACTAACTGGGAGGGAATGAGAGCGTTTAAAGGTAAAGTCCAAAAGGTAAAGTCTCTTGCTACAGTAGCCATATAAGCAATTACAAAAGACAGATAAGCCTCAACTGGGCCTCCCAGGAATATATGCGTTCATTCCTCAATTCTTCCCAGATCTTGTGGCCTCAGGCTAGGGTAGGGTCTGGGACTGCTCAGCAAGTTGGCTTACACAAAGTGGAGGAGCTCAGGCTATTACACAGATGAATGGGCCATTTTATTAGTACCCTGGAAGATGGTGCTGAAAGAAAAGTAGTTTCTGAGGGAAATAAGTACTTAAGCAGAAACTGGGAAATTTTGGCAAAGAGTCTGTCTAGATAATATCCACAGCATAAAAGGCTAACTTGAACTGTCATGGACTAATTTTTTTGATGGAGGAAACTTCAATACAGCCTAATTTAGAAATGTTTGGCCATTAATGTGCAATATTTTGCAGATCTACTGTGAAAATGAGCAAGTAGGTCATAAAGAAATGCAGAATGCAGTTTTCATTGAAAAAAAGCACTAGGAATATTAAAGTTGGAGCCAAGACATGTGCAGAAGCATAGGACCTTTTTGATAAAGAGATT
>NW_008344190.1:0-6026 GCF_000622305.1 Nannospalax galili | reverse complement strand
AAATGCAAAATGCAAGGCCCAAAAGTCAAGAGCATAATCAGAATGAGGAGGGGTCCGAGTAAGGTTGAAATCAAAGTGGTCAACCAAGGGGAGCTATTGAACCAGGATTCAAAACATCCTTGTTTCGCTCATTCTCTCTTCTCTCTTCAAGCCAGACTTTCTCTAACCTTGGCCAGGGATTCTTTGATGACCCCAGAGTAATCCACATAAAATCAACACTCTTCCTTAAGGGCAGCGCAGAGGCCTCCATACTGCAAGAACAACAAGTCTAGGCCTTTCCTATTCTGCAGAACCATTTCTGCCAAGGAGGTTAGGGATTCTTGTAGATGGGAAATAGACTTTTCTAAGTTCTGGAAGTCCATGTCTATTGCAGCTCTAAGGCTATGGTAGTTTTGGTTTGTAAGGTCAAGGCTGAAATTCCTGTACCTTCTGCCAGCCCCAATCCCAAAAGAATGGACAGGGTGATGGCAGTAACAACTTCTCTTTCCTGGCAATTATGGTGAAGGGATCCTTGCTTGGTCAGGGCCCTATTTATATCCTTGCCTGAGTGATAAATAATTCTAGGGACTAGTTGTACTAGAACACAAAAATCTGATGATTGATTAAGAACTTTGGAATGGACACATGGGGTTAATCCCAAAGTACATGCCCATCATCCTTGATCTGGTGATAGCAAGTACAAGTTATTGACCAGCACTGGAAGAGTCTGGTTGCACAGGGCAGTGTATTCATGAGGGGGCTTGCCTATACATAGCCCTGATCCTGAAACATCTTGTAGCATAAGCCTGATTCCTTCCTGCTGAGCCCATCTACTGCTGCCTTGGTCCGGCGCTAGGGTGATGTTTCCTATGAATGCAATCACCTCATAGTATGGGGGCCTTGATGCATAACATAGCCAGCATGATGAGATGAGGGCTGGCCTTTTATCATTGAGTACCTGGTAAATCTGGACCATTAATGACCAAATCAGGTCAGTGTCACCTGTAGGAAGGCCATTGCTGTCAGAATAGCCATTATTTGAAGGGGCTGCTGTGGTTGACAAGATTGATTCAGAGGTGACCTTTAAAACAGCACCCCCAAGGGGACCGAACGGGTCTGGTACTGAGGAATTCTTACTCTTAATCGAATAGAGAATAAAGTTCCTAGATCTGGTTCGGTCCAGCCAACATAGAGTCTTATTTCCCAAATTTTTCCCACTTCCCAGCCAGTGGCTCTCTTTTCTTATTCAGTAAAACTGACATTGAACCTACCATTTTTATGAGGATTAGTGGTTATCTGTTGCTCGCACATTACCTTAATAAGATCTATTCCCTGAGGGGTCCACCGTATGTGTCCCATTGTTTCACAGCCCCACCGAGCACAGTAAGTAGAGCTATCCTCTCCAAATCTGTTTCTCTGGGACTTGTATTTTGGCGTTCCAGGCCCTTGGGAAACATAGAACCAGCCTGGTTTTCTGTATGGGCCTGGAAAGTTAGAGAATGAGGATGTGCTCCTCCCTTAGGATTGAAATCAAAGAAAGCATCTAAATGGGAGTGCAGATTTGGGAACCAAGTAGCCAGAGGTTCTACTTGGGAGATCTGAAAGAATATATTACATCCTATCACATCTTGGAGGTCCCAAGTCAGACTCATAGGTTGATGTGGGCTTCCTGGAGCAGGAACAGCTATCATGGGGAACAAAGTATGTACGGTCAACAGTTTGATAATCGGGTGAGCTTTAGCTTGAGCTGATTGTTGGAGTCCTTTGAAACTCTACATCCTGAAGCTGGGGATGTGCAGTCCTCTACAGCAAATGGGTCAGCTGGCAGTACATATTTGTGGTGATGATGCTACACCATCCACTTTGAGGGCTGTGGGGGTGGTCAGTAGGATGACATAGGGCCCCTTCCACCGTGGCTCTAAGGATCCTTGCCGATGCCTCTTAACATAGACCCAGACACTGGGTCAATATCGATGAGGTTCTAGAGGGGGTCCTGTCTCATAAAGAGCACATAGTTTAGGCTATACAAGTTTATGGGACCATTGGACTCCCCTGAGGTCATTCAACAGGTCCCGATCTTTAAATTCAGTAATCTTTTCTGCCTGGAGGTTAGGAATAATGGGAGGGGGTATTCCAAACATGATCTCAACAGGGGTTAATACCATCTGGTAAGGGGAGTTACATACACGATAGAGGGTGAATGGAAAGAGAGTCACCCAGTCACTGCCAGTCTCTAAGGTCAATTTAGTTAAGGTCTCTTTCATTCTCTAGTCATTCTCTCTACCTGTCCTGAATTCTGGGGTCTATAAGCACAATGTAGTTTCCAATCAGTCACCAGAACTGTGGCCAGACTCTGACTTACCTTGGACACAAAAGCTGGTCTATTATCTGACCATATCAACTGTGGAAAGCCATACCTGGGGAGGATGTCTTCCAACTATTTCTTTGCCACCATTTGAGCAGTTTCTTGTTTAGTAGGGAAGGCTTCAGCCCATTCTGAAAATGTATCTGCAGATACTAGCAAATAACAGTATCCATACCTGCAAGGTTTTACCTCAGTGAAATCTGTTTCCCAAAAGGCTCCAGGTTTTCTCCCTCGAAGTCTTATTCCTGGGTTTCTAATATTTGGCACCTCATTAGTGAGTTGGCAATCTTTACAGCCATTGACAATGTCTTTAATATTTAAATTAGCATCCTTGATTTTTACTTCGAGATGTCGAATTAAGTCCTGCATCCTCTTGATGCCCATATGGGAAGAATGGTGTATTTTTGCCGACATTTTTTTTCCTAATTTTTCTGTATAAGCTTCCCTTCTGCAGACATCCACCATCCTTCCAGGCATTGGGTCCTCGGCAGTCCCTTTATCCATTTCAGGTCCTCCCTGGTGTATTTGGTCTTTTCGGGGAGGTTTGGGTCACCTGGGTCAATTAGTGTGGTGACCAAGATTGAGTCAATTTGGAAGGCAGCCTGTTTAGCTGCCTGATCTGCTCGATCATATACTTGGTAATTTGGATCGTCCCCTTTTTGATGACTTGGGCAGTGGATAATTGGCAATTCCTTTGGCAGCCAGAGAACCCTCAGCAATGTTAGGATTTCTTCTTTATTTTTGAAAGTCTTTTCCTCTGCCATTAATAAGCCCCATTTCTGACATATTGTCTAATGATGTGCTCAGTGGCAAAGACATATCGGCTGTCCATCCACACATTAAGCTTTTTGTCCTTTCCCAATACCAGTGCCTTTTTAGGGCAATAAGTTCAGCCTTTTGGGCTGAAGTGCCAGTGGGAAGAGGCTCTGCCCAAGTGATGTCAGTTAATGATACTACAGCAGCCCCTGCATACCTCTTGTCATCCTGGACAAAGCTACTACCATCAGTGAACTGTTAGGGTCCGTGACTCGATGGGTCCCCTCCAGATAACAAATACACGGGATTGGAGATGTAAAAATCAAGCAGAGTCTTTACTTTCCAGCTAGCTGGGGTCGACCGGCTTCCCAAGACATGCAAGTCTGGTCAGAACAATCAACCCCCATTCAGTTTCAGGTACAGATTATATAGGCCCACATAGTCATTACACAAAAAGCATTCCTCAGCAGACACTTTGATCAAACATCTTCTAAAAGCTATAGTTTCGGTTAAACATCTTTTCCAGGAAGGCTAGATCTGGTGTAAGCCTGGTGCAACTTCCCTCTCTTTGTTCCTTATCGGTTATCTGGTATGTGCAAACAGGCCTACAGGACACATTGTAAATCAACTAAGTCTGGGGTCCAGGGTCCAGGGTCCAGGAAGGAGGTTTACAGCACTTCAATTCTTAGCATTTCAACTAGGTTAATCATCCATGTGTGGTAGATACAATCAGGCAGAACAGGCAAGCTTAGCAAGTAAATCTAAATCAACATTTTAAACAGAGTTTTCTATCAAAATGCAGAGTTCTTACAGCATTCATCAAGGTATTTCATTTTTTTTTCCCAACAACCACATTTTTCTTAATGATAAAATATCGCTTTTTAAATTGTTTTCATTTATTTTTGAGAATTTCATGCATGAGTATTGTCTTTGTATTATTTCCATCCCTCCCAGTTCCCCAATAACTCCCACTGCACTGAGTCCATTTAGTGGTGTTTGTATGTCTCTGTATTTAGGGCTGCCCCTTTGGGATTAGATAACTTCTCAGGGAGCTAGTCCCTGGAGAAATCAGATTCACTCTCTCTCAGCATCCATATCTTTTATCAATCAGGCTTGAATGCTTGGTTGGAAATATGAATACTGTTAGCTATTATACTGGGACAACAGGCATAAACTATGACTGACTTGGGCAAAGACAGATAGTTATCCTGTGTGTAATAGAGCCTCAAGTTATTAAATTTATTATCAAAGCAAAGCAAATAGTATTTTATACACAGTTGTTATGCCAGAGCTATCGCCTGCTTAATTGTCAGGAAATGAGGATCACTGAAATGAACCTCTCAGGTTCTGGTTGGTCCCTGAGGGCTGGTTCTCATGCATTTTGTCCAAACCCCTGTGGCCTTCTGTTTGGCTTCATTTATTCTTCATTGGTCTGCCTTCCTCCCCACTGGTCATTAGGCAACAACTGCTCCACCTGGTGGTGTACGACATAACTCTGCCGAATTACCTTTCTTCTCTTCCTGCCTTCATACTCAGACCTTTTTCTGAGCTTTAGGAAGAAAAATGTCTCTCCTTTACACTGTTCCTTCCAAAAATGTGTGCACCAGACCTTTATTAATTATCCCCAGTACAGCTGAGACCATGATAATTCTTGTTTAGGCTTTACTGAGACACTGTGGAAAAAAGGAAAGGGGTTTGTGTCAGAACTGCTAACAACCCTGCCCCAAATCATGCCTATATCTGTGGCCACTTACTGGTTTATCTTTCTCTTACTAGTTGGCCTATGAGCAGCCACTTTGAGACCTGCCAAAAGAGCCTGGTGGTAAACCAGAAGCCTCCCTTTACCTTCTGCAGTATTATAATCCCAATCAGGCTGGGTCAATGGATAGGCAGCATCAATCAGTGTTGGGTCAGTAGTAGGGACACCAGTATTGCCAGGAATTAACTTCCTGGCTTCTATTTGGATACATTCCCTTTCCTCTGTGGTAAACAGGACCTGTAATAATTGATGACAATCATCCCAAGTGGGTTGCTGTGTGAATAAGACAGTTTCTAATAAATTAATATGCTCCTTAGGATTTTCAGAAAAGGGAGCATTCTGGGTTCTCCAGTTGTAAAGGTCACTAGTGGCAAATGGCCAATAGTGATGGGGCTGGTTGCCAGCCTCATCCACGGGGCCGGTGACTCTGAGGGATAGAACAGTAGAGTCTGGACCCTCCAGTGTTGCTGCCCTTCTACTCCTAGTCCCCTGAGCTGGTCCCCACTGTGCCTGTGAAGAATCTGATACCAGGGGTGCTGGTTTTGGAGGGGGTACCTCCTGTGGAGGAGGTGGATAAGGAAGGGGAGGAAAAATTAGATCTTTCTCTGTGCTGCTCTGTAAGACAGGGTACAGTGACAGTACTGATGGTTTTGTTTCAGGCTTGCATGCTTTCTGGGTTGTCGTTTGCCATTCTGCAGCCATCAGCACCTCAGTTTTCTGTAAAGGAAGAAAAGACTTGACTCAAGGAGGGAGGTTATTAACTAAATCTTCCCAGACCATTATGTATGATATTTGATCCAAGTGTCCCATACATGGTTGAAAAATAATTTTTTCAACCACATTAATGATAGCAGGATCAAAGGTCCCCTCTGAGGGCTATCCCACACTGAAAGTGGGCCATTAAGACCTGCAGAAAGTAGTTAGTTTATCCTTCCTGACAACAACAGAGAGGTTATGGGCTCGAGTCTTAACCTCTCCAAAATGTGCAAGAACTAGGTCCAGGGGTGTAAAGGGAGCCTGTCCCATTGCATCCATCTCAGTCATAGAGAAATAGACAACTAAAGGCAAAACAGAGAGCCAGAAAGACACACAGAAGGCCAAGTAACAAATCCCCCCACTCATGCGGAAGAAAAACTGAAAGTGGACAAGGGTCCTTTTATTGTTACA
>NW_008344189.1:11480-12992 GCF_000622305.1 Nannospalax galili | reverse complement strand
AAAATATTCAACTTCGGTCTTAACGAAATGATATGAACTGCAGCAGTACACCAGATAAAGACACTGAGCTGAGAAAAATCAGTTGGCCAGACTTTGACTTCACCTGTCGACTTCTCCACAAGACCAACGCAGAGCTACTGCCTTTGTGAACATCACCTCCAGATCAGTCCAGCTTTCCACCCAGACACCCAATAGGTGGCTCCAAAATGAAACTGGGTTTCACTTCTATGAATTAGAAATCCACTGGTCTAAATGGGATGCCATGGTTTTGAGTTTTGAGAAAAGCTCCTTTCACACAACTGTGAGATCTGTCACACCTACACCTGCATTTTCATTGGCATTACATATTTAGGACCTATAATGGATCTTGCACCCTCCATACCCTGGCATTGGGGAAGGACTCAAAATTTGTATAAATCTGAACCTCATGGGCATATGGTATGATGTGTATTCATACCAGAGAATGACACTCAAAAGAAATGATTCCATCAAAGTCTAGTTTAGTAAATATACTGTACTTACAGAAGAATGGGTGAGGGGTTATTTACAGGACCACGATTGACAGAAAGATAGCTGTTCCTTTGAAAGAACCCCTTACCATGTGTGAGGCCTAACAAAAGCTCCATCTAGAAGAGTTTCTGAATAACTACTAGGGAACTTCAAGGCCAGAGAGTCCAATTCTTCAGTATTTGTTTGTGTTTATATGTTAATCTTTATATGTATATATTATGTTGATAAGGGGCACTGTGAACCTTGTTTCAGTAGATTACTAAGCTTCCTAAGTTGCCTTCGGTAACATCTAACACCAAGGAGCAAAGGTGTCATAGGGAAAACTCTTCTTTAGCTCATCCTAAAAGCAATCTAATGAGTCAAAGCAATCCTTATATCATTACAACAAATTTATCATAAAAATAGAGAAAAATAATCTCATTTCTTTGGGAAGCACAAAAAAACACTAGGATAGCCAAAATAATTCTCAACAATAAAAGAACTCTTAGAGACATTATCATCCCTAATCTCAAACAATACCATAAAGCAATAACAATAAAAACAGATGGCACTGGCATAAAAACAGACATATCGATCAATGGAATAGAAGTGAGGACTCAGTTTGAGTCCACATAGTTACAACAACTTGATTTTTAACAAAGGGACCCAAAAAACACACCAAAGGAAACAGCATGTTCAAAAAATGGTGCTAGTCAAACTGGATTGCTACATACAGAAGAATGAAACTAGATCCCCATCTTGCACCATGTACACACCCAACTCCAAATGGATCAAGGTCTTCAACATAAGACCTGATACACAGAATATTCTAAAGCAGAAAGTAGGGAATACAAACTATGAGACACAGGAAAGGACTTTTTGAACAAGGCTTCTACAGCACAGATATTAAGTTTACAATTGACAAATGGGATCTCATGAAACAAAAAGTCTTCTGTACAGCAAAAGACAGTATCATCTAAGTGAAGAAGCAACCTCCAAAATGGGAAAAAGAAGCTTTATCAG
>NW_008344189.1:8990-9881 GCF_000622305.1 Nannospalax galili | reverse complement strand
TTTATTTTATGTATGTGAACATATTGTGTGAATGTATTTAATTGAATCTGTCCCTTAAAGTGTCTGAAGAGGTCACAAGAAGGTGTCAGATCCCCTGAAACTAGAATTACCAATTGTTCTTAGCCTCAATATATATATATGCTGCAAACCCAACCTGAGTCCACTGCAAGAGCAAACATCGCTCTTAACTGCTGAATCATCTCTCCAGTCTCCCTTTTAAAATGTATATTTTCAATGAAATTTTGTGGATTTCATACATTTTAATCATATTTAGAACCCCTCCCATATCTTGCACACCACCATAGACTGCTCATAGGATTTTCTGCGTTCTGTCACATATGTAAAAGCATATCAAGTCAGGTTTCTGTACCCAGATGTCCCTTGATGTGAGTTCATCCACTGGAGCCTAGTCAGCTTCTCTAGCATCACTCCCTTAAAGAACATCAACTCTTCCTCACCAAGCAGTGATAAGCAAAAGTTGGGGCCTCCTGCCCATTTCCCCAGTTCTCTCCTGGTGTTTGTTCGATTGAGTTTTGTTGGAATTGTGCATTCTGTCACCAATGCTGTACATTCTTATGAACAATTTCCCAGGTGCCTATAAGATGTTAATTGCTTATATTCATGCACCACCTGTGACTCTCAAAATCTTTCTGTCCCCTCTTCCATAATGAATGAGGTTTAATATACAAGTGCTATCCAGGGGCATGGACTTCCTCTTTTAAAACTGTTGACCAGGATTTGATAGACCCTCAAACAACACTGACAATTGCCCCAGCTCTTGGTTACACACCAGAACTTGACAGTAAGACCCTATTGCTGAAGACACTACACACATGTTGGGGAACAAACAAGGAGAAATCAAGCTGGTACTGACTTCAAGGGGAAATCAAA
>NW_008344189.1:5988-7794 GCF_000622305.1 Nannospalax galili | reverse complement strand
CATGTAAAGGTAGAAAGTGGAAGAAAATGGCTCCATAAAATTGTCTTCTGACCTCCACACATGTATCTGCTCTCTCTCTCTCTCAATAATAAAATTTAGAAAACAAACAACAAAAAAATAGAAAAGAAAAAGAAATAGTTGGACTCACTTCTTTTTGTTTACAACCCACTGAGGGGTTTTCTCTCTTATTTTATGTATTTTTAATCTTGAAAATTGAATTTTAAAACATGACTCTAAATGTCAAAGCTATAGAAAAAATGTATAGAGGAGTGACGAGCCCCCACAGTCCTCCTGCCCTGTTTCCAACCCTCCTCCCTTACACCCTGTTCCCAGTCCCCACCCAGCCTTGCCAATTTCATTAGTTTCTCATTTAGCCTTCTTAGATTTTCTTTTCTGTTCTTTTTTTAAATATTATTTTTTAGAAGAAGCATATCATTACAGCTTTAATGTACTCAATAACAGTTTCCAGAGCAAAGATACATCTCTTTCAAAAGTGGCTATAAAATTTTTAGGTTCGCTATTGAATTAATACAGTTGTATAATATTGAACTCAGGATAAGCCCTGCAAGACATAAAATTGAATGAGTTTTTAACCTTTAAAAAACATGTCCATTTCATTTTAAAATATATTGTTTCTTACAGACTCATTGCTTTAGCTAATAACACTGAGATGTTGGTGCACGTGTCTCTAATCTGTGTGTATCTGATTATTACTAGTCATAATCAGTTGCACTTGGATCCTTGGCACCTGTGTATGTCTACAAAGTCATCGGGGAGATTTCATTGGTAATGTTTATCACCTCTATTAATTAACATGATGTAAATTTTTATGCTTCCTCCTCAAATATAATTCACTTTTTTAATTTGTTGATTGTGTGTGTGTGTATGTGTGTGTATCACACAGAACATCCCAAAGCATCTTATTCAACTATACACCCACTTCCCAGATGGCACCCTCCCATAGCCTCCCTCCCCCACTAGAGCCCTTATACTCTGTTATCCCTGTAACTGTCCGCTGTGTTGTCAGCACCCCCAGATGTTCCCCACTACTTGTCCACCTGGTGAATCTAGTCAGCCTATCTAGGGGTCTTTGTTTTAGGAAAGTCAGCTTTTCCTCAGCTAGCAGCAATCAGTTGTCAAAATTCCTTTACATATGACTGGGGCCTACAGTTCATTTTCCCAGTTCTAACCTGGGTTACTATCGGGGAGTCCCTTGGGCACATACTTAAAAAAATTTTTTAGAAACCATGAAATTCTGGAATCAATTTACCAAATTATAATATTCATGTACATACTATATACATATTTGGGCCCTTGAGTTCTTTCTGACTCATGGGGCCTGATGCTTTCTTACAGTGGATTTCTTTCCCATCTATACTGTTCCTTTCTTTTGAATACTTTGCTCCCTACTTTGCAATCTGAGTGGGCTTTCACTTCGTTCTGGAATAAGAGTCCAAGAACTTGGAAACACTCAGCTGAGACCCTGATGGTCAGAGAGAGCTAAAACTGCAGGAGAGGTGAGTGCCTGGTTTAGGCGGTCTAGAGATTGTCATCCTGATGGTCTAATCTAATGGATCTTCCTCTGCTCCCCCTAACATAAGCAGCATTGGGAAGAAAATTCAAGTGGGAACTGGAATAGCAGAAATGAAGAGAGGAAATGTCAGTCCCTTAACCTTCCACATTAGAAAATGGGAGAAACACACAGGAGAATGAGAGTTAGAAAATGAAATTACAAACAGGAAACCAATAGTCAAGAGCAACAATCAGCACACTGATTTTTTAAAACATCAATTAAAAAAAAAAAAA
>NW_008344189.1:3999-5194 GCF_000622305.1 Nannospalax galili | reverse complement strand
CAACAACTTGTTCCCAGAAGATACTGTGGTGGAGAGTGGCAGGAAAGAAGAGCCCTCTGGGGGTGTAAATCCAAGCAGGACCAATAATGACAATGGGAAAGGGAGGATTCAGTGACCATATAAGATACTGAACCCCTCCCTTTCCAAAAGGGAGCTGTTTGCTTACTTCACTAAAGCTGTTTCTGTTGCTCTATCCATATTTTGGTTTTCTGTCTCTCCCAGACAGTCAATCTCTTGACTCTCTCATGACTGAACTTCCTATTCCCTTGACAATCACTCCAACCCGTTTACAACACGGGTTCATCTTGCCTCCTATAGAAGTTCAAGAGCACTGTGCCTGTGAGCCTCTTGGAGATCTCCATCTACTCTGTGAGAATCAAGTGAAATTCACCCTCACCAATCTCCAAACTGTAATAAATATCTAAGACCCTCTCACCTGTCTGGGATCTATCATGTAAATTTAATCTTTATATGGTATTTCTTTTATCCACTCCATGTCCTACAGAACACCAATACCCACTTCAGGGAATTCATCCTGTCCCTGATACTCCAGGGTGAACTCAAACTATTCTTGGATCCAGGTTAAACTTTCCTAAAAGTTACAACCCACATTTTACTCCAGTTGCAAAGCCTGCCTATATCCTCTCAGGACAATGCTGACAATATTGCTGGTCTCCGTACTGGGTCTGTGTGGCTTAACTGCCTGATTACTGCTCTCACACTCCTTACCTGCTGTGATTGGGTCACTTTTACCCATTTGACATCCTGTTATTCCTGATCCTACCTGAAACATCATCATATCACGTTCTCTAATAATCTACGATCTCTTCAGTCACCACAGCTGAACCTTCACAAAGGACTGCAGATTTGACTGCTCTTTGATCCTAATTGGAGTGTCGATGTCCACCCAGCCATTACATGAAAATGGACTCCAGGGCTGGAGAGAGAGGTCAGTAGTTAAGAGCACATGGTGCTCTTGCAGAGGACCCAGGGTTCAATTCCCAGCACCCACATGGTGGCTACCAACCATCCATAACTCCAGTTTCAGGGTATCCAATTTCCTCTTCTGGCCTCCATGGGTGTTGTACACACATGGTGCAGTTACATATGCAGAGAAAATATTCATACACATAAATAAAAAAAAATTTAATGGACTCAGTTAACAGACATCACCTCAGAACCATTTCCAATGGAC
>NW_008344189.1:0-2771 GCF_000622305.1 Nannospalax galili | reverse complement strand
TTCATCACACCAAACATCCAAGTTTTCCTCAAAAAACAGTAAGCCCTTTATAAGATCTCACCTAAGAGCTCTGCTCACCTGACACTATTCCTATGGTACAGTGGGCATCATATGCATGTAGGCACAGGAGTGGGTAGACACAGATTGGCATCTTATACTTATCCTACCTTGTCAGCTGAGTTAGCCATAGGAGTATAACATATCTCAAGGACCCACAAGTCCCTTAATGACCAAGTTCATCCTCTTGCTAAAGGGCTCAAAAACAACTGTCTATGTTAATTGTAACAAAAAAGAGATGGTAAAGCAACAGTGGTCATTCAGGAAAAGGACAGCTGACAGAATTCCTTTCAGGAATTAGGCTTATGAGGAGAATGGGCATTGGGACCATGATCAGATCTAGAGGACTGAGGAAGAATATTAGATAGAAAATGGCCCAATAGGACTAACTTCCAAAATGAGATTAACCAAACACCCTACCATAGATCCCTAAGTCCTCACACAGGCAGTCCCTTCACTGCCAAATTCCCAGCCTCCAGATCAGGCAGACAAACCTGCTCAGCCAGGACTCTGGTAAGTCAATTCCAGCTCACTGCCTCTCTACCCGGTCTCTCTCAACTACCCCCATCCTCCTGCAGGCTGCTCTCACAGGTGGGCTCCAATTTCTTCACCTCAGGAGGACTAGCTACACCTTTTCTCTCATCCAACCCCTGTCCCCTGCTGGCCTCTCTCACAGGTGGGCTCCAATTCCTTCATCTCAAGTCCCAGGACTATCTTCCCAAACCTGATTAACTAAACACCCTACCATAGATCCCTAAGTCCTCACCCAGGCAGACCCCTCACCCCAAATTCCCAGCTTCCTGATCAGGCAGACAGACCTGCTCAGACAGGATTCTGGTAAGTGAGATCCAGCTCACTGCCTCCCTACCCCATTTCCCTCATCCACCCTTCCTTTGCTGGCTTCTGTCACAGGCAGGCTCCAAATCCTTCATCTCAGGTCCCAGGACTAGCTTCCCAAACCTGACTAACTAAACACCATACCACAGATCCCTATGTCGCCCCCTGGCAATCCCCTCATGACCAACTTCTCAGCGTCCCAATCAGGCAGACAGACCTGCTCACTCAGGACTCTGACCAGTCTACACACAGCAAGAACTTGAAATATCCACCAATTTGTCTTCCACTCCTAAACAAAAAGAAACTAAGCTACATAAACAAAATTAACAGAACCAAAATTAAATTAAAAAAGCAGAATTGAAGTGCCTGTTGAACACATAACCAACAATGAACAACCAAATGGCATATGCCCAACTGTTAATGCAAAAACACAAACAATATGAAAACCCAGGAAAATATGTCTCCAACAAAGCCCACAAATCCTATAGAAGTGCACTTCTTTGAGAACCACACTTCAGAACTCCGGGACGCAAAATTTAAAACAACAATTATAAACATGATCAAAGAAGTTCAAGAAAATGCAAACAATTCAAGGAGGAAAGGCATAAACTTTTGAAGGAAGCCCAAGAATATACAAATATGTGGCTTAATTAAATATCAAAAACAATTCAGAACTTGAAAAGCAAATTCACTAAAGAGATAGAAATAGTGAAGAAAACCCAAATGGAAATGAATACAGGACTGAAAAACTCAATAAACCAGTTAGGAAAAAACAGGAGGAAGTCTCAGAAGCAAAATGAATGACATAGAAAAGAGAGTATCAAGATTGAAGGATAAAATTGAAGATATGGACTCCTTTAACAAAGACTATGTTAAATTCATAAAAACACAGGAATGGAATATTCAGGAAATGTGGGAAAACAGGAAACAACCAAATCTATGTATTATGGGCATACAGAAAGGAGAAGAAACTCAATGGCATCGAGCAGATCTTTAATATGATTATAGAAGAAAACTTTCCTAAATTAAGGAAAGATATACCTAGAGAAATAGAAGACACAGAAAATACCATTAAGACATGATCAAAACACAAAGTCCCCACAGCATATCATAATAAAAACATTAAATGTACAGAACAAAGAAATGGTATTGAAAGCAGCTAGAGAAAAACAACAAGTTACATATAAAGGAAAATCCTTCAGAATTACAGCTGACTGTTCAGTGCTAACTATGAAAGCCAGAGAGCCTGGAATAAAGTATTCCCAGTTCTAAACAATCATGGATGCCAACCCTGAATATTTTATCCAGCAAAATTATCTATTAATGTCGAAGGATATCTGTGAATTTGTTTCCATGACACAAATAGACTGAAAGAATTCATGTCTTCCAAACCAGCACTACAGAGAAGACTTGAAGCAATACAAAGGACAGAAGAAAGAATAACTATGCCCAAGAGGCTACAGGAAGGAAATAAAGAAAGGTATAGCAATGAAAACACAAAATAGGGCCATAAACACAAAGAAATTAAAATGGCAGCATACAGTAGACACATTTCAATAATAACACTATATATCAATGACCTCAACTCCCCTGTCAAAAGACACAGGCTGATGCAATGGATCAGAAGAGAAAACCCATCTTTTGTGATTTTCAAGAAACACATCCCACCTTCAAGACACTATTTTAAGGATAGAGAATGGGAAAAAACGGGGAAAAAAAAAAAAAAAAACTAAGCAAATGGCCCTAAGAAGCAAGTAGGTATCTCAATTTTAATATCTGATAAAATGACATCAAATGAAACCTTATCAGAAGAGATAAGGAGGGTTACTTCATTCTAATCAAAGGAACAATTAACTAAGAAGACATTACAATCTTGA
>NW_008344188.1:12315-15776 GCF_000622305.1 Nannospalax galili | reverse complement strand
GTCATCACAATGCTCCAATATTATGTCACAGTGCTCCAATGTGACATCACAGTGCTCCAATGTGACATCATAATGCTCCAATCTGCCAACAATATGGACCAATATGACATTATTTAAGTCCAATGTTCCATCACAATGTTACATTGACTTCTCAATGTTCCATTGTGCCATCACAATGCTTAATGTGCCATCAAAATGCTCCAATGTGACATCACAATGCTCCAATATTATGTCATAGTGCTCCAATGTGACATCACAATGCTCCAATATTATGTCATAGTGCTCCAATGTGACATCACAATGCTCCAATATTATGTCATAGTGCTCCAATGTGACATCACAATGCTCCAATATTATGTCATAGTGCTCCAATGTGACATCACAATGCTCCAATATTATGTCATAGTGCTCCAATGTGACATCACAATGCTCCAATATTATGTCATAGTGCTCCAATGTGACATCACAATGCTCCAATATTATGTCATAGTGCTCCAATGTGACATCACAATGCTCCAATATTATGTCATAGTGCTCCAATGTGACATCACAATGCTCCAATATTATGTCATAGTGCTCCAATGTGACATCACAATGCTCCAATATTATGTCATAGTGCTCCAATGTGACATCACAATGCTCCAATATTATGTCATAGTGCTCCAATGTGACATCACAATGCTCCAATATTATGTCATAGTGCTCCAATGTGACATCACAATGCTCCAATATTATGTCATAGTGCTCCAATGTGACATCACAATGCTCCAATATTATGTCATAGTGCTCCAATGTGACATCACAATGCTCCAATATTATGTCATAGTGCTCCAATGTGACATCACAATGCTCCAATATTATGTCATAGTGCTCCAATGTGACATCACAATGCTCCAATATTATGTCATAGTGCTCCAATGTGACATCACAATGCTCCAATATTATGTCATAGTGCTCCAATGTGACATCACAATGCTCCAATATTATGTCATAGTGCTCCAATGTGACATCACAATGCTCCAATATTATGTCATAGTGCTCCAATGTGACATCACAATGCTCCAATATTATGTCATAGTGCTCCAATGTGACATCACAATGCTCCAATATTATGTCATAGTGCTCCAATGTGACATCACAATGCTCCAATATTATGTCATAGTGCTCCAATGTGACATCACAATGCTCCAATATTATGTCATAGTGCTCCAATGTGACATCACAATGCTCCAATATTATGTCATAGTGCTCCAATGTGACATCACAATGCTCCAATATTATGTCATAGTGCTCCAATGTGACATCACAATGCTCCAATATTATGTCATAGTGCTCCAATGTGACATCACAATGCTCCAATATTATGTCATAGTGCTCCAATGTGACATCACAATGCTCCAATATTATGTCATAGTGCTCCAATGTGACATCACAATGCTCCACTCTGCCAACAATATGGACCAATCTGCCATTATTTAAGTCCAATGTTCCATCACAATGTTACATTGACTTCTTAATGTTCCATTGTGCCATCACAATGCTCATTCTACCATCACAGTGAGCACTTGTGTCATTTTAATGATCCATTGTGTTGTCTCTATGCTCAAAATGCAAATGCTCAATGTCCACTCACAATTCCTCAATGTGACATGACAATGCTTCAATGTGTCATCAAAATGCTCCAATGTGCAAACACTATGACCCCATATGCCATTATATTGCTCCAATATGCAATCACAATATTATGGCTTCACAATGTTCCATTGTGCCATCACAATGCTCATTGTGCCATCACAATGCTCACTGTGCCATCACAATGTGCCATTGTTTCATAACAATGATCCATTGTGTTGTCACCATGTTCACTATGCAAACACGGGGCCAAATGTCCCTTGACAATCCCCCAATGTGACATCACAATGCTCCAACATGCCATCACAGTGTTACAATATGACTTCACAATGGAACATTGTGACACACAATACTCCAATGTGACAACACTATGGCTACATGTTCCATTATCTTGCTCCAATGTGCCAGCACAATGTTACAATATGAAGTCACAATGTTCCATTGTGGCATCACAATACTCACTGTGCCCTCACAATGTTCCATTGTGCCATCACAATGTTTACTGTGCCATCACAATGTGCCTTTGTGTTATTACAATGATCCATTATGTCCTCACCATGATCAGTATGCAAATACAGTGCTCATTGTCCACTCACATTCCCCCAATATGACATCACAATGCTCCAAAGGGGCATCACAATGCCCCAATGTGACACCACAATGGCCATGCATCATTCCAACGATCCATTGTATCATAACCTTCCTCAATATGCAAACACGGTGCTCAATGTTCCCTCACAATCCCCCAATGTGATATCACAGTGCTCCAATGTGGGTATATAATGCTCCAATATGATATCACTATGATCCATGTGCCAACACTATAGCCACTTGTGCCATTATAATGTTTCAATGTGCCATCACAATGTTACAATATGATTTCACAATGTTCCATTGTGCCATCACAATGCTCCTTGTGCCATCACAATGCTCCACTGTGTCATTACAATGATCCATTGTGTCATTACCATCTTCAAAATGCAAAACGGTGCTCAGTGTCCCTCCACAATCCCTCAATGTGAGATCTCAATGCTCCAGTGTGTCATCACAATGCTCCAATGTGACATCACAATGTTCCAATGTGCTAACACTAAGGCCACATGTGCCTTTTATTGTAACAATGTGCCATCACAATGTTACTGTATGAAACCACAATGTTCCATTGTGCCTTCAAAATGCTCATTGAGAGGTCAAAATGTGCCATTGTGTCATTGCAGTGATCCATTGTGTCAACACCATGCTCAATATGCAAACATAATGCTCAATTTCCCCTTATAATATGACATTCCTGCAATATGACATTACAATGCTCCAATGTGTCATCACAATGGTCCAATGTGACATAACAGTTGTCCTTGGCTCATTCCAATGATCCATTGTGTTGTCACCATGCTCAATATGCAAACATGGTACTCAATGCCCCCTCATAATCCCCCAATGTGACATCACATTTTTCCAATGTTTCATCACAATGATCTAAGATGAAATCACAATGCTCGAATGTGTCAACTCTATGGCCACATGTGTCATTAGCTTGCTCTAACGTGCCATCACAATCATAAAATATGACTTCACAATGTTCCATTGTCCAAAGACAATGCTCATTGTCCCATCACAATGCGCCATTATGTCATAAAAATGATCCATTACGTATTCATCATGCTCAATATGAAAACACAGAGCTCAATGTCCCCTCACATTCCCTCAATGTGACATCACAATTCTCCAATGTGACATCACAATGTTCCAATGTGTCATTTCAATGCTCAATTCTGCCAACACTATGGCTACATATTCCAATATATTGCTCCAATGTGCCATCACAATGT
>NW_008344188.1:10400-11600 GCF_000622305.1 Nannospalax galili | reverse complement strand
ATTCCAAAATTCCATTCGGCGTGTTATAATATGACTTCACAATGTTCAAATTTGACTTCACAATGCTTTCATATGATACCACAATGCTCCAATGTGCCAACACTAACTCTCCAAGTGCCATTATATTTCTCCAATACATCATAACAATGAGAAAATATGCCTTCACAATGTTCCCTTGTCACATCACAACCCTCAAATGTGACATCACAATGTTCTTTGGTGCCATCACACTGGTACAATATGACTTCACAGTGCTCCATTTTGAAGTCTCAGTGCTTCAATGTGCCAACGCTATCACCTCATGTGCCATTATGTTGCTCCAATGTGACATCACAATGTTACAATATGGCTTCACAATGCTCCAGGGTGTCATCACAATGCTCCACTGTGAAATCACAATTCTCCAATGTGACATCAAAATGCTCCAAATTCTCAACACTAAGGCCACGTGTGACATTATGTTTCTCCAATATGTCATGACAATGTTGCTATTTGATTTTGCAATGCTCCAATGTGACATCACAATACTCCAGTGTGATATCACAATGCCCCAATATGCCAACACAACCGCCCCATGTGCCATTATATTGCTTCAATGTGCCATCACGATGTTGCAATATGACTTGATAGTATTCCACTGTGACTTCTTAATGCTCCAATTTGACATCAGAATGCTGCAGTGTGCCATCACAATGTTACAGTATGACTTCACAATAATCCATTGTGATGTAACAATGCCTGAATATGACATCAGAATGGTCCAATGTGCCAACACTATCGCCTCATGTGCCAATGTATTGCTCCAATGTGCCATCACAATATTCCATTGTGACATCACAATTATCCACTGTGATATCACAGTGCTCCAATGTGACATCACAAAGCTCCAATGTGATATCACAATGCTCCAATGTGACATCACAATATTCCAATTTGCCATTCAGAGTGTTACAATATGACTTCACAATGTTCAATTTTGACTTCACAATGGTTTATCATGACATCACAATGCTCTAATGTGCTAACACTATCTCCCCAAGAGCCATTATGTTGCTCCAATATATCATCACAATGTTACAATACTCCTTTACAATGTTCCCTTGTCACATCACCATCCTCAAATGTGACATCACAATGCTCCATGGGGCCATCACAATGTTACAATATGACTTCACAATGTTCCACTGTGACTTCACAATT
>NW_008344188.1:9281-10318 GCF_000622305.1 Nannospalax galili | reverse complement strand
CCATCACAATGTTAAAATATGACTTCACAATGGTCCATTGTGACATCACAATGCTCAAATATTACTTCACAATGCTCAAATATGACTTCACAATGCTCAAATGTGACATCACAATACTTCAGTGTTCCAACACTATCGCTTCATGTGCCATCACAATGCTCTATGGTGCCATCACATTGTTACAATATGACATCAAAGTGTTCCATTGTGATATCACAGTGATCCAGTGCGACATCACAATGCTCAAAGGTGACATCACAGTGCTCCAATGAGCCATCACAATGTTCCAATATGAATTCACAATGGTCCAATGTGATTTCACTATGCTTCAATGTGACAGTGTCACAATGGAACACTGTGATGTAATATTGCAACATTGTGATGACAAAGTATAGCAATATAATGCATATGGAGCGATAGTGCTGGACATTTGAGCATTGTGATGTCACAATAACTTCACAATGTTCCATTGTGACATCACAATGTTCCAATATGACTTCACAGTGTTCCATTGTGATATCACAGTGATCCAGTGTGACATCACAATGCTCAAAGATGATATCACAGTGCTCCAATGTGCCATCACAATGTTCCAATATGACTTCACAATGTTACAATGTGATTTCACTATGCTCCAATGTGACATCACAATGCTTCAATGTGCCAAAACTATTGACCCATTTTTATTATTTCGCTCCATAGTGCCATCAAAATGTTACAGGATGACTTCACAATGTTCCTTTGTCATTTCAAAATGCTCCATTGAGACGTCACAGTGCTCCAGTATGCCAATACTATTGCCCCATGTGCCTATATATAACTCCATAGCGCCATCAAATTGTTACAATATGAATTCAGTGTTCCTTTGTGACATCACAATGCTCCAATGTAACACTACTGCCCCATGTGCCATTGTATTGTGTCAATGTACCATCACAATGCTCACCTATGACTTCTCAGTGTTCATTTTTGACATCACAATACTCCAATCAGGCAATATAATAGCCCCCTGTGCCAATATATTGCTCCAATATGCC
>NW_008344188.1:0-9211 GCF_000622305.1 Nannospalax galili | reverse complement strand
CAAATGTGCCATCACAATGTTACAATATGACTTCACAGTGTTTCATTGTTACATAACAATGCTCCATGGTGCCATCTCCTTGTTACAATATGACTACAAAATGTACCAATGTGCAATTACAATGCTCCAGTGTGACATCACAATGCTTTAATTTGCCAACTCCATAGGCCCATGTGCTAGTATATTGCTCCATTATGCCAACAGTGTTAGATTATTACTTCTAAATATTCCCTTGTGACATCACAATGCTCATTGTGCCATCACTATACACATTTGTGTCATTACAATGACCCATTGTGACGTCATTATGCTCAATATGTAAACATGTAGCTCAATGTCCCCTCACGGTACCCCAATATGAACTCACAATGATCCAATGTGCCATCACAATGTTACAATATGATGTGTGTCATTACAATGACCCATTTTGTCGTCAGTATGCTCAATATACAAACATGTAGCTCAATGTCCCCTCACGGTATCCCAATATGAGCTCACAATGATCAAATATGCCATCACAATGTTATAATATGACTTAATAATATTCCACGGGACATCACAATGCTCCAATGTCACATCACAATGCTCCAGTGTGCCAACAATATGGCCACATGTGCCGTTATTTTGCTCCAATGTTTCATCAAAATGTTACAATATCACTTCACAGTGTTGCATTGTGACATCAAAGTGCTCCAGTATGACATGACAGTGATTCATTGAACAAACACCATCACCATATGTGCCATTATATTGCTCCAATGAGCCATCCCAACGTACAATTTGACTTCACAATGTTTTATTGTGACATTAAAATGCTCCAATGTGCCATCACACTGATATAATATGACTTCACAATGTTCCTTTGTTGTATCACATTGCTCATTGTGCCCTCAACTATTTGCAATTGTGTCATTACCATGATCCATTGTGTTGTCACCATGCTCAATATGCAAACACAGTGCTAATTGTCACCTCACAATCCCCAATGTGACATCACACTGCGCCATGGTGCCATCACAATGTTATGACGTCACATTGTTGCACTGTGCTATCACAATGCTCTAATGTGCAAACGCTATTGCCCATGTCCCAATATATTGGTACAGTGTGCCATCAAAATGTTATAATATGACTTCACACTGTTTCATTGTTACATCACAATGCTCCATGGTGCCATCACTCTGTTACAATAGGACTGCAAAATGTATCAATGTGCAATTGTATGCTCCAATGTGACATCAAAATGCTTTAATATGCCAACACCACAAGTCCATGTGCTAGTATATTTCTCCAATATGCCAAGAATGTTACAGTATGACTTCTGAACATTCCCTTGTGACATCACAGTGCTCAATTGTGACATCACAATACTCCAATATGCCAACTCTATCGTGTCACGTGCCGTTATTTTGCCCCAATTTGGCATCAAAGTGTTACAATATAACTTCACAATATTATATTTTGACATCCAATGCTCCAATATTCCAACAATATTGCTCCTGTGTTATTATATTGCTCCATAGTGCCATCAAAATGACACAATATGAATTCATAATGTTCCTTTGTCTTTTCACAATGCTCTATTGTGACATCACAGTGCTCCAGTATGCCAATACTGTTGCCCCATGTGCCTATATATTGCTACATAGTTCCCTCAAAATGTTGCAATACTAATTCACATTGTTCCTTTTTCACATCACAATGCTCCGCTATGCCAACACTACAGCCCCATGTGCCATAATATTGCTCCAATGTGCCATCACAATGTTACAATATGAAATCACAATGTTCCACTGTGCCATCACAATCCTCAACTTGCCATCCTAATGGGCCATTGTGCCATTACAGTGATCCATTGTGTCATCACCATGCTCAATATGCAAACATGGTCCCTCACAATCAGCAAATTTGATCACACAATTCTCCATAGTAAAATCACAATGTTTCAATATGACTTCACAATGTTCCATTGTGACATTACAATGCTCCAATGTGCCAATACTACCCCCAAGTGCCATTATATTGCTCCAATGTGCCATCACAATGTAACAATATAACTTCACAATGTGACATCACAATACTGCAATGTACCAACACTATTGCCCCACATGCCATTCTATTGCTCCAATGCGCCACCACACTGTTGCAATATGACTTCATGCTTCATTGTGATATCACAACGCTCGAATATGATGTTACATTGATCCAATGTGCCAACACTATCGCCCCATGTGCCATTATATGATTCCAATGTGCCATCACAATGTTACAATATGACTTCATAATGTTCCATTGTGATATCACAATGTTCAATTGTGATTTCAATTTCCTCCAATGTGACATGAAAATGCTCCAATGTGCCAACACTATCACTTCATGTGCCATTATTTTGCTCCAATGTGACATCACTATGTTACAATAAGACTTCACCATGCTAAAATGTGACATCACAATGCTCCAATGTGCCAATACTATGGCCCCATGTGCCATTATATTACTCCAATATGATATCACAATATTATAATATGACTTCACAATGCTCCAATGTGACATCACAGTCCTCCAATGGGACATCACAATGCTTCAGTGTTCCAACAATATCGCTTCATGTGCCATCACAATGCTATATGGTGCCATCACAATTTTACAATATGACTTCACAGTGTTCCATTTTGATATCACAGCGATCCTGTGTGACATCACAATGCTCAAATGTAACATCACAGTGCTCCAATGTGCCATCACCATGTTCCAATATGACTTCGCAATGTTCCAATGTGATTTCAATATGCTTCAATGAGAAACCACAATTCACCAGTGTGCCAACACTATCTCCCCATGTACCATTTTCTTGCTGCAATGTGCGATCACAATGTGACATTATGACTTCTCAATGTTCCATTTGGAAATCACAATGCTCCAGTGTGATATCACAGTGCTCCAAAGTAGGCCCATGAGTGATTATATTGCTCCAGTGTGCCATCATGAGATTACAATATGACTTCACAATGTTCCATTGTGATGTCACAGTGATCCAATATGACAACCAATTCTCCACTGTGATATCACAATGCTCCTATTTGCCATCAAAATGTTACAATATGTCTTCACAATGTTCCATTGTGACATCTCAATGCTCATTGTGCGATCACTATGCACATTTGTGTCACTACAATCATCCATTGTGTCATCATTATGCTCAATATGCAAACACGGTGCTCACTGTTTCCTCACAAACCCCCGATGTGGCCTCACAGTGAACCATGGTGCCATCACAATGCTACAATATGACTTATTATTGTTCCATTTTGACATCACAATGTTCAAATGTAACATCACAATCATCCAATGTGCCAACACTATGGCCACAAGCGCCATTATTTTGCTCAAATGTTCCATCAAAATGTTACAATATGACTTCATAGTGTGCCATTGTTACATCACTATGTTCCTTGGTGTCATCACTAGGTTACAATATGACTTCAAAATCCTCCAGTGTGAAATTACAATACTGCAATATGACATCACAATACTCCAATGTGCCAATACTGTCATCTCATGTCCCATTATAGTGCTCCAATGTCCCATCACAATGTTACAATGTTCCTTCTCAATGTTCCATTGTGATGTCACCATTCTCCACTGTGTCGTCACAATGCTCCAATGTCCAGCACTATCACCTCATGGGCACTATATTGCTACACTTTGTTAGTACAATGTTACAATATGATATCACAAAGTTCCATTGAGACACCACAATGCTCTAATGTGCTAATAACATCGCCCCGTGGGTTTTATGTTTCTCTAATGTGACATCACAGTGTTATAACATGAATTCCAAATGTTCCATTGTTACAAAACAATCCTCCAGTGTGACATCACATGGCTCCAATGTGCCAACACTATTGCCCCTTGTGACATTATGTTGGTCCAATATGCCATCATGATGTTTGAATATGACTTCAAATTGTTCCATAGTGACATCAGAATGCTCCGTGGTAACATGAAAATATTACAGTATGACTTCACAGTGTTCCATTGTGACATCACAATGCTCCAATGTGAAATCACAGTGTTCCAATGTGCCAACACTAACCCCACATGTGCCATTATATTGCTCAAATGTGCCATAACAATTTTATGGCTTCTCAAATTTCCATTGTGCCATCACAACTCACCTCTACGCCATCACAGTGCTCATTGTGCCAACTTGATGTGAAATTGTGTCATTACTGTGATCCACTGCATCGTCATCCTGCTCAATATGGAAACACGGTGCTCAATGTCCCCTCACAATTCGCAAATTTGACCACACTAGTCTCTATAGTAATATGACAATGTTAAATATGACTTCACAATGTCACTTCACAACACTGCAATCTGCCAACACTATTGCCTCATGTGCCATTATATTGCTCCAATGTGCCATCACAATGTAACAATATGACTTCACAATGTCACTTCACAACACTGCAATCTGCCAACACTATTGCCTCATGTGCCATTATATTGCTACAATGTGACATCACAATGTTACAATATGACTTCACAATGTTCCAAAGTGACATAGCAATGCTGCAATATCACAACACTATCTCCCCACACGCCTTTATTTTGCTCCAAAATTCCATGACAATGTAACAATATGACTTCACAATTTTCCATTGTGACATCACAATGCTCATTGTGCCATCACTATGCACATTTGTGTCATTACAATGGTACATTGTGTCGTCATTATGCTCAATATGCAACATGGTGCTCAATGTCTCCTCACAGTCCCCCAATGTGACCTCAAAATGATCGATGGTGCCATCACAATGTTACAAGAAGACTTCATAATGCTCCATTGTGACAGGACAATGCTCCGTGGTGCTTTCACAATGTTGCAATATGACTTCACAATGTTCCATTGTGACATCACAATGCTCCATTGTGAAATCACAATGCTCCAATGTGCAAACACTAACCCCACATGTGCCATTATATTGCTCAAATGTGCCATAACAATTTTATGACTTCTCAATATTCATTGTGCCATCACAACCCACCTATATGCCATCACAATGCTCATTGTGTCATTACCATGATCCGTTGTGTCGTCATCAGGCTCCATATGCAAACTGGGTGCTCAGTGTTCCCTCACAATCCGAAAATTTGACCGCACATTTCTCCATAGTACCATCAAAATGTTACACTAGGACTTTACAATGTTCCGTTCTGACACTGCAATGCTCCAATATGCCAACACAATCTCCCCTTGTGCCATTATATTGCTCCAATGTGTCATCACAACGTAACAATATGAGTTCACAAAGTGACATCACAAACTGAAATTTGCCAAAACGGTTGCCCCATGTGCCATTCTATTGCTCCAATGCGCCATCCCAATGTTACAATATTACTTCACAATACTCCACTGTGAAGTCACAATGCTCCAATGTGCCAACACTATCACACCATGTGCCATTATGTTGCTCCAATGTGCCATCACAGTGTTTCAATATGACTTCAAAATGTTCCATTGTGACATCAAAATGTTCTATTGTGACTCCAAAGTCCTCCAATATGACATGAAAATGCTCCAATGTGTGAACACTACCACCTCATGTGCAATTGTATTGCTGCAAAGTGACATCGCAATGTTACAATATGACTTCACAATGCTCCAATTTGACATCACAATGCTCCAATGTGCCAACACTATAGCCCCATGTGCCATCGCAATGCTCTATGATGCCATCACAATGTTAAAATATGACTTTACAGTGTTCCATTGTGATATCACAGTGCTCCAATGTGAAAGGTCAATTCTCAAATGGGCCAAATTATTTGCACGGTGTGGCCTTATATTGCTCCAATATGCCATCACAATGTTACAATAGGACTTCTAAGGTTCCAATGTGACATCACAATTCTCCCATTGCCAGACTTTGTCATCAAAATGTTGCAATATGACATCACGATTCTTTAATCCGCCAACACCATAGGCCCTTGTGCTAGTATATTGCTCCAGTATGCCAACAATGTTACAATAAGACTTCTGAATGTTCCCTTGTGACATCACAATTTTCGATTGTAACATCACAGTGCTCCAATATGCTAACACTATGGCCCCACGTGCCATTATATTGCCCCAATTTGGCATCACAATGTTGCAATATACCTTCACAGTATGCCAATACTTTTGCCCCATGTGCCTATATATTGCTACATAGTGCCATCAAAATGTTACAATACGAATTCACATTGTTCCTTTGTGACATCACAATGCTTCCAATGTAACACTATCGTCCATGTGGCATTGTATTGTTTCAATGTGTCATCAGAATGCTAAACTATGACTTCTCAGTGTTCCTTTGTGACATCACAGTACTCCAAGGAGACAATAAAATCACACCAGTGCTAATATATTGCTCCAATATGCCATCAAAATGCAACAATATGACTTCTTAATGGTCCACTATAACATCACAATGCTCCAGTGTGCTAACACTATGATCCTAAATGTGCCACCGCAATGTGAACATGTGACTTCACAATGATTCATTGTCACCTCACAATGCACCATGGTGCCATCACCGTGTTACAATGTGACTCCAAAATGTACCAGTGTGCAATTACAATGCTCCAATGTGACATCACAATGCATTAATCTGCTAACACGATAGGCCCATGTTATAGTATATTGCTCCAATATGCCAACAATGTTACAATATGACTTCTGAATATTCCCTTGCGACATCACAATGCTCATTGTGACATCTTAATGCTCCAATATACCAACACTATTGCCCCATGTACCATTATATTGCCTCAATTTGGCAACATAATGTTACAATATAACTTCACAATGTTACATTTTGACATTACAATAATTCATTGAGCCATCACAATGTTACATTATGATTTCACAATGTTGGATTGTGTCATCACAATCCTCCAACTTTTCATCTCAATGCTCCACTGTGAAATCACAGTGCTCCAATGTGGCATTACACTGCTCGAACGTCTCAGCACTAATGCCACGTGTGACATTACAGTGCTCCAATATGTCATGACAATGTTACAGTATGACTTCACAATGTTCCATTGCGACATTGCAATGCTCCAATGTGACATCACAGTGAGCCTGTGGCACAGCACAAAGCTCAAAGTGGACAGCACAGTGCTCCAATGTGACATCACAGTGAGCCTGTGGCACAGCACAAAGCTCAAAGTGGACAGCACAGTGCTCCAATGTGACATCACAGTGAGCCTGTGGCACAGCACAAAGCTCAAAGTGGACAGCACAGTGCTCCAATGTGACATCACAGTGAGCCTGTGGCACAGCACAAAGCTCAAAGTGGACAGCACAGTGCTCCAATGTGACATCACAGTGAGCCTGTGGCACAGCACAAAGCTCAAAGTGGACAGCACAGTGCTCCAATGTGACATCACAGTGAGCCTGTGGCACAGCACAAAGCTCAAAGTGGACAGCACAGTGCTCCAATGTGACATCACAGTGAGCCTGTGGCACAGCACAAAGCTCAAAGTGGACAGCACAGTGCTCCAATGTGACATCACAGTGAGCCTGTGGCACAGCACAAAGCTCAAAGTGGACAGCACAGTGCTCCAATGTGACATCACAGTGAGCCTGTGGCACAGCACAAAGCTCAAAGTGGACAGCACAGTGCTCCAATGTGACATCACAGTGAGCCTGTGGCACAGCACAAAGCTCAAAGTGGACAGCACAGTGCTCCAATGTGACATCACAGTGAGCCTGTGGCACAGCACAAAGCTCAAAGTGGACAGCACAGTGCTCCAATGTGACATCACAGTGAGCCTGTGGCACAGCACAAAGCTCAAAGTGGACAGCACAGTGCTCCAATGTGACATCACAGTGAGCCTGTGGCACAGCACAAAGCTCAAAGTGGACAGCACAGTGCTCCAATGTGACATCACAGTGAGCCTGTGGCACAGCACAAAGCTCAAAGTGGACAGCACAGTGCTCCAATGTGCCATCACAATGTAACATGACGACTTCACAATGTGACTTCACAATACTGCCATATGCCGACACTATTTCCCCATGTGCCATTATATTGCTACAGTATGACACCATAATGTTACAGTATGACTTGCTCAAATGTGCCAACAGTATCTCCCTATGTTCCATTATATTGCTCCAATGTGCCATCACAATGTAACATTACGACTTCACAATGTGACTTCACAATACTGCCATATGCCAACACTATTTCCCCATGTGCCATTATATTGCTACAATGTGACACCATAATGTTACAGTATGACTTCACAATGTTCCAGAGTGACATAACAATGCTGCAATATAACAACATTATGCTCCCACATGCCATTATATTGCTCCAAAATGCCATGGCAATGTTATAATATGAGTTCTCATGTTCCATTGTGACATCACAAGGCTCATTGTGCCATCACTACAAACATTTGTGTCATTACAATGATACATTTTGCCATCATTATGCTCAGTATGCAACATGGTGCTCAATATCTCCACACAGTCCCCCAATGTCACCTCAAAATGATCCACGGTGCCATCATAATGTTAAAAGACGACATCATAATGTTCCATTGTGACATGAGAATGCTCCTTGGTGCCTTCACAATGTTGCAATTTGACATCACAATGCTCCATTGTGCAAACACTAACCCCACATGTGCCACTATATTGCTCAAATGTGCCATTACAATTTTATTTTATGACTTCTCAATATTCAATTGTGCCATCACAATGCACCTATATGCCATCACAATGTCTTCAGAATGTTACAATATGCTTTCACAATGTTCCCTTGTCACATCACAATCCCCAAATATGATATCACAATGCTATATTGTGCCATCACAATGTTACAATAGGACTTCACAATGTCCCATTTTGACATGGCAATGCTCCAATGTGCAAACACAGTCTCCCCATGTGCCATTATATTGCTCCAATGTGCCATCACGATGTAACAATATGAATTCACAATGTGACATCTCAAACTGCAATGTGCCAACACTATTGCCCCATATGCCATTCTATTGCTCCAATGCACCATCACAATATTATGATATGACTTCACAATGCTCCATTGTGACATCACAATGCCCCAATGGGACATCACAATGCTCCAATATGCCAATACTGTCTCCACATGAGCCATTCAATTGCTCCAATGTGCCATCACAATGTGACAAT
>NW_008344187.1:14935-16023 GCF_000622305.1 Nannospalax galili | reverse complement strand
ATGTGATATTTTACTAAAGGACTTGACACATTCTTCACATTTGTAGAGTTTTTCTCCAGTATGTATTTACTGATGTGCTCTAAGACTTGATATTTCACTAAAGGACTTCCCACATTCTTCACATCTGTAGAGTTTCTCTCCAGTATGTATTCACTGATCTTCACTAAGATCTGACATATGATAAAGGACTTACCACATCCTTCACATCTGTAGGGTTTCTCTACAATACGTATTCGATGATGTGCTCTAAGACTTGACATTTGACTAAAGCATTGACACATTCTTCACATTTGTAAGGTGAAGTACGACCTCTCTGACTGTTTTACGTTGTTTATCCATTGCTGTGACAAAACACGCTCACCAATACCAACTTGGGGAGGAAAGTGTTTATTTGTCTTACATATCCCGGGTCACAGTTCATCTGGGAGCCAAAGATAGGAACTCAGGGTAGGAACCTGGAAGCAGGAGCTAAAGCACAGGCCATGGAGGAATGCTGCTTACTTGCTTGCTTCCCTGGCCCCTGCTCAGCCTGCTTTTTTATATAACACAGGCCCACCTGCCTGTGTGTGGTGGCACCACCACAATGGGCTGGGCCCTCCCACATCACTTATCAAGAAGATGCCCCTCAGACATGGTCACAGGCCAGTCCAATAGAGGAAATTCCCCAATTGAGGCTCCCTCAACCCAGGTGTGTCAAGTTGACACTAAAGCTATCCAGCACACTGATGTAATTTGAAACTTGACATCCAAACAAATGACCTGTCACATTCTTCACATCTGTAGAGTTTCTCTTCAGTGTGAATGTATGCATGCTTTCTGAGATTTGAGGCATGGGCATTGGACTTGACACAATCTTCACATTTGCAGAAGACTCTGATGTCTTCTAAGAGTTCAGTTCTCTAGGAAAATTAAAACAGAATAAAACATTTCAATATGGAGAATACGGTTGAGACAATCACACACTCACAGATCCATAAAGAAAGTGTAATATGCATGGATAAGATTTCCAACATTGAGAAATTTTTGGATGCAGAAAAATAAAAGTCTATGGAGTAAAAGAGGTAGATGAAATCAAAACTAAATAACAA
>NW_008344187.1:11254-13853 GCF_000622305.1 Nannospalax galili | reverse complement strand
GCACAATATTAATACTAATAAAGATTAATACTAATTAATGATTCTAACAGCCAGAACACCAGCAAGATCATCTTGAATTAAAAAATCCTCCCACAATAATGGTAAATGAAAATTGTACCAGGTCACCAGTTAAAAGATAGATTCAAGAAGTGTGGGTTCAACATAAGATTCAATTATCTCATCTGTCGAAGAAACACACTTTCTTGCAATGACATTCAGAAACATAGAGCAAATAAATGGACAGCTAAAAGAATATATAAATAAGGCAGAATATCAATTCCCACAGATCATAAAGCAGACTGCAAGCAAATGTAGGTAGAAGAGATAAAATGATCAGTACATGTTAGTAGAAAAAAATTTTATAGGGAACAATTGTAAACTTTTTGGTATGTAATGTTATGATTCCTAATTTTATAATACAAAAACAAAGTAGAAAAAAGCTTAAAATTGATTCTCATATAATAATAAATAACAATATATATCCACCACCTTAAACTACAGTAAATTTTCCCAAAATCAGGGCACAAAATCCTCAAGATCTGAGTTATTTTGTAGACATGCAGGATTTCAATGACTGTTACTTAGATGAAGTAAGAAAAGAATGAAAAAATAATTTCATATTATTCTAGAAAAGATGACATTATGGGTTGCAAAGCCAACATCATTTAAAATAAACGTTTTTAAAAATTGACTCAACTGCTTGCTTGCCCACCTACAAGAACAAACATGTGACCTCTTCTCTTTGAGTAAATCGCCTCAAGGACTTTAACTTTTGGACTTAAACTTTAAAAGCCCCCATCCCCTCCCGTGTAGTGCACCATTTTCAAAATTGGCTCAGAGCATTGCAGTTGCTGGAAAGCTAAATGAATTTGGATGATTCAGAAAAAAAATCATCAGGTATTTTTAAATAATAGTGGAACAAAATAACAAATAAACTAGAAAAGAAATAAAAGTCTGTGGAAATACTCCTTTATTGAGCAAATTTCATTTGAATGAATTTTGGGTCACTGTTATACCGAAGATGAGAATTTTCAAATTTCTACAAATTTCTTCTTTGAATAAAAAACATTATTGAAAAAAATCATGACCTCAAATATAGGTTTGAAAAAAAAATAGAAGTGGAATTCAATTTTCTCCTAGTGAAGAAGATAAAAGTTTGGAGAACCTGTACTTTATTTTGTCATTGGGACCAAGGGAGCAAGGGACAGACATCGTTTGCATCTCCCAAAAGGAATTTTAGCTACACTTGTCTGTGGCACTGTGGAACATCTTAGCAGTGTACCTCATGACAGTCAGGAATCCAAGTAAAAACAAATTAATAAAAATACAGGTGAGAAGAACTTGTTAAAAGAGACTTCAATGAAGTACAAACTGTCATTAAGGAATAACAGATACATGTTCAGAAAGCTAAAAGAAATGGATCTAGAACAAATACATGAATTCCTAAAGCCATTTGACCTATCAATATTAAATGCAAAAGAAAGAAAATGAAGCAGCATTTCAATATCTCCAAGGAATGACAGCCCAGGTCTAGATGGGATCATTATGGCTATCTCACAAATATTTTTTTCATTTACTTAACACTATATTTGAAAAACAAACAGAAAATAGAGCTACATACAAAGTCACATAATACCCATGTATCAATATTTATGTTCGATTTTGTATATTATATTTTTGAGCGTTTAAATAGAGGAGGACCGATAATATCATGAGGTATACTTTTTTATTTTTCCCAAACTTTTTATTAGTTCTATGAGAATTTCAAAGAATGTATTTTCATCAAATTTCCATCCACCCCTTGAAGTTCATCCTGTCGTGACCTACTCAATACTTTGTACTCTGATTTTTGTCTTCCATTTACTTTTTACCAAAATATAAAATTTGCAGTGAACTGAACATAAGCACTTGAATATGGGTCCAACCATGGAGAGAAGGTGACATACCTGGGGCCATGACCTTGAAGAACACTGATTCCCTCACAGCACCTATCAATTACCAACAGATCCTGACAAAGGGGTGTAATTTGTGCCCAGCTCCCACTCTCCATTCTGAGATTAAATGTGTGTGCCACCACAACCAGCTTGTTGTTTGGTTTTTTTGAAGGTTAGCCATGGTGAAATGGTTCATAAATCACAAAATGGTTTTACATTACATTTCCCTTAGGACTACTGATGTACAACATTTTAAAAGAAGATCTTACACATTTCCATTCCATCCTTGGAGAACTGCCTATCCAGCTCCTTGCCCATATTCAATGAGTTGTATATTTTTTGATGTTTAGTATTTTGAGTTCATCGGCTACATACTAATCCTCTCTTACCACTGGAATTTGATGAACAGATGCAGCTGCTGAAGACACTACACCCATAAGCTAAAGAAGAAAAAAGGAGAAATCAAGCTGGTACTGACTTCAAAGTTTCATCTGTATTGACAAGTCTTCATAGTGCTGGAAGGTGCTTAGTATGCTACCATAGAGAAAATTGATCATCAATGTTACCCAGATGTGAATCCTGTGAGCTACAACAAAACTGTCAGTGATAAAGCTTCTGTATGCAGCACATGGTGAATCATACAAAGATCCACAAGTGACTAATCT
>NW_008344187.1:8287-10114 GCF_000622305.1 Nannospalax galili | reverse complement strand
CACTGTGTTGTCAGTGCCCTCAGCCATTCCCCAGTACAAGTCCATCTATTGAGTTTAGTAAGCCTACCTAGAGTCCCTTGTTTTAGGAAGATCAGCTCTAGAAGCTGATCTAGCAGCAATCAGTTGCCAACAATCTTTTAGATTGGGGTCTGTTGTTCATTTTCCCAGTCATATGCTGGGTTACTGTGTTCTATGCTTAGACTTCTGTATGCTGACCCTTTTGCCATAAACTCATATGAGCAGGTTCTCAGGAGCTCCTAGGACCCTATTCCTATATGGTCATGCCCATCCTCCCTGGCTCTTACAATCTCTCTGCTCCCTTTTCCTATCCATAACCTGAACCTTGTGTGGATGAAGTTTAATAAAGGAGTCCTGTCCAAGGACCATTATTTAGCAGAATCTTGATCTCTACACTTTGGCCATTTGTGACCTTTTGTGTTCCTGGCCCTCTAACATATGACGGAGCTTCATTATTGAAAACTGATTCCTTAGTGTCCTCTTCTTTATCTATGTTCCATGAGCCTTGGGTGTACAGGTTCCATTGAAGATGCATCCTGTAGGCCTGGGCAATTGATAGACAATGTCCATGTGTGACCAATTGTGGTTCATAGTATTAGCTCTGACTGCTGCAAAATGAAATTCTTTGCTGAGTGGTGGCTTGGATACCTGTCTATAAATACAAGGATATATATTTTGCACATAGTAAGAAATCACAAATAATCTAGCAGTGTAAGAGTTTTGGGGTTTTCTCTAAGATCCATGACCATGCTGGCCATGTGTATTAGGTTATGTTACAGTACCACACTTGAATTTTCTGCCTTTGGAGTGTATTGCCTGCATGTATGTGAGTGTACCCATGCCATGCAGCAGTGAAGAGGTCAGAAGAGAGGTTCAAATTCCCCTAGAATTGGAGTTGAGGATGGTTTGTAGCCCCCATGTGGTTGCTGTTTATCAAACCCAGGTCCTCTGGAAGGGTAGTCAGTACTCTTAACCACTAAGCCATTTCTCCAGTCCCATGGTTATATTTTTTATTGTGTGTCTTTGTGTGTTTGTATTTCATACAGAACATCCCAAATGGCTTCTAGATCAGTTGCAGCTCTATTTCTGCAAATCCTGTGTTTGATGTCTTTTTTGTCTTTGGCAATAGGGTCTTACCTTTAAGTTCTGGAAGGTCATCAAGGGCTGACACAATAGCCTGAGTAATTTAGGGAGTCTCTTGGACCACCCTAGCCAAAAAGTCACAGGCGGTACTCCTGTCTGGCATAGTTTCTTTTTATGTGGCCTTTAGCTATACACAGGGATTCTTAAAGAAATATACTGATCAATTTAATCTTTGGTTATACTTTCCTTTTGGATGTTTAAGACCATAGAGTTGGCCTAAATAAACCAATTTATTTTAAGGTTGTTTGAAGATCAGTTCCTCAGGGGTCACATGGGCTTGGGTGAAGACACTGGCTCTTTTCTTTTACCAGTTGCATCTATGTGAAGATAAGTCAAAGGTCCTGCTCTGCCAGTGCCAGCCGGCCAAAACGGACAGTACCTGAAAGGGGGAGTGAGGATTGGAAGAAAGGAAAGGAGACAGAAAAGACGCTTCTTGGGAGGGCTCACAGTGAATACTTCCAGCCTCGATTTATTTCAGTTCTGTCTTTTTATACAGAAGAACTCAATTAGTTACAATCGCTGTATTTCCCCACCTGTATCTGAGGGTCAGGGAGCGGTCAGATCAAAGGCTTCCTTATTCTTTTTGTTTACCACTATTGGCTCAAGGTCAGGTATTGTGAGGCTCTCCAGAAACACCTTCCTCCTGAATGGGCAGGTTAAGTACTG
>NW_008344187.1:5332-7141 GCF_000622305.1 Nannospalax galili | reverse complement strand
TAAAGGAAAACCCATCAGAATTACAGCTGACTTTTCAGTGCAAACTATGAAAGCCAGAAGAGCCTGGACCAAAGTATTACCAGTTCTAAATGACCACAGATGCCAACCCGGATTACTTTACCCAGCCAAAATGTCTATCATAGTTGAATGGGAAAGAAAAATCTTCCATGACAAAGATAGGCTGAAAGAATTGATATCCACAAAATCAGGCTTCAGAGAGTTCTTGAAGCAATAAAAGATCTGAATAAAGGAAGGACTATACCCAAGGGGTAATAGAAAGAAACTTAATGAAGGTATAACAGTGGAAATGTACAATTACACCAACAATGCAAACAGAAATTGAAACAAGAGGACTCAAAACACATCTTTCATTAATAGTTTTAAATATCAATGAACTGAGCTCCCCAGTGAAAACACACCAACTACTTGAATGGTTAAGGAAACAAAACCCATCTTTTTGTTGTCTGCAAAGAAACCCATCTCACTTTCAAGGACAGGCACTGCCTTAAGGTGAAAAGATGGAAAAAAATTCCAAGCGAATGGTACTGAGAAAAAAGCATGAGTTGCAATTCTAATATTCACCAAACTCTGTTGTACACAACTTCATAAAAACAGTACTAGAGGACTTTAGGAACCAGATTAATCCCAACTCATTAATAGTAGGTGACATCAATACCCCATTCCATTAGATATGTCAACAAGACAGAGAATTAACAGAGAAATATCTGAATTAAACAATACCATATATCAAATGGACACAACAGACATCTATTGAATATTCCACCCAAGCACCAAAGAATATACTTTCTATTCAGCTCCCCATGGAACTCTCTACAAAATCGACCATATATTGTGGCAAAAAACCAGCCTCAAAAAACACAAAAGATTGAAATAATTCCATTCATTCTAGCAGACCACAATGTAATAAAGCTTAAAATCAACAACAGAAGAAGCCCTAGTAACTACATGAACACATAGAGATTAAACCACACACTCCTGAGTCAAACACACACTCCTGAGTCAAACACACACTCCTGGGTCAAAGGAGAAATTAAGAAAGACATAAAAGTATTCCTGGAACTAAATGAAAAGGACAATACAACACAACAAAACCTCTAGGACATGTTGAAAGCAATCCTTACAGGGAAGTTTATAGCTCTAAATGCCATCATTAAAAAATCAGAAAGATCACAAATAAACGATTTAACATTGCAAATCAAGACACTTGAAAAACAAAAACAAATGAAACCCAAACCCAGCAGACAAGAAGAAATAAAAAAAAATCAGAACAGAAATTAATGAAATAGAAATAAAGAAAACAATGCAAAAAATCAGTGAATCCAAGAGCGCGTTCTTTGAAAAGATAAAAAAAAGATTGACAGACCCCCTAGCCCAGTTAACCAAAAGAAAGAAAGAGCACCTCCAAATTAACAAAATCATAGATGAGAGGGGCAACATCACAACAGACACCAAAAAGATCCAGACCATTATAAGGAAATACTTTAAAAACCTGTATGTTACCAAATTGGAAAACTTGAAAGAAATGGAAGGGTATCTAAAGGCATGGTAACCACCAAAACTAAACCAAGAAGAGATAAACAGCTCAAACAGACCAATAACACATAAGGAAATTGAAACAGCAATACAAAACTTCCCTACTAAGAAAAGCCTAGCACCAGATGGATTTACAGCAGAATACTACCAGACATTTAAAGAAGATCTTCATCCAATATTACTTAATTTTATTAAAAAGCTGGAAATGGAGAGAGAACTTCCAAATTCCTTCTATGAAGCCAGCATCACTCTAAT
>NW_008344187.1:2805-4474 GCF_000622305.1 Nannospalax galili | reverse complement strand
ATAGTCATAAAAAAGCATGGTACCAGCATAAAAATAGACCCATAGACCAATGGAATAAAATTGAAGACCCAAATATATTCGACTACATGAAATTTTAGTCACCCGATATTTGACAAAGGGGCCAAGAACATTCACAGGAGGAAAGACACCATTTTCAGCAAATGGTGATGGCAAAACTGTATCTCCACCTGTAGGAAATAGAAACTAAATCCCTAAAATTCACGTTTCAGAAAACTCAATTCCAAATGGATAAAAGACCTCAATATGAAGCCTGAAACTGTGAAAGTGTTAGAAGAAAACATTGGCAAAAACCTATAAGATATAGGTGTAAGAAATGATTTTCTCAACCGGACACCAATTGCTCAGGAAATAAGGTCAAGAATCAACAAATGGGACCTCATTAAACTAAAAAGCTTCTGTACATCAAAAGAAGCAACCAAGGAAATGAAGAGAAAACCCACAGAATGGGAGAAAAATATTCATCAGTGACACTTCTGACCGAGGTTTATCATCCAGAATATATAAAGAACTCAAAACACAAAGAATCAAAAAAGGAAGTAACCCAAATAAAAGATGGGCTAAGGAGCTCAACAGAGAGTTCTCAAAAGAAGAAATAAAGATGCCTAAAAACCTCTTAAAAGTTATTCAACATCATTAGTAATAAGAAAATGCAAATTAAAAGCACTTTAAAATTTCATCTCACCTCAGACAGGCTAAGATCAAAAGAACAAATGATACCAAATGTTGGAGAGGATGTGGGGAAATACTCATCCACTGTTTCTGCGATTGCAAACTTGTTCAACCCCTACGGCAAGCAGTGTGGAGAACCCTTAAAAAACTAAAAATGAGTCCTGTTCTGACTTTTTTCTAGTTCCCTGTCTAGAACTTGTAATGCTAATTACTCTCGCCTTTACTTTTCTTTCACATCTTCTATTCAGGATTCAAGGATTTTCTTTTTCCCTTAGAGATAAGAGTTATGCAATTTCGGAGACTTTTAGACAGACCCACTGAAGGGAAACTCGAATTGCCTCACCCTGCATCCCTGTTTAGCGTGGAAGTAGCCAGAGAAGTCTGCGACCCTATTCCCTATTGGCGATTTTGGTTACTCGTTCAGCAGATGGCACGGTAAGAATAGGAGGTTGGAATTGACTAGACAGTTAAAGTAAAAAGACCATAAAGAAAACTAGCCAGTTTCTTGGCTAAAAGTCAAAATGCCTTGGGTCTCTTAGCAATATACTCTATTCCAAAGGCCAAAAATTTCAAAAGTATTTGGGAGTTTGTATGTAATACTTAAGATTTTAGGGTTACCTCTTCAGCAGGGGTAACATTGAGTAGCCAAAAGCCCCATAAAAATAAGTAAATTAAGGAAGAAAAAAATAGAGAAAAGAAAAACAAAAAAGTGATGGGGAAATTTGGGAGGTGTTGGAGGGGAGGGAGTGGGCATGGGTTTGATTAAAATACCTTAAATGCACGTATGGATTTCTCAGTAAAGTTTTCAGAAAAGTTTAAAAAAAAAAAAAAACTACTAAAAATGAACCTACCATTGACCCAGTTATACCACTCTTTGGCATATACCCAAAGGACTCATCGTATTGCAGAGACACTTGTACATCCGTGTTTGTTGCTGTTCTTTTTTCAATAGCTAGGAGAAGGAAGAAACCTAAGTGTG
>NW_008344187.1:0-2296 GCF_000622305.1 Nannospalax galili | reverse complement strand
TTAAAGAAAAACACTGAATATATTGAATCATTTATTGTGGGCTCTCAGAAGTGGCCCCTGAGATAAAACATGTGTAAAATTATTTCAATATAAACTTAAAAAAACATTGTGCTGTAAAAGGGTGCATGTGATTTTTGTGCTTTTTATTTGGAAACTATGATTGTTATTTTTCCAGATTAAAATTTGTTCATTAAAAAAAAAACCTGTAATAAGATGAGCATGGTGACACAGATTTTAATCCCAGCACTTGGGAGGCAGAGGCAGGCAGATTTCTGTGAGTTCAAGTCCAGGATGGTCTACAGGTTTACGTAGCGAGTTCCAGGCCAGCTTGGGCTACAGAGAGACAGTGTCTCAAAACAAAACAAAACAAAACAAAACAAAACAAAACAAAACAAAAAACAAGAAAATACAAAAAAATACAAAAAACAAAAAACCTATAATCATTCTGAAACTCCTTATAAGAACAATACAGGACATAGTGTGTAGCCACCCACTTTTCCAAAGCATGTTGAATGGCTGAATGGCAGAAACAGAGAGATGGGTCAAGCATTCAATGGGAAGAGTAATGTGGGGCATTTACAGTGTTCTGTGCATTCTTTATCTTTTTTTCTGATCTTTCTGAGATCTTTTTGAGAAAGAGGCACATGATACTTCCTGGACTCTTTAGAAAGTACCAGATTTGTAATACAACACTGTGGTCCACTAATAACATTCAGAAAAAGAGCAGACTCTTCTAATTATTTCCCAATTTTTGTTTTCTGACAGGCTCATTAGAATTCATACGAATTTTTTTCAGTTTTCATATGGTGAATTCTATTACTGTTTCACAATTCAGCTATGGAAATGCAACTTTAAGATTCCAGCTACAGCATTATGCATGAATAGGTGTCTGAAATTAAACCAAAAATAATGAAAATGGATAATTCCTCTAACAAGTGGAAATGGAAAAACGTGATAAAACATAAACATGTTCTTCATGATGCCCACACACTTCCATGAATTAATTTTTTAAAAAATACAAGATTCAACTCTCCTGGCCTGCTCTCCTGCTCTCAGGCCTCTCTTGGGGTAAGTCTATCACGCAACCCTCTGTGCCTTGACTCCCCCAGTCGCGTTCACCCTTCCATCTCCCCCGCTGTTCTCTACTACTACTTGGGCCCTGTGCCATTCATAGTCTTTGGGCCCCAGACACCTGGGGAGCTAGTGCTGCTTCCTGATCCTTTACACCTGGACTGGCTTGGTGCCTTCCTTGGGCCCCAGAAGCACTGCTTCTGGACATGGCCCCACCCTCACCTCTCTCTGCTTCCCTGGACCTGCACAATTGGCTAATTCTCCTGGCCTGCTCTCTTGTCCTCAGGCCTCTTAGGGTGGGTTTATCACTGAGCCCTCCACACCTTGACTCCCCCAGCCTGATTCACCCTTCCATCTCCCCTGCTGTACTCTGCTCCTGGTTTGGGCCCTGCTCCATTCCTTGTCTTGGGTCCCCAGACACCTGGGGAATTGGTGCTGCTTCCTGATCTGTTTCACCCAGGCCAGCTTGGTGCCTTCCTTGGGCTCCAGGAGCACTGCTTCTGAACCTGGCCCCACCCTCACCTCTCTCTGCTTCCCTGGACCGGCACCACCAGCTAACTGTCCTAGCCTGCTCTCCTACCCTCAGGCCTCTCTTGGGGTAAGTCTATGGCCAAACCATCCATGCCTTGACTCTCCTGGCCTCATTCACCCTTCCATCTCCCCCGCTGTTCTCTACTCCTAGTTTGGGCCCTGCACCATTCCTAGTCTTGGGTCCCAGACACCTGGGGAACCAATACTGCTTCCTGATCTTTTTCACCCAGACCAACTTAGTGCCTTCCTTGGGCCCCAGGAGCACTGCTTCTGGACCTGGCCCTGCCCTCACCTCCCTCTACTTCCCTGGTCCTGCAACACCTGCCAGCCTCTTTCTGGGGCTCCGAGGCTCACCTTTCCTCTCCCTGATCCTTTGCATCCAGTACAACCCAGCTACTCAATCCACTCCCTGGTAAATCTTGGGGCTTCTTCCCACCCCATCTGCCTTTTCATCCCTGCGTGGCATGGCCTCGGCCAGGATCTCAGGTCAGTCCAACTCCCAAGTTCCTGAGGCCAAAATCGTTCTTAGTAGATTCCAGACCTAAAGAGAAAGTCTGAAAACTTCTGACCCACAATGGAATTGGGCCACCACGGAACTCCTGAAGACAAAATCAATCAGGTCACGACAATATAAAATCAAAAGAGAAGCTTAGACCAACCAGCTCTTCATACCCAAAAAGTAAACCACAAAGAC
>NW_008344186.1:2031434-2033846 GCF_000622305.1 Nannospalax galili | reverse complement strand
CCAATCTTTTAATTGGGTCATCTGGTTTCTCAATTCTTTGTTTTTTGAGTTTTTTCTATATTCTGGATGTTAAACCTCTGTCAGATGTGTCACTGTTGAAGTTTTACCCATTCTGTGGGTTTTCTCTTCACTTGTTTTGATTGTTTCTTTTGCTATACAGAAGCTTTTTATTTTAATGAGGTCCCACTTGTGGATTGCTGACCTTAATCCCTGAGCAACTTCTGATTTAGAAGATCCTACACTTATATCTTGTAAGTTACCCCCAATATTTTCTTCTAGTAGTTTCAGTGTTTCCAGTTTCATATTGAGGTCTTTGATCCATTTGGAGTTGACTTTTGTACAAGGTGAAAGATAAGGATCTAGTTTCATTCTTCTACACATAGAGATCCAGTTTTGTCGGTGCCATTTGTTGAAGACGCTCTCTTTCCTCCATTGTGTGTTCTTGGAAACTTGTCAAATATCAGGTGGCTGAAATTGTGCATACTTGTGTTTGAGTCTTCAATGATGTTCCATTGATCTATGTGTCTATTTTTGTGCCAGTACTATGCTGCTTTTATGACTATAGCTCTGTTGTATTCTTTGAGATCTGCTATAGTAATACCCACAGCATTACTCTTTGTGCTCAGGGTTACTTCAGCTATCTGGGGTCTTTTTTGCTTCCATACAAATTTAAGGATGGTATTCTTATTCTGTGATGTATGTCATGGTCATTTTTATTGGGATTGCATTGAATCTATATATTGCTTTTGGTAGGATGGTCATTTTCACAATATTCTTCCAATATGGGAGGTCCTTCCATCTCCTGGTGTCTTCCTCAATCTCTTTCTTTAACAATTTAAAATTTTCATTGTAGAGATCTTTGGTGTCTTTCGTCAGATTTATTCCAAGATATTTTAATTTTTTTGCAACAATTGTGAATGGGAACATTTCCCCGTATTCTTTCTCTAATTGTTTATTATTGGTATATAGAAAGGCTACTGATCTTTGTAGATTGATTTTATAAACTACCACTATACTGAAAGTGTTGATCAGTTCTAGGAGTTTTCTGGTGGAACTTTTGGGATTTCTTCAGTATAGTATCATATCATCTGCCAAAAGTGATAGTTGGACTTCTTCCAATTAGTAATCCCTTAATTTCCTTCTCCTCTCTTATTGCTCTAGCAAGAGTTTCAAGCACTGTGTTGAAAAGGAGTGGAGATAGTGGACATCCTTGTCTGGTTCCTGAATTCAATGGGAATGCTTCCAGTTTTTCTCTGGATTTGTTGTATATAGCTTTAATTACGTTGAGGTATGTTCCCTCCCATCCAATTCCCTCTAGGGCTTTGAACATAAATGCATGCTGAATTTTGTCATGTGTCTTATCTGCATCTATTGAGATGACAATGTGGTATTTTGACTTTGAGCCCATTTATATGATTAGTGACATTTATTGACTTGCATATATTGAACCATCCTTGCAACTCAGGGATAAAGCCTACTTGATTATGGTGAATGATCTTTTTGATGTTGTCTGTATGCAGTTTGCAAGTATTTTGTTGCATCTATGTCCATTAAGGATATGTGTCTATAGTTTTCTTTTTTGGTTATGTGTTTACCTGGCTTTGGTATTAGAGTGATGCTGGCTTCATAGAAGGAATTTGGGAGTTCTCCCTCTGTTTCTGTCATTTTGAATAATTTAAGTAGTATTGGTTGGAGGTCTTCTTTAAATGTCTGGTAGAATTCTGCTGTAAATCCATTTGGGCCTGGGGTTTTTTCATTTGGGAGGCTTTGTATTACTGTTTCGATTTCCTTATATGTTATGGATCTGTTTAAACTGTTGATCTCTTCTTGGTTTTACTTTGGTGGTTCCCATGATTTTAGATATCCATCCATTTCCTTTAGATTTTCAAATTTAATAGTGTGTGCATTTTTAGAATATTTGCTTATATTGGTCTGGATCTTTTGGGTGTCTGTTGTGATGTTTCCTCTTTCATCTCTGATTTTGTTGATTTGTATTTGCTCTTTCTTTTGGTTAACTGGGCTAAAGGTATGACTATCTTGTTTAGCTTTTCAACAAACCAGCTCTTAGTCTCATTGATTCTTTGATTCTATTTCATTGATTTCTTCTCTGATTTTTGTTATTTCTTCTCATCTGCTGGGTTTGGGTTTCGTTTGTTCTTGACTTTCCAGAGTTGCAATGCTAAGTCATTGATTTGTGCTCTTTCTGATTTTTTAATGTAGGCACTTAGAGCTATAAAATTCCATCTCAGGACTGCTTTTAAAGTGTCCCAGAGGTTTTGTTGTGTATTGTCCTTTTCTTTTAATTCCAGCAATACTTTTATTTCTTTATTAATTTCTCCTTTAATCCACTCATCATTCAGGAGCATGTTGTTTAATCTCCATGAGTTCATGTAGTGACTAGGGATTCTTCCC
>NW_008344186.1:2015372-2030593 GCF_000622305.1 Nannospalax galili | reverse complement strand
TTCCCTCTCTTCTCTCTGTATTGCTTCAAGTATTCTTAGAAGAGCTGGTTTTGTGGACATGTATTCTTTCAGGTTGTTCGTGTCATGGAAGATTTTTCTTTCCCCCTCAACTATAATAGACATTTTTCCCTGGGATGGTATTCTGGGCTGGCATCTACTGTCATGTAGAAGTGGAAATACCTTGGTCCAGGCTCTTCTGGCTTTCATAGTTTCCATTGATAAGTCAGCTGTAATTCAGATGTGCTGTCCTTTGTATGTGACTTGTTGTTTTTCTTTTCCTGCTTTGAGTGTGCTCACTTTATTCTGTACATTTGGTGTTTTTACTATGATATGTAGTAGGGAGTTTCTTTTCTGATCCTATTTTGTGTTCTATGTGCTTCCTGTATTTGTATGGGTATGTCTTTCCTTAATTTCTGGAAATTCTCTTCTACAATCCTGTTTAAGATTGCATCAACACCATTAACCTAAAATTTTTCTTCTTCCATTCCTATGATCCATAGATTTGGTCTTTTCATTGTGTCCCACATCTCTTGCATATTCTAAACCTGTCTTTTTTAAAATTTTCCATAGTCTTTGCTTGAGTGGTCCAATTCTTCAACCTTACCCTCCAGGGTTGATATTCTGTTTTCCATTTCATTCATTCTAGAGGTGAGGCTTTCCCTTTTTGTTTCAAGTCAGCTTACTGAGTTTTGCACTTCTTCATTTCTGCCTGAGTTTTCTTCAGTATTTCCATCTTTTTTGTGAATTCATTCAGAAGTTTACTCCTCTTCTTTTAGCTCTTTGATTTGTTTGTGTGTTCTTTAATTTTCATTCATGATTTATGATTCTGATATGAGA
Source organism: Nannospalax galili (assembly GCF_000622305.1). Taxonomy (NCBI): domain Eukaryota; kingdom Metazoa; phylum Chordata; class Mammalia; order Rodentia; family Spalacidae; genus Nannospalax; species Nannospalax galili. The sequence goes on along the minus strand of NW_008344186.1, from coordinate 2,029,756 downwards.
ATTAAGTTGAAGTATACTTCTGTTTGTATTACCCGGGTGCCTAGATCCTTTCTTTATTGGTTATGTAAAGCTGGTTGGTACAGGGTTCAGGTTCTCTCAGGTTTAATTTGGAGTGAACTGATGGCTTCAGATCAGCTATTCTGGAGTACCCACCGAAGCCCAATTCAGGTTCCCATCAGGTATATGATTCTGATATGAGAATTAAGTTGAAGTATACTTCTGTTTGTATTACCCGGGTGCCTAGATCCTTTCTTTATTGGTTATGTAAAGCTGGTTGGTACAGGGTTCAGGTTCTCTCAGGTTTAATTTGGAGGGAACTGATGGCTTCAGATCAGCTATTCTGGAGTACCCACCGAAGCCCAATTCAGGTTCCCATCAGGTACTCTCAGGCTTTCTTCACCATGTGGAAGCAGGATCTGGGTGGTCTCAGGCAGTCCCCTGCATTCTCAACCCTATGCCAGTGGGAGGGCAGAGGGAGGTCAGAAATGGGCACTCTCTGGCAGTCTGCTGGGATCTGAGCCGCTACACAGATGGAGGTCTGAACCGACCTTCTCAGGCTGTCTGCTAGGATCTCAGCCTTAGCCTACCAAAGCTAGATCTTCCTGGGGCCTTGGGAGGGGGCTCACAAAACCCCATGTAGAGGGATGGGTATGGAGCAATTAGGGGAGGCTCACCACCATGTGGAGGCAGGATCCAGGGGCTCTCAGGCAGTCTGCTGGGTTCTCAGGCCCTCTGCTAGATGGAGGCCAGAGGGAGGCCAGAACTAGGCACTCTCTGGCAGTCTGCTGAGATCCAAGCCTGCTACACTGATGTAGGTCTGAACCCCCCCTCTCTGGGTTTTGTTTCTTAATCCATTCAACTATCATGTGCCTCTTCACTGGTGGTTCAGTCCATTCATATTTAAAGCTGTATATTGGTTGCCATCATTTTGATTACTGTTTGAATTCTTAGTCTAATTTTGTGTTTCTACAACTATAGCTTCATTTAGTTTCTGTTGCCCATACCTCATTCTTTGTTTTGCTTCAAGAATTCTCTGAAAGGCTGGTTTTGTGGGCATGAATTCTTTCAGCCTATTCATCTTGTGGAAGAATTTTTTTTCCCCTAATTTCCATTTCCCCATTGGCTAAAACTGTTGAGCATTTAAAAAAGTATTTCTCATGCATTGTGTTTCATCTTTTGAGAATTTTCTGTGTAGCTCTTGCCTTAATTTTTAATTTGGTTGTTTTGTTGATGTGTAGTTTTTTACTTCTTACTTTATTCTCAATACTGACCCTCTGTAAGATTTCAATGGGTAAAAAATTTTTTCCGTGCATCTTTTTTTGTGTGATGGTGTTTGCCACTATAGATAAGCTTTTTCCTTTCATGAGGTCACATTTGTCAATAGTTGATTTTAGTCCCAGTGTTCTCAGGGTCCTATTTATAAAATCTTTTCCTGGTCCTGTAAACTCTATTGTATTCCTACTTTTTCCCTGTTCAGATTCAGGACATCAGTTCCTATAGTGACGTTCTAGATCCATTCGGTATTGAGATTTCGTAGGTTAAGACATTTATTTATATTCATTCTGATGGAGCTATCCACTATATCTAGCACCATTTTCTGAAAATGCTGTCTTTTCTCCAATGTGTACTTATACTCCTTTGTCAAAAATCAGAAGGCTAGAAACACAAGTTCTTTTCTTTTCTTTTTTTTTAATACCAGGTCTCCCTGTAGCTGCAGCTGACCCGGATTTGAGAAACACAAGTTCTTAAATATGGGCTCTCAATTCTATTCCATTGCTCAATATTTCTCTTTTTATGCTACTATGATGCAATTGTTATGGTAATGTCATTTGTAATATATGACACCCTATATAATTTGGAATCTGATGATGATACCTCCAACAGCTCTTTTATTGTTCAGGATCGTGTTGAGTATATTGGTTTTTTTGTGTTTCTATAGGAGCATCGAGATTTTCTTTTTTAAATCAACATGTCATGATTTTATTTTGCAGTAATGATGCCACTTTTGGCAGTCTGAGAGTGCTCAGTTAAAATTATGGTCATTGTGCCATGGAGTTTATTTTAAGGTATAATGTTTGCTATATTTTTTCTTCTAATGGAAATATGCAGAGAATGAAAGTAAGAGTTCTCAGGGAATTAATAGCCCATAAATGTGCATGTATATGAGTGTGTATGTGTGTATGTGTTGTGTGTGTCTGTGTGTGTGTATGACCATTTTAGGTCTGTAATATATTGTAGAATAGTACCTAGCATGGTCTAAACAGAATAGATACTAAAGAAGGATTAGTTCTGTCAATTTAATGTGTGACACTTTGTGTATTAAAAAAAAGTTTTGCATTTGTTTTAGAATCCATTGACAGATTGACTGACAGCTTGACTGTGCATTCTTCACCAAGGTAAAAATTTATGGATTTGTAAATACATTATACAATTGAAAAAATTAAAGGTGGGAAACTGTTGGGAGCTACTAATGTAAGCACAGCCATTATGTCCATCAAGCTGTGGCAGGCTTGCTTATTTACTATATGACCTTTCACCTTGACTCAAGAGTTTGTGTTTTACACACAACCACTGAATTGTTCTGTCAAGTCAGGAGGAATGTGCTGATAATTTAGGGAAGATGGTTAATTGGTGGAATTCACTACAAGTATTTGACTGTTCCTTGACCCTCAGATAAAGGTGGTAAAAAAGAGCTGTTGAAGTTAATTGAGCTAAGTAAACTGTGGTTATCTGATGTTCTGCTGTATAAGAAGGCTGAGCTAAAATAAACTGGGGCTGCAGTCTCTACTGACAGTCCTCCCAAGCATCTTTTCTGTCTCTCTTGTTTTTCTTTCAATCCTCACTACCCCTTTCAGGTGCTGTTCATCTAAGGCCGGCTGGCACCGGCAGGAAACTAAGCTTTTTGAGGGTGCTCTGAAATAGGCCATTTATAACCGACTTAGTGCTTCCTGTATCCTATAATCACTTCACTCTAATGAAATGCCTTTTTGGTCAGAAAAGATGCTCTTATTAGTTCCATTCACATGTACATATTTTTATGTGCTCATCCACAACTACCAAATAACTAGGTTTCTTCTTAGGAAGGTGAGCCCAACAAACATTGATAGCAAAATAATTCTCCCTACCTATTCCAAACCTGTTGAGAATCCACATGCAAGCATGGACCTTCAGGACAAGTAATATTTGAGGCCTTTCTTGTGTTTTCTCACAGCACACATGAATTGGCATCTTTCCTTCTTGTGTGCGCATGTTGCTGTCTTGTTGAGATGGTTAACAATCTGGTGAGCTTAATAAGACTCCCAATAATTTTAAAAGATTTATGTATTTATTTATGTGTATGTATGACGCCAGAGACCAACAATATTTATCGGTCTTCCCCTTCTCTCTTACCTGAGGCAAAGTTTCTACCTTGTTTGCCACTTGACTACTTACCCTGGCTAGGAAGCCTGAGAGCTTCTGTGCAATATTCCTATCTCTGTCTGCCATATCACCTTAAGAGCTCTGGGATTATAGACACATTCCACAGTGCCTGGATGGTACATGAGTTCTGGGGATTCAAATTCAGGTTGTCAGGCTGGCACAGCATTGACCTGCTGAGTCATCACCTTCATCCTAAAATCCTCAATTTTTAGATTTTTAGCATAAGCTAGTAAGTTGCTAAGAACATGTAGCTCTTCATTGTGGAGTTAACACTTCTGGGTACAGAACACTTCCCATTATACCATACTAATCAAGTTAGTGTTCTTGTCTTTCCATCTACTCAGGACCATTCATCTTATTTACTTCTTTATTAAAAGCTGAGTAAAAACTTGTACAGCCAACAATTTTGAAACATAGGAGGAAAATCTGATTGTGACTATGATATATGTGAAATATTCTTAGTGATTCAGGGCTGAAGAAATGACTCAAGGAATAAAGTGTTTACTACCCAAGTAAGAGGGTTCAGAGTGTGATCCCAGCAGCACATAAGGCCTTATGCTCTAGTGTGAATCTGTGATCCCAGGAAGCCTACAATGACAAGGGTGATAGATATAGAATCCCCAGAATCTTTCCACCCACTAGCCTGATGTATGTAGCTGTTAACAAGAGATGCTGCTCAAAACTAAGGAGAAAAGCAAAGACTGACATCCAGGGTTGACCTCTGATCTCAACACATGCATCAGGGCACACAGCATATGCCAATACATACACACACATGAACATGAACATACGTGCACACATCCAATACATTGATTAACTTAGGTCACAGAGCTAACATGATTAAGGCTTATTTTCCTCTGAGAAGACACAGAAAATGAAAGGATTAGGTTGAAGGCTCTCCTAGGCTTTGTTGGACATCCCTTCAGCAGTGGCCTTTTTAAACAAGGTTCTGTACATTCAATTTGAAACCTTCACCTGTTAACACATTCCACAACCACTGTGGAACCTAGGAAATAATGTAGGTGGCCCAGAGTTCACTAACATAGCCCAAAATACATGCTTTAAGCTTTGGCCAGGAAACACTGGGACTTAGGTACATATTGCCCTCCTGTGAGTTTAGGCACAGGTTGTGAGTTACATGGATTCACAGTTACATGTTTGTTTCTGTAATGTTTGTTGAACATAGAAACAGGTAAGTTTTGGTTTCAGCATTCGCTCATGAATGGGCCAGACGAAGCACCTTTAAAGTACCCCAAATAGGTGATGGCTTATGAGAGTGCTGGCAGAGGGATGCTGAGAGGCATGAACTTCACGGTCTACCAAACTAACGTCTTGGTAGGGACTGTTGAACTCGATAAAATGCCTACAAAGTGTCTCAAGAGAGAGAATGAGGTGGATCTCTGTGAGACACAGGACACTCTTGTCTACATAGCAAGTTCCAGGCCAGCTGGGGCTATAGGGAGACTGTGGAGAGAGAGAGAGAGAGAGAGAGAGAGAGAGAGAGAGAGAGAAAGAGAATTATTTTATCAAGGGATAAATTATTTTCCCTCATCATAAGAAAACACAAGGAAAGTAGTCACCAATCGTAATTAAATGTTGAAAAAGAAATTAAAACTTGCTTTTAAATTTCTAATGTAAGGTACATTATGAACTAAAAAAGAGCAATTAGTATTTCTTCCATATGAATATTAAATTTGCTTTTTTAAATATGTCACAGTGAAATGAGACCTCCAAAACAATGAAAAATCGATACTTAGTAAAAAGTCTGTACAGGTCCATACAGGTAAGAATTTTGATAGTGAATTACTCTAGTAGGTCCTGCCCTAAATTTAAAAAATTTTAAAAAATGGGTGAAATGCTTTCTTCCTTTAAAAAAGGAAAAAAAAAGAGTTAAGGAAAGGAAACCTAAATGCAGTTTTATTGTCTATTTTTGATGCGTATGACTGCTGTGCCTTCATGTATGTATGTACACTCCTGACATTCAATGCCTGCAGAGCCCTGAGGAGAGCATCAGACTCCCAGGAAGTGGAGTTATGGAGAGAGAGAGTTATTTTATTCAAGGGCTAAATTCTTTTCCTTCAATATAAGAAAACATAAGGACCGTTGTTAGCCACCATGTGGGTGCTGGCAACTGAACCTGGGTCCTCTGCAAGAACTAGTATTCTTAACCATTAAGCCATCTGTCCAGCCTTAGTATATTGTTTGTTTATTTTCCGGAAATTCAAAATTGTTTAAGAAACTGATTATTAGCAATTTCAGATATGAAACCAAATTTTCTGAAAAATGTTTCTCATTTCATTTTGGTCAACAGTAAATATATATTTATATAAGTACCATCTGTATAATTAAGAAAAATATTTAAATTTATTTATTTACTTGGTCTTATGTGCATTAGTGTTTTGCCTGCATGTATGAAAGGGCACCTGTGTATGCAATACCTGTGGAGGCCAGAAGAGAGTGTTGAATCTCCTGGAATTGGAGTTTTGTAAAGTTGTTAGCTGTGGGTGCTGGGAATTGAAACTGTGTCCTCTGGAAGAGTAGTCAGTGCTCTTAACCACTGAGCCATCTCCTCAGGCCTAAAAAAAGTGGTTTTAACATAGGATATAGTATGTGTCCTCTCTAGATACATTATATAAATTTGGTACATTATCAAAATGGATTTTTATTTCATTCCTATGACTCTAGCCTCTACAGGCACCCACCCTCACATACACATAACCTCCCCATGTAATTAAAAAATAACAAAAATAAATCTTTTAAAAAGGAAAATCTAGGACTAGAGAGATGGCTCAGTGGTTAAGAGCACTGGCTGTTCTTGCAGAGCACTGGGGTTTGGTTTCCAGTACCCACATCGTGTCTAACCACCATTTATATCTCCAGTTCCAGGGGATCCAATGCCCTCTTCTGTCTTCTGTGGGCATTTAAATTTTATGTGTATGAGTGCATGAGTGCATTTCCTGCATGTATGTAGGTGCACCAGTGTTGTGCAGTGCTCATGGAATTCAGAAGAGGGCATCGGACCCTCTGGAACTAGAGTTACAGTTTTTAACTGCCATGTGGGTGCTGGGAACTAAAACCTGGTCCTCTGCAAGAGCAGTCAGTACTCTTAACTGCTGTGCCTTCTCTCTAGCACTCTGAAGCAATTTTTTTTTAAAGAAAAACTTTTCAAAAGTAAAACAAGCAGCCCAAGAAGCTGTGATATTATGAACACTAAAGAGTTTAGAGGCTGGGCAGGTGGAGGGTCATGGTGATAAACAATACTGGTTCCAGCTTATGATTACAATTTGCATGTACATTGTTGTGGGAACATTATGGAAGAAATGACTAACTTGATATGCCAGAATGGAGACAGGATCTATAAAGGAGACATCTGCACTGATTCTTAAACTACAAGAAAATATGAGTGGTAAAAGAGAGACAAGAGCGAGACATGCAGGTGTGAACTGCTGTACCATCCACCTGAAGTAAGGGGCACTCTGCATCTGACAGAGTGGCAGCAGTTCATGGAACACAACTTGCCTTGTAGGGGCTTCAACCAACCCCTGGTGGGGATTTGGGGTATAATGGTAGAGCACTCGCCCTGGGTTTGATCTCTAGCACCTCAATAGCAAGCACATCAAGAGTCACTGATAAAAGGAAGTTAGAGTTCATATGGTTTCATCAAGACAAATGGATGTCATATCTAGGACAAAACAACTTCCAGAAGCAGCATACTGAAAAGGACACTAAGGTGCTGGAGATGTGGCTCAGTTGGTAAAGTGCTTGCATAACATGCACCAAGCCCCGAGTTTGAGCCCCAGCACTGTATAAACCAGGCATGGTGGTACACTCAGCTACATTATTTAAAAAAGCATTGTGCCTAACCAGCTATGTCTGTTGTGGAGAAAGTACAACATGGGTTTTAGTGATCTGCTGGACCTTTATTCTGGTCTAGTCCTCAAGGTTTACAGATGAAGAAACAGGCTCAAAGACACAGAGCTTGTAATCAACACAGCCAGAATGAGAACCAAGGATTCTGGCTCCCTGACTTTATTCTGTGCTCCAACAACCTCTTTCATCTATGTCAGAAGCATTTAAGACCATGGATTTATTTATAAAGAAAAGTAAATCTATCCTAAGACTTGAGTCAATTAATTGAGAAGCTTACATTTATAGGTCCAAAACGATTAGGCTTTGTGGATAAGGGCTTTGGTGAGCTCACTAGTAGGAAGAGGATGAGTTTGCTGAAGCTGCCTCTCTGTAGAAATTTGGTTGTAATAAAAACTGCCCACACTGCCACTCCAGGCTGAGTATGAGGCCATCTTTCCTGCCCAGTGAACCAGGAGGCAAACTCTAGCTAGACCTGTCATCATGAAGAGTTAAAGGTGTAACTAAGAATTCTCGAAGATTCCACCTTCATCCCAACAGTCTTCCAATCTAGAGTAGTACCCAAAATGACAAGCTGCTGGCATGAGCTATGTTTTTCTCTCCAACGAACTCTGGACAGTCATCAAATCCCCTATTCCTCACACTTTTTTTTTTTTGGTCTTTTTGAGACAGGGTCTCCCTGTAGCCCCAGGGCCTGGAACTCACTATGGAGACCAGGCTGGCCTTGAACTCACAGAGATCCACCTGCCTCTGCCTCCCAAGTGCTGGGATTAAAGGCATGCACCACCACACCCAGCTCACATCTTTCTTTTAATTCCTCCTCACCACAGAAGTGAGGGGGAATGCCTGGTGCTTTCACCAAGTCAACATTTACACTTTTTTCAGATGGAATAAAATAAGACTGGCATTCTGTGAAGTTACATGGCATTTTAGAAGGCATAGAAATTATGCCACTTAGATTTGAAGTTAGATTTTATTTCCCATCCACCTCTAAGTAACACCTTTTAATTATAAAGACAGCTTAAAAGAAACTTCAAGCACTCTACAATTTACACATATATGTCTTCTTTGTTTGACCTGCTTATAAGGTGAACAGGTAATCTCATGTCACAGGTGTGGACAGGTGATTTACCCTAAGTCATCAGGCAAGAAACACAGACACAAGGGGTTCATAAAATGAAAGAGATACCAAGAAAAAAAGTGGCAAACTTGTGTCATAGTACCAAAGTGGGAAAAGTTGGACATTTTCCATCTTTAGTCTCTCTGACTTCTGACTGGGGGAACACAGCATTTGATCTAGGCTAACTCAATCCCAACAGCTACCTGGCTAGTGACTGGTTGAAGTGAGGGCAGGAAACATAGGCTAGACAAATCTCAGCAAATCCTGAGACTTTCCTGGGACTGGGACCAGAGCCCTCTTTCCTCTGGGAAGTATGGGGTGTAGCTGTGGGGCCCGAGACTATGATAACAGCCCTATCATGCAAGGAAAACAGTACCACAGAGAAACAAGGGCCAGGGCTCTCTGCAAACCTCTAGGTCAAACTGTTGGTCTACTCGTTGATTTTCAGAGGCTGGAGTCAAACAGGATTATTTGAATTTCTTCTGGCTTTTGGAACCACTTACACAGTGGCACACTGGCATTGAAAGGCTGCTTCTATTGTTTCTTGGCTGCATGGTGAGTTACTAAACTGCTTGGTGCCTCTGTTTCCCACTTGTAAATAGATAATACCCATCTCAGCCATAAGTGGAGTATGTGACTGTTTAGCACCAATTTGGCACAGTCCCCCGGCACAGAGCAGGTACAGCCAACTGGCTAGTCCTTGAGTAATGGCTCATCAAATTTGTATTGCTTTTTTCCAGGAAGCATCCACCAGTGTCTGTATGTTGGGACAACAGGGACTTTTACATATAATTATTCACAGGAACTGTTGACAGTGAAAATGAAAACCTTTATAACAAAGGACAGATAAAAAGTTATAGCCACTGCCAGGCTTGGTGGCACACGCCTTTAATCCCAGCACTTGGTGGATCTCTGAGTTCAAGGCCAGCCTGGTCTACATAGCGAGTTCCAGGTCAGCTGGGGCTACAGGGAGACTCTGTCTCAAAAAGACCAAAAAAAAAAAAAATTATAGCCACTTTCTCCAAACAGCTTTAAAAAAAAAAAATCTTAGAAACAAAAACAAGAAAAAAAAAGAAAAAAGAAAAAATACAATCCTTTAATACCAGCATTTGGGAAGCAGAGGCAGGTGGATCTTTGTAAGACTGAGGCCAGCCTGTTCTACACAGCAATATCCAGGCCAGATGGTGCTACAGGAGAACTGGTTTAAAAAAAAAACTCTGGAGGCTGTTATATAGGTCTATGTTCTGTCCTAATACTGCTAATGTAGGCACCCTTCTGTGTGAATATATATGTATCTGAGGCTGGGGGTAAAGCTTGTAAGGCAGCACATTCATAATAAAGTATCCTTTACTATATGTGAATTAGACTCACTAAAGCCATTTTAAAAAATTAATGATTCTGGGGACCATCATCAAACTGAGGTTAGCCAGAGTGCAAAGATGTTCTTGGAGTGTAACCCTCCCTAACAGTCATTCCACTGAACCATCTCCTACTCTCAACTTTTTCCTATTTTGAGAAACAGTACAAATATTTCAGCAGTCCCTTGATATACTTTCTCGAGAAACATCTTCACTTGAACAAAAAGCTATTGACTGGAACCTCCTGGAGGCAAACTTCTGAGGCTCTGTGTCTTTGGGAACCCCAAGCCTAACATGTTCATAAGAACAGGAGAGTCTTATACTCTAAGGTAATTAGCTCAGGCCTTTCAACACATCTGCAGGGAGGGATCCTACTAAGCATGTCTTTTGTCTTGATATATCTTCCTGACATCTTGAGGATGATCTATTTCTTTCTTAGAATCTGGGCCCTGTTGGATAAAAAGGTGGCAGGTTCCTGGGTCAGGATTGCCTCAAAACAGAAACAAAGAAGACTCTGGCAAAGGAAAAGTTTAATTGGCTTTTGTGGGGCTGGTCCTCAACTTGGGTATAAGGAAGAACCAGCAGCCTAATGGCTACAGAGGGGTAGCTTATAAAGGAACAGAATGCGAAAAAAGAGAATATTTTTCTGCTGTTTGGGACTGTTTTGGGGGCTGCTTGCTCAGGGAGAGTGTGGGGGTCTGTACTTGGTGAAATTTATTGAGGAAAACATCTACTGTAAAACATGTTTTCTACAATTAGGGGGTTCCAGGAATTAACTGCAGCTAAGGGCTTGGGAAACCTGTTTGTCAGCCTATGGAGCATGCTCTGGTGATCACAATACATTGGTCATTAATTTCCCAGAGCTGTTTTGTTAATTCGCAGGTGGCTGGGAGGTGGTTGACTCAGTTCCTCTTAGGGGCCTTATGGTTTCTAGGTCTGGGGTCACCTGGATCTGAACCCTATCATTCCAGCCTTTTATGTTATAGGATTGGAGATGGCATTTCTCGTCTGGCTACTTCCTGATGGGTAAGGTCAATGACAAAAGGGGGAGGGGGTTCGATGAGGTTGGATCTGGAAGGGTTCCTCTCAGGCTGCCATTTTTCTGGTATCAGTTGGTGTTAGAGCATTCCCCATCCATCATGTTTGGCAGTTTTTTATATCCAGCTGGGGGAAAAGTAAGAAAAAGTTGGTTAAAGATGGTATGTAGTCATGGAGGAGAGAGGATAGTTGGAGTGGCAGATTACTTTCACAGATTGCTCAGGAGGAAAGGCCTGCCATATATAAGCTCAAGGGGCTACTGTGTTCCCTGTAGTGGGAAAAGCCTCTATCCATTCTAAGAAGGGATCTACCAAAACTAGAAGGTACTGAGCTTTTCGAAAGCTGGCATATGAGTAAAATCTAGTTGCCAATCAACCCTGGGGAGAGTTCCTCTATGTTGGTGGCCTTTAAAGGAGGGAGGTGGGAGGTCCCCACCCTGAGGGGAAACAGTGGCACAAATGGGCAGAAACAGGTGACTTCTGTGAGAAGGGGAAGGAGTTTAGGGTGAAAAATGAGGGGTTCAAGTAATTTATAAAGTGGTCTAGTCCCAATATGAAACATGTTATGTAGGTGAGTCAGGATGGACAAGACCTGGCCTTCTGGTAGGCAATATTTGTCCCCAAGAATCATCCATCCTCCTGAGGTTGGGGTAGCCCCTTTATCTGAAAGAGATTTATGCTGTTGAGGGGTGTAGGAAGGCACAAACCCTGATGGAGCTAAGAAAGTCAGGTTCACAGCATGATATTGGTGTTTGCTGGCCTCCCTAGCTGCTTGGTCGGCCAGGTCATTGGATCAGTGAGAGGTTGGTGCCCCCTACAATGGACAATTGTTACCTTGGCAGGAAGATAAGATGCCTCCAATATTTTGAGGATTAGTGGACCATTAATAATGGGGGTCCCCTTTGTGGTAAGTAGACCTCTTTCTTTCCAGATAGAAGCATGATGATCAAGTATATGGAAGGCATGTTCAGTATGCAGACATGAATGAGTGAGTGGTACAGCAGAAGGGAGGAAAGAGGCAGGGTTAAATTTCTAAGCAGAGACTGACACTCATTGCAAGACTCTTTTGCATACAATTCGAAGAAAACGGGGTTTCTGTTCAATTGTACTTACGGTAGTAAACACAGTACTAGAACTACTGTACTTTCTATTAGAAGCAAGCACTTAGATAGGCAGCAGCTGTCAGGCCCCGGAGACAAGGCTGCCATCCCTTGATGGTGGTGTCTAGTTGTTTTGAGAGATAGGCCATGGGGGGCAAAGGTGGGTCCCTTCATTTGTCCAAGGACCCCAAGAGTCAGTTCCTTATTTTCAGTTACATATAAGAGAAATGGGGATCCTAGGTCAGGGAGGCATAAGCTGGTGCCTCTAGGAGGGCCTTCCTGATGGCATGGAAACTGCTGTGATTGGTCCCAGGGGCTCTACAGATTCAGAAGGGTCCCCTTTGTTTTAGGGGAATGGGGTTTTCCATCTACCCCATCACAGAGATCTGTAAGGGAAAAACCTTACCAGAGTAGGAAGGAAGGACAGACCATGAAATAAGCTTACCAGCTACTGTAGTAACTACCCTGGGCTCCTCCAGAGTGATTGTTATGGTTGAGATGGGGGCTGAGGAACCAGGGCCCCATCAGTCTTTGGCTGCCAGACCCAGAAGATTGGCGATGGACTCCTGCAAAGTGGATGGGGTCGGGGAGGAGACTGGCCTACCCTGATGTGGTAAAGAAGGACAATCGCTTCTCCAATCCCTTCTCTTCCATCCTGATGGTTTATATGGAATGAAGCAGGCTGGGTCTGTGGAGAAGGATCCTAATTTTTTCTCTATTTGGGACATATTGTTAAGAGAGAAATGGGGGTGAACTCTGACAGCTCCTGCTATCCAGGCTACTGTCAGCACAGGTACAAGAGCTAACAGCTGTGGGGTTGGTGTGGCCCAGAGGGTCCCTGAGCCAGTTCCCAGCCAGGCCCATGATCCTAGGCTCCCAGGCACTGGCACTGGCAGCTCTGGGCCTCATGGGCCCAGAACTGCCTGCCTCACCCTGTCATACTCCGTTGCCTGCTCATGGGTCAGGTGGGCACCCAAGACCCCATGGGGCCATGGCTGGTGAACATTTGAGGCATGTGAGGTGTGGGGGGTGGGGCATTACCCATTCCTTGCAGCTGCACATAGGCAGTGGCTGTGGTGGTGGCCACCTCTTGGGAACAGGAGGGGGAGTGGGGGAGAAGGGGTAGAAGAATTGCTGTCAATGGGAGGGGTCTTCCAAGAGGACCTGGTGGTCTGGCAGGGAGCACAGAGGGAGGGTTGGGCACCAAGAACAAAAAAAGCTTGGATATAGGGGAATTTGGACCATTTGCCAGTTACGTTGGCAGAAGTTATCTAAATCTCTTAAAATATTTAAATCTAAGGTTCCTGTCTCTGGCAAACAGAACCATTGTCTAACTTGTACTGTGGCCAGGCAGTGGTGGAGAGAAATTTGAGGCGTTTAGGTCTGACAGAGAAGACTGAGGGTTTTAAAGATTTCAGAAGGAAAGCAAGGGGTGTGAGTCCAGCAGGTTTAGAATTGAGGTTGCCTTTTTTTTTTTTAGAGGGATGAGAAAGAGAATGAAAATGGTGGTTAGTGTTACGAGATAAATGAAGAAAACGAGAGCTAAAGAAGGGAAGTGAGAAGGCTGTGAGTATCTCCAGGGGAAGAAGAAGTTCGGAGTGAGGCTGACACAGAAAGCAAGTGCCAAAAGGAGGAGAGAGACTGAGAGGATGAGGACAAGAGAGGAAAGAGGCAGGAGAGGATAGGTGTGCCAAATCACCATGCAGGGCCAGTGTCCAGGGAGGCATCCCTCTGTGGAGTGGGTCTGGAAAATGAAAGTGTCCCAAAGTCCCTAGGACAGTGTCCTGAAGCTAGAGAGGGGAAAACATGGGATCTCCTGATGTGCCGGCATGATTTAATGAGGAACAGGAGATCCAATGACTGTATGGCATGGAGAAGAAGGAGAGAAGGAGGGGGGAGAGAGGGGGAGGGGGGAGAGATGAAGAGAGGGAGAGAGAGGGAGAGAGGGAGGAGAGAGAGATGGAGAGAGGGAAAGGGGGAGAGAGGGAGAGAAAGAGGTCAGGAAAAGATTTGAGAGCATTGGACAGATGGGTCTATCTGCCAGGTGGGCTTAGGCAGACACAGCAACCATGCCAGACACTCAACAGTCACAGAGGCCCGTACTTCCCAGTGGCCAAAGTTTGTTTTGTTTTTTGGGGGGGGGGTTGTTTGTTTGTTTTTGTCTTTTTGAGACAGGGTCTCCCTGTAGTCCCAGCTGACCTGAACTCACTATGTAGACCAGGCTGGCCTTGAACTCACAAAGATCGGCCCGCCTCTGCCTCCCAAGTGCTGGGATTACAGGCATGTGCCACCACACCCGGCATGTAGCACAACACCAAGTGGACTATGCTTTTTATGAGGGAAACAGTCCAGACAAACACACCAAACTGGGAAGGAATAATACAATATAATCACCTTTCAACTGAATAATTAAATATAACAGAGAATCAAAAGCCTCTGCATGCCCCTTCTTGACTCCTTCCTCTACATACAACCTTTGTAA
>NW_008344186.1:2014453-2015133 GCF_000622305.1 Nannospalax galili | reverse complement strand
GCCTGCCTCTGCCTCCAAAGTGCTGGGATTAAATACATGCGCCACCACACCCGGCATGTAGCACAACACCAAGTGGACTATACTTTTCATGAGGGAAACAGTCCAGACAAATACACCAAACTGGGAAGGAATAATACAATATAATCACATTTCAACTGAAGAATTAAATATAACGGAGAATCAAAAGCCTCTGCATGCCCCTTCTTGACTCCCTCCTCTACATACAAACTTTGTAACTTATACCCAAGGTGGTGGTCTTTTCCATGGACAAACAAACGTACAGTCTTTTTTTTTTTGAGATGGGGTTTCATCTTGTATCCCTGGCTGGTCTCGGTCTCTCAAAAATATATTTTCCCTCTGCCTCCCAAGTGCTAGGACTAAAGGCATACACCACCACACCTGCCTATATATGTACTTTTATTATACACGTAAAACTTAACAGAAATTATATCACTGCATATTGATCTTGCAATTTTCTCCATGTCATGGTTGTAAAAGTGACTCAGGGTGATACACTTGGGAGGTGGAGCCTCTGGACAACAGGGCACTTCTTGTCCAGGGTGGGACAGACTGGGATGGAGCGAGAGCTCATCACCATATTTGGAACTGGGTACAATTTAAAATCTACCAAGTGTTTATTTTTGCAGTCTTCTATATATTTTTTAACTGAAGGAACCAAA
>NW_008344186.1:2013558-2014193 GCF_000622305.1 Nannospalax galili | reverse complement strand
TTTGGGGTTTATTTATGGTTACCTTCTGTTTACTCAGTGACGTTCCTTTTCCATTATGATAGTGACATTGTCTCCTTTTCAAATATATCTGTTGTCAAAGTGAGTCAACCTCAGGAGAAAATCAAATGAAGCAAAAAATGAAATGGAGACAGCCATAGGATGTGAACATAGGAAAGGTGTTTCCTTTACTGATGACTGGAGTACAGGAAACACAGACCTAGTTTGGTTCTCCCACTTTATAGATGAAGAAATGAGTCCAGAGAAGGTGGTCCTAATGGGTGTAGAGTTAGGCCTGGGAATTCGAGCTGGTGTCTGAGACTGGGCTAATACCTGCCAATCTTACCGGCTGCACTCAACAGCTAGAGCTGGAGAAACAAGAGCCATTGTGCAAGTGTTTAAATTTTTGCCCCATCACATGGAAAAGGCTGACTCATTTCTTTCTGTTGTTAAATCTGGAGCTCTGCATTAGTCACTCAACTAGAACCTTCACCAACTCTACTTGTGGGAAAGGTGTTGGGTGTTCTGTATCCACAGGAGAGAAAATGACAGCAATGCTGTTGGATCAGAATAGTATGTCCTAACTGGAATCAGCAGGCAGCTTGTACTAAAGGGGCAAATGGAGGAAGCAGATGCTA
>NW_008344186.1:2010606-2013344 GCF_000622305.1 Nannospalax galili | reverse complement strand
TGCCCAGGGCCAAGGCAGGGACAGCCAGGCACCTAGCGATGGGAGGACCTTGCTGCAGATGAAAGCACAGAAGGCAGCCACCATAGCCTCATCCTAAGTGTGGGTGAACACTGGCAAAGGATCCCCACCTTTCACCCTCTCCACTAAGTCCTGCCGCATTACATGAAAACGTGTGTTTCCAAGGTTAAGTGGGAGGCAAAGGCTTCACTGTAGTGAGGTTAGTGCTAATGACACAGCAGCATCAGCTGTCATTTACTGACATTTCCAAGAACTTTCATACCTCATAACTCAGCAAAGGAGAGTATTTGGGGGTGGGGGTGGGGTTGTTGCCCTCTGTAGCTCAGGTTGACCCTGAACTTGTGATCCTCCTGCCTTAGCCTCTTTTTTAAAAAAAATTTTAATGTATTATTTATTTTATGTGTATGAGTGTATTGCCTGCATGTGTGTAAGTGCATCTGTGTCGTGCAATGCTGTGAAGGTCAGAAGAGGGTGTATGGTTCCCCTGGAATGTGGGTACTGGGAACTGAACCTGGGTCCTTTCCAAGAGCAGTCAATGCTCTTAACCTCTGAGCCATCTCTCTAGCCCCCTGCCTTAGCCTCTTAAGTGCTACAGTGAAAGACTCTACTCTGACCCAGACTGGTCTGGAACTCCTGTTGATCTTCCCAGCCTCAGAAGCATCTGCATTACAAACTACCTTGTCTGGCAAGAGAGCATGAGGGAAAACAGCTTCCTAGGGTCAGCCAGCTAACAACGGGGAAGACTCAGAGCCAGGAGTAAACAAAAGTGACCAGAATGTTAAGAGCACAGTCTCTTTCATAAGGGCACCTCTCCAAAGGGGTGAAAAAGACAAGGCAAAACAAAAAATAAAAGAAGTGGGCTGGGGAGATAGCTACAATGGTGAAGTTCAAGCATAAAGACCAGAGCCCATGGAAAAGCTCAATGTGATATTACCCATACATACCCGCACAAACATATACACACACAGTAAAAGTAAATAAACAAACGAAACTCTTCTTTAAAAGAAAGTAAACCAGTGAGATGGCTTAGCAGGGAAAGGCACTTGCCATGTGAACCTGGGACCTGAGTTCAAGCTCTGCATCTTACATGGTGGAAGAAGTGATTCCCTCAAATTGTCCTCTGACTCTTTACACATGCACTCTATGTAGCACATGAACCCTCCAACACATCATGAACTCTCTCTCTCACATACACACAATAATAATAATAATAATAATAATAACAATAAATTTTTGTAGCAAAATGTGTGCCCTGGCATACATGTGGAGGTCAGAGGACAATTTGCAGGCGTTCTCTCCTTCTACCATGTGAGTCCCAGGCATTGAACTCAGATTGTCAGGCTTGGTGGTAAGTACTTTAAGCTCATGAAGCAATCTTACCAGCCTACAAAGGTAGCTTTTTAACAACCAGCAGTTTCCTCACCTGTATAACAGCATTAGAACAATAACTCTCTATGTTGCGATGAAGTTTCCTTTAGCTAGTGCTGAGAAGCACTTATAATGTCTTGTACCTAGAAGGCACTTGTGATGGCTAATCCTGGTGTCAACTTGACTGGATCTGGGATTAACTGAAATGAAAGAGCTCTTCTTGATTGGATCATCTGAAGCTGCAAGACACACCCTAAATGTGGGTGTTACCTTCTGATGGCAGTTGGTATAAAAGGCCAAGGCAGAGGAGAATGCCACGCTTCTTGCTGCTTGCCTTCTCTCTGGCTGGTGAGTTCATCTTGTTGCTGTAGACTGAAGACTAGCTGATCTTTGGGAATTTGTCAGATCTTCAGTGCCAGATTGGGACTACTGAGACATCCAGCCTTGTGAACTGAGCAACTACAGTTTCCCAGCCTCTCCAGTGTGGTGCAGCCATTGTTGGGATAAATCCCTATACATATATATTCATTCTACTGCTTTTGTTTCTTTGGAGGGAGAACCCTAATACAGCACTCAATATACATTCACTACATCTCATGAAGCTGCCACTATGATTACTGGGGTTGTCAGTGGCTTCCTATTAAATTTATTTTCTGAGTTTCACATGGCAACTTGGGAAAGGCCTTGTTTTCTAACAGTTGGACTTGTCAACTGTAGGTATTGAGTTCAGCACCACAATTCCAAAAACGAGGTGTTCGACTGTTACATCAGACCCACTGATCCACTACACACCATTCCCTCTTCACAGCAAAATGCAAACCACAACTACTTTGAAATTTTCTCAAAACACATTGTAAGCAAGTCAAAGTACTGGGCTTACTATTCAACCAATTATGCTACAGACTGCTTATTCCTTAGGTCATTTATTAAATGCCAAGCTCAGAGACACAAAAGTAAACAAGAGACACACCCCTGCCCCTGGAACATTGATGATCCACTACAGAGGAGACCAACTCAGATCTGAGAGGGCTGAGGTTAAGGATAGGAACCTGGGCCTCCAACTAGATACCACTCCTTACGGATATCAATTAAGAGAACAAGCCAAAGTGACGGCGAGGATCGTGGAGAGAGTTATGCCTACAAGAAGTGGGATGTTAGCACTTGGATCCCTCCACTAACTGAGTCCCTGTCCCCAGGTGACAGCTGCCTCCTTTAGCCACGATGAGGAACAAGCCATGCACAGGCCCTTCTTTCTTTTTCCCCCTTTGGTCTTTTGAGACAGGGTCTCCTGTAGCCCCAGCTGGCCTGGAACTCACTATGTAGACCAGGCTGGCCTTGAACTCACAGAGATC
>NW_008344186.1:2007504-2009257 GCF_000622305.1 Nannospalax galili | reverse complement strand
GCTGGCTCCTGACACATTCCCCCCCACCTGAGTACACACATCTGCTCTATGGCAGGCACTGTGAGCCCTAGGTATGCAGGAGAGAAGGCAACAGGAATTCCTAGGGCACCTCCTGCCTCTGCTTCCAGGCCACAAAACACTGGCTGGGCCCAGGCCCCTCAAAGCAAGCAAGCTTTTGCTGATCCACACTGGGAAATGACAGTCGGGAAAGAATTATAGGAATATCTAAAGAAACTGCAGAAAGAGCCTCCTTCAGCCCCAATCAAACCTCCCTGGTTGGGAATAGGTAAAGCAAATGGGCCCAAGAATTCAGAATCAGAAAAAAAATATTCCCTTCCTTCCTCCAGTACTGGGAATTGAACCTCGGGCCTCACACAATCTAGGTAAGCATTCTACCACTGAGCTATATCCTCAGTGTCCCTTGCCCCAATTTTTACTTTTGAGACAAGAGCTCATTAAGGTGTCCAAGCTGGCCTTGAACCTGGATCCTCTTGCCTCAGCCTCCTGAGTAGCTTAGATTACAACTAGCCTGTGCCATCAAGTCCCACTGTAGCAGGAAATTTCGATGTCATATTAATTAGGCACAAATGAGTAAAGTCTGGAGAAAAACAATACAAGAAATAAACCAAGTAGAAGATAGTCACTCCCACAACCTCTCCTATAATAGACTTACTTTATTTCACAAAGCGTGTAGCCTGACTCTGACACAAAAATACTTCACACAGATCAGTCCAACCTTTGGACGTTTTGACGTGATGCTGAAGTTCGCACCCTAAGACCACAGAATTGAGAGACAAAAAGATAACACACACACACACACATACACACACACACACACACACACACACACACACACCTTCATGATGTTTAAGTTTAAAGTTGGGCCACATTCATAGCTATGCTGGGGGTACAAGTCACCTGCTCACTGCAGGCTAGACATGTATGAAAACCAGGCAGAGCTTGCACTGTATACCTGGGCAGGCTAGAGCTTTAGTTTTGTCACCTGTAATGTGGAAAAATACAAAGCTTCCGCCAGTAGTAACACTAACACTCAAAGTGGAGGTAAGAGGATTCCAAGTTTGAGGCCAGTCTGCACTATATACTGAGACTATCTCAAAAATACATCAAGCCTCACAGGATTTGCAATGAGGATTGGAATAAAAATAGGTTGGAACAATGCTTAGCAGACCAGTGGCATGAAAACACTAGATATTAGAAGCTGAGTAGGCCCACCTCAACATTCAGCACAGAAAGAAATACTGGTAGGTATAAGTGGTACCAAGAAAGCAGAGGACAAGGTAGGATACCTGAACTATTTAGAAAACCCAGGTTCGGGTTGGGGGTCAGGTGCTGTGAGTATAGTTCAATATTATCACCAGAATCAACTAGGTAAAAAGCTAAGCCATTTCTTTGCTTACAGTTTAAGAAAAATTGGCCACAGACACTCTACCTCATGAGGACTGGCTAAAAGAGGACACATGCCTTTATTCCCAGAACTTGGGAGGCAGAGGCAAACCTCTGAGTTCAAGGCCAGCCTGGACTACATAGCAAGTTCCAGTCCCTGTCTCAAAAACACAAAAAACAAAACAAAACAAAAAATCCAACAACAAAAAATAATTGCTTTGTAACTAAGCAGTATTTAGAACAGATATAGTAAACATCAACAATTTATCAAGGAAACACATTGAAGGAAAATGCTAGAAGGCTCTTAGAACAAAGGCCATTGCTGGGTCTATGTCTATAATTCCAGAAC
>NW_008344186.1:1955697-2006358 GCF_000622305.1 Nannospalax galili | reverse complement strand
GCAAATGCTAGAAGGCTCTTAGAACAAAGGCCATTGCTGGGTCTATGTCTATAATTCCAGAACATGGGAGGCTGAGGCAAGAGTATTAAGAGTTTGAGGCTAGCCTGGGCTACGCATACTGAATATGCAGCAGTCATACATACAGTGTTTTTCTTGTGCCTCAAATCATACTAAGTTATACAATTAAAAGACCTAGCAGTTCCCAATTTTACCCCAAACATAGGTACCTACTGCTACTTCAATGCTACCACCTAAAGAGATTCACCTGGCTTTCTGACCATCTTGCCCAGGGAATTCTCTCCTAGTACACAGACTTAGTTTCCCATCCAAACTAAAAACTAAAAACTCGAGATCACTTCAAAGTCCCTGGAGAAATGTTATTTTATTATATGATAATCTGAGTCTATTACATGTTCAAGGACACGTTTAATAAATATGTAGATTTACAACAGTAATGTAAACTAGTTTCTAACAGAATCTAATGAAAGGGAGCGGTCATGATTAAGAAAGTAGGAACTAGCAACCATTTAGATTGAAATAGCTTAGGAGCCTCGCTATCTAAGCAGGTTAGCAACACAGTCTCAGATTGAAATAGCTCTTTCCGTTCAATTTGTGGGCGACGGAGCACAGGTTATAACACAGGGTAGAAGAAGAAAGAGAACTTAAGAGGGCAAGGCCACAGCTCAGTAGTAGAGCACTTGCCTAGTATCTACAAGGCCCTGCAGAGACTCCAGAAGCTGGAAAGCAGAGGCAAGAGGATCTAGAGTTTCAAAGCCAGCCTCAAGCTACAAGAGACCCTGCTTTCAAAAACAACAAAAGCACAATAATATGAATAAACATGCCAGCACTGTGCTATGACCAAGCAAATACACACATCCACATTTGAGGGGAAAGGGGGATTCGTGTAGTCCAGACTGCCTTCAATCGCATTTTGATTGGTGATAGGTTCATTCAGTGCTGGGGAATCAAACCTTGGTCTGTGTGCATACTAGCAAGAATTCTACAAATTGAGCTAAATCCCAACCCCAGGCTAATCAAATAGAATGCTCTCAGCAACCACATTATAGGAACTATTATTCCTCAGTTTACAGTTGGAGAAACAAAGGCTTAGAAAAATTAAGGCAGTACACCAGAGCTGCACAGCTGTTTTAAGGCAGACTGAGCAACAGAATCCAAGCAGTCTAGCTTTGGGTCCAGGCCCTGAATTAGGAGGCCTAGGATATGTTGGATACTACATACACAGAACTGGGATCCCAGGTCATGGAGCTACTTGAAGGCATGGCCTAAAAGCTCTGGGTTCTGAGCATCTACCTCTCCAAGGAGCAAGGCTGTCACCCTCAATTAAAACAGCAGCCTACTCAGTGATGCCAGCTCATCTCAAAGACATTAGACCTGTGTGTGGGAGAGCCTTAAGACATACTTGGCTCCAAATAAAAGTTCTCCTTCCTACAGACTCTCCAAGAATGAAAGTGGCTGCCGGCTGGCATGCTGGGTCCACCATTGCCAGAGGAGCAACACAGAGGCCCTACCACCATCGATTCCTGAACCAGGTGGGAGGTTGGATGACCAGGCACCCGGAGCTCCCATCCAACTCAAAAACAAAGCTAGTGTCATCCCCTTCCGAAGAGGGGACACCTCCAGGCAGCTCACTCTGTTTCAGCAAGTAGGATTCACACTAGCCAAGCGAGCTGGTCTCTCAAAGCAGTGCAGACTTTAAGCTTCCTTTCAGTGTGCAAATCCTTCTAGCATGACTTCTGAGACTATTATCTGACAGCACCTTGTTTAGTTAACAAGCACTCACAGAGTACTTACTATATACCCTGAACCATTCAGCCACTTTAAAAAACATTAACTTATTTAATCTTTGTAACCACCTTTAAGGTGGGAGCTTTTACTATTCCTATTCCAGCATTAAGACAACCAAGGTACAGAAATTCTTAATACCCAATCTATGGCACGTGGGACCAGAAGCAAGACTCCTTGCCCCTATGTTGTTGCAAATGGCCCCGAACTTGTTAATTCCAACAGCGCATGAAGCTTCACTACTTTTTAAGTACTCTTTGGGTCTGGACTACATTGTCCGAAAAAACACAATGGCTTTTGCTAGCCAGTTCAGGAAATAGAACGAAGGACTATTTGTACATCAGATTAGCCACGATGGGCCTAAAGGGAGGAAGGCAAAGATGTCGGGTGTCATAGTAAACTGTGCAGGGACACAAAGTCTTGTCAACTTACACAATGGAGTTCTAGACTGCCCTAGTGCAGGTGAGTTAAGTAAGCACTGGGGTCAGCTGTATCTTGTAAAAAGGAAAGAATTTCTCTTCTAAGGGACCAAATGACTATACTACCCACAATTCTTTTTTGAAAGAAAAATAATTTTTTAAATTTATGTGTATGAGTTAGTTATGCCTGCGTGTATGTAAGTGCACCCATGTCATACAATGCCTGTGGCAGATAGAAGAGGGTGTCGGATTCCCTGGAACTGGAGTCATGGATGGTAGTTAGCTGCCAGGTAGGTGCTAGGATTCGAATCTGGATCTTCTGTTAGAGCAGCCAGTGCTCTTAACCACTGAGCCATTTCTCCAGTCCCCAGCCCCCTAAAATATTTTTACTACCCAATTTTCTAGCAGCCTCGATTGTCATTCTTGGGCCTGAAAACTTCTTTTCTCTCCAAGTTAGCTAGGCTGCCCAAAACTCGGAAAGATTTATGGAAAAACAAATAAAAGTGCTAGCTGTTGGCAAACAACAAGAACTAAATATGCAAAGGCCTCACTATGAACTGCTTGGGCTGTAACAAGAAACTACACCAAGTTTTCAATTTGGAAAGGAATGTAGGGTTGGGCCCACCTTCTGATGAACCACAAATAGTCAGGGTGCCTTTCAGGAGTTGTGGGTTGTTGACAGATATGCCACTGTCTTCTGATGACTATTGATCATCTCATGTCTCACAGCTGGGTTCACAGACCCACTACTTAAGGGTCCCACAATATATATTAGGCATACAATGACTACCCTGAATTCATTCAATAGTTATTACCCTGATTATAGAGGACAACAGGGGCCCTTGGAGAGCAGAAAAACTCAATAAAATGCCACCAGTAGACAGCAGCTATTCCTCAACAGATTCAACCTCAACACAGAATGTAAACAGACTCCATTCACTGCCTCAGAGATGGCCATTAACTCCAGGTGCCCCCACCACAGCCCAGAGGATTAATCCTGTTACTCATCAAAGGCCTCAAGATCCTTAAGCCCAAGGCTAAAGGTTTAAACTGTGGGTACCCAGCTGCCACTTCAACACCCTGGAATTGCAAAGGGTGGTGCTATAGCAGCCCTTTGATGAGGTATAGGGAGAGGGACTATATTTTATTTATCTCTGACACTAGAAGGGAATTCAGTTAAGGTTCAAATTCAACAGCTTGGCACACCTGCAAACTATTCAAGGCCCCAGGTACTTGCTAGCTGGGTCACCTCCACAAATTACTTCATTTCTGTTTCCCAGGGACATATATACTAACAATAGTAACAATAGCAATTGTCTAAGTACTGTGTTGTTAGGCCAGAATAAAACCAAGCCCTCAACCTTCCCATGGACTGCTAAAGCAGATCATTATCAGAAGGGCAATGTGTGATATCAACTGGTTATCATTAATATCCAATAAATGCAGTCAATATAACACAACACATAAGTGAGTGCCCCAAATAAAGTCAACAAGTGACATATTGTGAGCACTGGATAAGTGAAGTCCAAGCTGTAAAACCTATCTCTGAGATCTTTCTGGAAATCAACTAGGGAATCCTATATGGTCACACCCTCTAACCCAGGAATGCCACTTTGGGGACTATGATCCAAGATATATTTAAAAAAGACAAATAAAACAGTGTAACTTGTAAATGGTCTACAGAAACAAGTTGGCAGTGGTGGCTCACAGACCCACATCAGGGAAAAGGGAGATAAGCATGGCTTGTTTGGACAATGGGATGCTGAGACCTCAGCAGGGTCAGGGCTGAAAATCATGAGGACCACTTAGAAAACTGTAGATCTGTTAAGTTCAGAGTGAGACCCACAAACTTAGAGCATTAATATGAAGCTAGACGCAGCTGTCTCTGTGTAAACAGCTGGAAACTTAGGCAGTCCTTGATTTTTCTGTTTGCAGTGGGTAACTTTGGTTGTCAACTTGATACACCTGGGTAGAGAGAGTCTCAATTAGGGAATTGCTTCTATTAGGCTGGTCTGTGGGGCATTTTCTTGATTGATGAGCGATGTGGGAGGGCCCAGCCCACTGTGGGTAGTGCCACCCCTGGGCAGGTTGTTCTGTATTGTATAAGCAAGCAGGCTGAGCACAGACCAAAGGAGCAAGCCAATAAACAGCATTCCTCCATGGCCTGTGCCTCAGCTCCTACATCCAGGGTCCTGCCCCAAGTTCCTACCTTGGGCTCCCTCAGGAGCTGTGTGACCCAGGAGATGTAAGCCAAATAAACTCTTTTCTCCCCAAATTTGGTATTGGTCAGAGTGTTGTCACAGCAGTGGAGAAACAAACTAGAACACTGTGCTATGGTTTCTTTTTTAGGAGATTCTATGTCATGCTTAACTTCTGGTTTAATTTAAATTTCTTTGCTCAGTTAAGTAAATGCACATTTTTTTTAAATGAAGAATGACTCAAAGTTGAGCTCAGCCAGGCCTTGAGATTCCTTCCTCAAATCAACAGTTTCTGAAAAGTTCACTAGAATTCTGAGGTTCTCATTCACAATATAGGAGATGTACCTGTACCACCACCACCACCACCACCTCCCCAAGGAAAACGCACCTCAGGCAATTCCCTCTGAAGAGAGGCCACCCTGGGAGGGAAGCCTGCTGGGAGGCAGGCTGGGTACTTGCAGCTGCCTGGACCCAGGAAGTAGGAAGTTGCCCTACCTGCCAGGAAAGGTGTGGGGCAAGTCCAGCATTAGGCTGGGAGGAGGCTCAGTCTAGAGGGAACACCTTCTCCACTGGAGAAAGTCCCAGAAGCCATACCCACCTCCCTTTCTGTCAGACCTTGAGAGACTAATCCCATGTACACACAATGTAAGTGCAGACACATTCTCTGCATACTTATATGTTCTGCACAGCTACCATGTACACACAAACTCTGCATACAAATACCACATACCTGCAAAGTGTGTGCTTGTCACACACACACACACACACACACACAGAGTACAAATCCCTTCTCCACTATGGTCACAACCAACATCCTAGAAGGCCCTGCTATCCTTTTAGAAATCCCCCAACTACTCCAGGCCTTAAGGGAAACCTCTTCATCCTCATTCCCCAAATCAACAGGAAAGAACTGAGAGTCCAACCCCCTCTCAAGACAATCCGGGGAGGGGGGTGGGGCAGGGGAGAGGAAAACAAAACTTAGTAGTCACCTAATTCCTTCAGCTCTGTGTTGGACTGTACTTGGCTGACTTTGGGCAAGCCAATTAACCTCCTAGACGCCCCCTCCTCTGTAAAATGGGTCTAAGGACACCTCAGCCCACAGGAAAGTAAGTACTGGGATAATTTAGAAGGCTGTGACCACACAGCCTGCGCTAGTTGAACCCTCTTCTATAAGCTATTAATTACTATTACCATTAAATTATCTCAACCTGCGGAGACCTGTCAGGACAGAGCCCAGAAGCAGAAAGCGAGGACACACTTCTGCGATTCCCCTTTCAACCTCTGGGCCCACACCCATTCCGGGGATGAAGCAGGGAGGGTCCCAGATTCTCTAGGTCACCTAGGCAGAGACCCCCAAACCAAAGAAAGGTCGCTCTCAGGGTCTCCCCACTCAGACTCAGAGCCAAAGCCCATTAGACTGAGGCAAATCGCACCCGTCTGGGCGCACCTGGCCAGTTTTGGTTTGTTATTTGACTCCAAGGCTCCGCCATCTGGTCAGAATAGTCCCCCAGCAATCCCAGGGGTGCTGCAGTCAATTTGAAAAGCCACATCCCCACCTCCACAGGTTCGATTGGGGAACCCTAGCGCTTAGGGCGCGTGGTGGGAAGCAATCACACCAGGTCCTAGCCTGCAGACAGCACCCAGGAAAGGGCCTAGATTGCCAGGTCCCTATCCCAGGGACGCCTCCCCCTCGCCTCGGCGCCCACGCCCAGCCCGGAGGGGCGAGGCGCGGTGGGGCGTGATGCCAGGACCCCGGATTTCTACAAGCGCAAGATCGAACTCACTCAGGCGCCACACCACTCACCGATGGACAGCAGCTTGATGCTCTCGTGGTCCAGGAACTCCGACACCACCGACACGTTCTCCAACTGCATCTGTTGGAAGGTGGGCCGCTGGTGGTACTTACCTTACGTGCGCTTTTGGCTGAGCACCTCCAGCAGAGCAATGAGCCGCAGCCTGTAGCTCAGGTCAGTCTGCAGGTTTCCGATGCTTTTGTTCACTCACTTGAGCTGCCCGTTGCACCAGCGCGTGGACGTGTTCTGCTGCATCTTCTTCCACCGCGCTTCCTCCGCCAGGTCCTTCTTAGTCACTGGCATCCTGGAGGTGTGGAGCGTGCGAGGGCAACAAGCAGCGGGACTGTGGTCGGAAGGCCCAAGGGTGGGGGAACAACAACCGAGGAGAGGGAAGGGGTTCAAACTCGTTGCTACTGAAGCCACTGCAGGAGGTGCTCTCCCCGGGCCCCAGAGGCTCCGCTCTGTTCGGACACTGCGGAGTCCAACTCTTGGCTAAGCTCACCCTCTGCGTCACGAAGCAGGCATTACACCCCGCTTCCCCCAAAAGCTCTCCCAACAAACCTGTTGGGATGAGCAGCTTCTTGGAAGAAAGTCACCTGGGGACCTGCCTGTGGAGGCAAGGAGCTAGACACGATGAGCGTGTGGAGCTGGGAGGGAATCTGCCTACAGATTCAGTAAGAGGCAGGTGCTCTTCTCAGAGCCTGAAAGGCAATGGTAAATTAGACACATTGATTCCCAACTATCAAGGAATTCATTGCCTAAAGTTCAGTTGCTACAAACACCTTAGTAGCACTAGTAAAAAGGAACAATATTTGCTATGGATATCAGTTATCTTTTACTGATGTAGCAAATGACTAAAACTGAGTGTCAAAACCCCCCACATATTTCTTATCTTGCAGTTACATGTCCCATCTGGGTCTTAATGAGCTGGAATCAAGGATATTGGCCCCATGGTTCTCTTGCTGGAGCCTCTGGGGTGGGGGGGAGGGGAGTTCCCTTACCTTTTCCAGTTTCTAGAAGCTGCTCTGCTGTGCTTTGGCTTGCCACACCTTCCTTCCTCATCTTCAAAGGCTGCACAGTCAGGCACAAAGCCTTTCTCACCCTGTCCTCTCCTTAATTTCCATGGTCATTTTCCTAGAACACTTTTGAAAGCCTTATATAGAGCGAGTTGATTAGTTCAGAATGATCTTGTTACGTTTTATTTTATAATCATGATGACCAAGAGCCTTCAGCAGGGCAAAGAGTGAGGGAAGGGCCTGATTGACTGTTGGGGACCTCTGTTATGTGAAGTAGAAGTTCCTTCATGACCGGATAGCCCACGGGCTCGGCATAAAATGCAGGGACTCCTTTTAACAATAGAGTTTTTTTCTTAGCATCCTCCTGACCCCCCCTTTTGAAGGCCCCGCCACAAATGCCCTAACATAAACATGGCCTCTGGCTCTGGAAATATCATGCTTTCCTGTGTGATTTTTCAGGCAGTCTGGCAGCGTGGCAGGAGCCCATTTCCATATGTAAATAGGGTATCTCACAAAGTGCCTATCAGCTAAAGTTTTTACCACTGCCCCTACAGTATAAAATATCCTAGTCTTCTCTCAATAATTTGGAGCTGGAAGCGGAGCTGGAGCTAGAGCAGGAACTGGGTCACTGAGACTTGGAGAATAAAGAGCTGTACCACTGAATCTGACTGGACTGAGTCTGTGTCTCCTGCCTGCAATCTAGTCTCCCCGGGGGGCAGCATTCCTCCGTCATCGACTCACGGACACCCAGCTTCAGCCGCCCCGTACTTTCCCGCGTGGTCCAGTGGCCGGTGGAACTCGCATATTGAGGAAAGTGCACGGGTGAAATTAGGGCGGGACTCGGCTGGGCAAAGCCCCAGCAGCAGAGAGCCACGGAAGACGCAGGGAAGCAGCGGAGAAGCTGAGACCTGCTGCCACAACAGAGACGCGGAGCCGCGGTGCTGCGAGACCTTCAGCACCTCAAGCAGCGGACAGCGACGCGCGACTGAGAAACTGCCTTCCAGGGCGCGCCCAGGGGACCGATCCCCGCGGGACCGCGCGCCCCATAATTGACGAATGAGTGCTGGTATCTTCTGCCCTGCGGCTCCTTTCTCTTCCCTTCACCTGAGGTGTCACTTTTCTGCTCCATACTACAAGTCTGGTATCTCTGAGGTCAGCTTGGTGGGGGCGTGATGCCGGGACCCCAGATTTCTACAAGCGCAGGATCGAACTCACGCAGGCGCCTGGGCCAGGACACACCACTCACCGATGGACAGCAGCTTGATGCTCTCGTGGTCCAGGAACTCTGAGCACCACCGACATGTTCTCCAACTGCATCTGTTGGAAGGTGGGCCGCTGGTGGTACTTACCGTACATGCGCTTCTGGCTGAGCACCTCCAGCAGAGCAACGAGCCGCAGCCTGTAGATCAGGTCAGTCTGCAGGTTCCCGATGCTTTTGTTCATGCACTTGACAAGCTGCTCGTTGCACCAGCGCGTTGGACGTGTTCTGCTGAATCTTCTTCCACGGCGCTTCCTCCGCCAAGTCCTTGGTCACGGCATCCTGGCGGTGTGGAGCATGCGAGGGCAACAAGCAGCAGGGACTGTAGTCGGAAGGCCCAAGGGCCGGGGAACAACAACCTAGAAGGAGCGGGAAGGATGGATATATGAGCAGTTGCAGGCTAAGGGAAAGGCTTCATCCTGCAGGCTGTGAGTAGTACTGGAGTGCGAGGCACCTTCAACGTATGAACTGGAGCCTGACATTTCAGGTCTGAAGAATCTATATCTTATTCCTGCCCTGGGTGGGGTGTTTGCTCTACTCATTTCCACAAAGCAATTAGCTGCAAGCTTGTCAATCCAAGGAGATTGTTTCTAGAAGTCCAAATAACCTCTCCGTCCCTTAGAAGGAAAAAGTGACAAGATCTTGCTATTAACCTGTGGCTCCCTTCTGGACCCTAAAGTATGGTCACAGATCCACCTTTAACATACCTTTGTATGGAAGAAATCATTAACTCACAAGCTTTCTACTTCATCTCAGTGGTTTACAGTTTCCTGTAACCTCTTCTACACTTTTATTCTCTTAAAAGTCAAACTGATCCCAAGTGAAATCATAATGTAGGTCCCCTCAATTTCAATTTTATTTGCCATCTTACTTTTTCATGACACCTGACACCATTTATTTATATAGCTGCTGGTGGATATAGCTGGGCCCTCCATATACAGAATGTAATTTACTTACCCATCCCTCCTGGAGGTAAAATTGGATCGTCAGGACTGGAGAGATGGCTCAGAAGTTAAGAACACTGTCTGTTCTTACAAAAGACCCAGGTTCAAATCCCAGCACCCACATGGCACCTAACAACTACAGTTCCAGGGGATCTGACAGCCTCTTCTGTCCTCCCTCCATGGGCATTGCATAACACAGGTACACTTACATACATGCAGGCAATACACACATACACATAAAAATACTAAAATATTTTTAACAAAATAAAATTGGGTAGTCTTCAGGGTCTCACCAGACCAAAAAACCCTGAAGTTGTGTGCAGAGTGATATGGCTAGGCCGCTGACACTGTGTAAGAAAGGTGTAGCATTATAAATATATATAATTACCTCTCTGTGCATAAAATACCTCTAGGATGATTCACAAGGAAATGGTTTTGTTGGGGATAGAGATGAGGGAGACATTTTCTTTTTTGCATTTCAAATCATAGTCTTTTTTTTCTTTCTCCTTCCTCTCTCCTCTCTACCTCTCTTTCCTTCTGAAACTGGATCTCATTGTAGCCCAGGCTGACCTCGAACTCTCCATGCAACCAAGGATAGGCTTGAACTCCTGATCTTTCTGCCCCCACCTCCAAAGTGTTAGGATTAAAGGCATGGCTTAGGATTTTTGAAAGGTAATTAAAAATAGAGACTGGAGAGAGTGATAGCTTAATTGCTTATAACTCTAGCTTCCAAGGTGATTGGATGCCCTCTTCTGGCCTTTGTGGGTACCCCTCCCACACACACATTAAAAATAAAAATAGATCTTTAAAATATTTTTAAAATATGGATTTCAGGATGGGGATGTAATTTGGTGGCAGTGTACTTATATTGCAAGCACAGAGCCCTGGTTCTGTCCCCTGCACTGTTGCTTTTTGGTGGAGAAACCCAATAGGTATATCCCTAACTGTGTGGTTAAGGTAAGCCTTACCATTCATTGGTGGTGAGCTTGTCAAATGACTTTCCCCTGCATAGGATATGATGGGAAGGGAACTTCACCTCTATGGTGTTCTTTTTAAAAACTTACAGTCCTTACTGTAGTGGCACCTGTACACTTATAGTCTCAGCACTTCAGAGACAGAGGCAGAAGGCCCTAACCCTAACCCTAACCACAACCCTAACCCTAAACCAATCCCTAACCCTAACCCTAACACTATACCTAACCCTAATACTAACCCTAACCCTAAACCTATTCATAACCTGAATCTTAACCCTAACCCTACCCCTGACCCTAAACCTAACCTTATTCCTAATCCGATCCCTAACCCTAAGCCTACCCCTATCCATATCCCTAACCCTAAACCTAACCCTAATCCTATCCCTAACCCAAACCCTAAACCTATCCCCAACCCTAACCCTAACACTATCCCTATCCCAAACCCTATCCCTATCCCTACACCTAACTCTAACCCTTAACCTAACCCTAACCCTATCCGTAACCCTACCCTAACATAATCCTAATCCTAATCCTAACCCTAATCCTAACCCTAACCATAACGCTAACCCTACCTAAAACCCTATCCCTAACCCTAGCCCTATTCCTAACCCTAAACCTAATCCTAACCCTAACCCTATCCTTAACCCAAACCCTATTCCCTAACCCTAACCTTAATCCTAATCCTGACCTTACTTCTAACCCTATCTCTAACCCTAACTCTAATCCTATCCTTATCCCAAACTGTAACCCTAACCCTAACCCCAACCCTAACCATAACCTATCCCTAACCCTAACCCCAACCCCTAAACCCTAACCCTCACCCTAAATCCTAACCTTAACCCTAACCCCAACCCTAACCCCTAACCTAGCCCAAACCCTAACCCTAAAAGTATCCAGAACCCTATCCCTAACCCTAAACTTAACCTAATCTGATCCCTATCCCTAACCCTACCCCTATCCCTACCCCATACCTTAACCCTAACCCTAACCCTACCACTAACCCTAACCCCAATCATCACTAGACAACTGGCACACTAAAACTGACCATATCTAAAGCTGTCTCCTATCTTGATTTTCTCCTGCCTCATAAGGGATTCCAGAAGGGGGGTGGGGCGGGAATCCTCTGCCCCTTCTCACTCCCATAGCACAAGAGATTCTTACCTTCCCACTGTTCTTCTCTGGTGGATAGAACGTTTCCTTCCTGCCAAAGTCAGCCATTCTGTTCTTTCTTTATACTGCCAAGTGTCTTTTGTTTTTCTAATCACTGGATGGTTGGCCCCTCTTATCCCTCTAATTAAAGATTTATATTGCTTGTCATCTTCAGTCCCTGTACCCTTCAATGGCTACTCAAATTTGTGTCTTCTGGAACTCAACAGATTAAACTGTAAGGTGTTATGCAACAAAGGTATTGGCTCATCTCTCCTGGACCAGATCCTAAGACCACACCCTACACTGGATCAAATGAGACAAAACTTTCATGGGACCTTCCAATCAACAGTATCACCTGCTACTTATAACAATGGCTACTCCAGTGGCATAGATAGCAAGAATGTTTGCCCCAAGGTAAGATCTGTGTCCCTTCTCAGTGTGAAGAAATTACTGAAGAATTCAACTCCTCCTTTATAAAATCTTCAGGGTCCATATTTCTTGAGTGAGGAATGACACTAGGCAGGCAAAGAGCTAACTATGTGGCAACAAAGACAACTAGAGCTGTATCTTGGTAGCCATGTTTCCTGGTGATAACAATGCCCCTTTGTGGGTAAAGATCCTTGAGGCTGCAGTCAGGTACCCAGGCATTTCCCACACATTTTCACACATATCTGCATACTCAGAAGGACCCTGGATTCATTATAATATCATTTGCATTGTGGTTTTTATTTTCCTTTGTGGGTGTCTCTAGAAAACCATGGGAAGAAACCCTAAAAGGGTTACCTGGTCCACCATGACTTGGGAGGGGAAAAGAGTCACCTTACCCCATGATTAGGCAGTCACTTCATAAGTATTCATTAAAAATGTAATTAAAATCAACAGCACAGAATCACTGGACTGCTCCTTCCTTCAGGATAGCTCTACTCCAGTCTCTCTTTGGAGTACACATTTTGCTTTGTTAAACAAACTCATGTTTAAACTTGTCTGTGTCTCAACTAGATTCTTTCCTTTGAAAAGGAAGAATCAAGAAGAAACCCTACAGATAGTTGTTAGCCACCACGGGTCTTCTGTAAGAGCAGCCAGTGCTCTTAAGCACTGAGCCATCTCTCCAGCCTTAGGTCCTGGTTTACTCTTACAGCAGAATACTGTGCAGTGAGAAATTACTCATACTTCCCACAACTCAGAAGAATCTCACAGACACAATGCTGAACTGAAGGCAGACCAAAGAATACACAGCATGCAGTTCCACTGACAAGCCTGAGAGGTGTCAGAGGAGAACATGGAGTCTCTGCTTGTGGATGTCTCTCAGCCTGGGTGCATGTCTTGTGTGCCCGCCCTTATGAGGATTCATCTGTACACTCAAGATCTGTTGCACTTTCATCATATACTCTATAACAAAATTTTACTAAATATCAAAACAATACAAAAGAATTTACACTTGATACTGAGAAAAGGCTAAAAGGCAATACACAGTATGTAATCCTGTGCTTGTGAGAAACAATGTATATGCACAGAAATAGGACATAGAGCATTTGTTCATTAAAAAATATTTATTGAGCATGTACTATGTCCCATATATAAAGCTACACGCTGTACTGCCCATGCAGAGCCCTTTGCATGCACTGCTGCCACCAACCCCTGCACTGAGACATAGTTGATCAGCATCTCCCACACCAAAGCACAGCTCTGGACCCTATACTCTACAGGTGCAATGGCTAGGCAAGGGCAGCAAGGACACCACTGACACAAGGTGCAAACATCACAGTCACAGGTACACAGGCTGGCACATGTGTCTGAGGAAACTTAGAACTACACTGAACTAGGAACACAGTCACAACTCCCGCTGGCAGCCCATGGGCACCATAGGGTGAACACCTGCAGTCTACTGGAGGAATGACACTGGGAGTCCAAGGGCTTGTCTGTGAGGAGCCCAATGTCACCTACAAGGTGGGAAGGGTTAGTACGTAAAAGATGTGTGTGGACTTCACAGCAGGTACACAGGTGGCCAGGTGCATCTTCTTCCCCTAAGTTGCACACCATACCTCCAAAGCAGTGCTCAACCAACCATCACCTCCAGATTGGAAAGACTTTCTCTCCAACCTACAAACGATACAAGAAAAAAAATCAAATAATTCATTATTTCTGCTTGATTAATACATAGTATTTCCTAATACTTTTAACACTGGACAGAATGGCATCCCAAGTGCATGCATTTAAATGACAAACAATAAAGCATTTAATATAAAACTATTACAAAATAAAAAGAACCATTTGATTATTTTTCTTTTCTGTCCCACATTAACCTTGCATCTAAAAACAGAACTCCAACTTCCAGTAGCCTTTGAGCCCTGAGGCTGATACCCCACCCAGTTCTGAGCACCCCATGCAACCCCACATGTGAAAACAAAGGCCAAGTAGTTTTTCACACCTCCAGATTTCATATACAGTTCCTCCAGGAAGAATTCAAGTGGCCCCAGGCAGGTGCAGGTCTCCTCTCATTGACCAGCTGTGTCATATGAGGATTCCTGAACCTTCCACTCTCAATTATGTGAAATGAGAAACCTAGCTAATAATAGCACCTGATTCCTATATGAAGATTACAGCAATGTAAGAAAGGCTGGGCCAAGTCCTGACAAGGGGACTGTAGTGGTTTGAATGAAAATGTCCCCCATAGGCTCCAAGAATTTGGACATTTTTGTCCCCAGTTGGTGGGCTGTTTTGGGAGGTCTTAGAAGGTGTGGCCATGCTGGAGGAAGCACATCACTGGGGATGGGCTTGAGAGCTCTTAAATCTTGAGTCACTCTCTTGTTCCCTGTGCCTTCTTGAAGATGTGAGTGCTCTGCTTTCTGCTCCTACTCCAGCCACCTCTACCACCATGCCTCCGCACCACAATGGACTATAATTCCCCTGGAACCATAAGCACGCAAATAAACTTCCTTCTGTAAGTATCTTTGGTTAGTGTTTCTATCACAGCAACAGAAAAGTAACTAATACAGAGACCCTGCATTTTCATGGTTGTTATTAACCACCCAGAGCTGTCTCCCTGAGGTCCAGCACCTAGAAGACATAATATTACAAATAAATATCTTACTCTTTGAGATGTGGGATCTAGTCCCGAAGTGACAGCCCAGCTCAGAGTGACGGACATGTGCCTTCTCCACACTGGATTTCTTTGCAACACAACAGAACCTGTGACCACATCTCCAGTGTGGACTGGGACTGGGTCATCCATCATAAACAAGGTCTGCTTCCAGTGTGTGGTGCTGAAAGACAGAACTGATCACCTACAAGCCTCACCTGGCAGCACCAACAGGCTCCTTATGGAGGCCCAGATCTGCACTGACAGCCTGCCCCCTCCCAGGAACCTGGGAACATGGAGGTTAATCTCAGGTTAAACAAGGGTCGGTCCACCCTATGACCAAAAGTCTTTATGGGATACACTGGGATCAAAGCCAGGAGGCAGATACCCTGCCACAAATGCAGCAGAGGGGACTTTCTAGAAATGGGTCAGGCTCCAGAAGGTGAGGAGGTTCACCTGGGTGGCACTCAAGACTGAAGCACAGGTCAAATGACTACACAGGGTCCTGGACCCTCAGGGCCAGAGGACAGGTATCCATTCAGTCACTCTGCCTCTTCTTAGGCTGCTGCTGCTGCCTGGTTGAATCACCATGGTTAAGCAGTGGCACAGCCAAGCCAAGCGAGTCATTTTTGTGGGTGCCAGTCATTTTTTGAGGTGTGTTTAGTGTGGGCCCATCAGTTTAACACTGCAGGCAGGCAGTCACAAGCTCTGGGACTCATACTTCTGTACCTCAGTGCTATCACCAGCTCTTTGGGCCTGATGTCAGTCCACATGCCCACAATATCCAACATTCCAGCCTGGGCTATCCTTCAGGTCCACTCACTCCCCATATGTCCTTGCTTTTCTCTCCTCCCTGACCTGGGCCACATTGGGTGGGGGGGGGTAGGAGCACACCCACATGGTCTCCAATCTGCCACCACTGCAGAAGTAGAAGAGGCTGGATAGTACCAGGCCAGGCAAAGGATTTACTCAGCCTCACGGGCTGAGGGTCTAGGAAAGGTCAGGGCAGTGTTGCAAGTACTGTGATGCAAGTCCACATTAGGGAAGCTCATCAAAAAGTCTAATCATCTGGTGGTGAATAACCAAGGCAGTGGCAAGGGGAGAGTCCCACATGGCTGGCTGAGGGCACCTGAAGCACAATGAACCAGCCTGTTCTATCCACTTTCTATTTCCCTACCCCACCTCACCACCTCCCCCAGTTCCCCAGTGCGGTCACTCACGGATGCAGTGGGCCTGTGCTGAGCACCTGCTGTGGCTGGCCTTCTTCCAAGCTCTGGAAGTGCACACTGAACCAAGCTGTGAAGCCATGTAGAGTGCCAGACTTCTGTATGTCAAACCGCAGCTCACCATGCATGGTCTGCACCCAAGCATAGGAGAGCATATTGGGGCCACAGATCACTCTGATACCAATCCAAACCTTAACCTTCATCCCAACAACACAACAAGCCACCCTGGGTCATGCAGATAGCCTCAACTGGCTTGGGTTCCACTACCTATGCCACTGCACTGCCAAAGGCTGCCCATGCAGCAGTGACTGAACCTAACCCTAAACCACAGGAAAGGTGTCGAGAATTTTGTCATCAGTTATGTATCAAAGGAGAGAAGGTTAGCATTTGCTTTGAAAAAGATGGAAGAGGCCCTTGGGCCTAACAACATGCATACAGTTAAGGCATTGCCATCTACTCTGTGGCATCTAACCCCACATCAAGATGAAGAGCTCCAGGCAATCAATGGATGCTGAGACAGAATCAGTTTTTTGCGGGGACTAGCTCCCTGAGAGGTTATCTATTACCAAGTGGGCAGCCCTAAACACAGGTACACACAAGCACCACTAAATGGACTCAGTGCATTGTGCACTATATAAATAGAATATGTATGTATATTTATCAATATACGTGTATGTAACAATAATAAAGGAACAGGACAAGAAATTGAGAGGAAGTAGGGGAGCATGGGAGGAGTTGGTGGGGGACTAGGAGGGATAGAAAAAAATAAATATCCTTGGGAGGGGGAAATTTTTATCATCAATGGTTACTGTAAATAGATGAATTTGTCATTCAATTACTATGCCAAAATAAATGGAATATCTCTTCTATGGTTTTTAAGATGCCAAGAATGTAAATCTAAAATAACTAAAGACACTAAAAAGATTAAATATAAAGAAAAAACATAAAGCATGAGAAACAAAATCAAAATAGAACATAAAAGGGAAAAATGGGGAAAAAATTAGTGGCAAATGGAGTACAGGTTCCTTTGTTTGTGTAATAAAGCCAGTAGACACTCCCCACATGTGCTGTGGCCAGTGCCCAGCATCTCAAGTGCATCAATTTAACAGCAGAAGCTGGTTGTTCTCTCACCTCCAGATCAGAGATCTGCACCGTTCTCATGTCCAACTGCAATATGGTACATGGTTCAGAGAGACAGTCTTCTGGCTTCAAGATATGATTATACTTGGGCTTTGAAAAAAATTCCTTGATTGCTAAAGACCTGGGCAGGGGGAGGTAAAGGAAAGGCTCAAGACATTGCCAAGAATTCAGCCTTAAATACAATAATGGCAGTAAGTGAGCCCTGGAAGCCCAATCTGGAGAACCATGTCCTGCTAGCAAGGCCTACCTCCAGCCTTGCTGAGCCTCACCTGATCAGCCCTTAGAGCCTGTTAGTCATGGGGCCTTTGGGGTCCTGTACAGGAGTCTGAGCACTCAGAACCATGGTCACAAGTCAGGATTCTCATGTAGTATGGATACTTCAGCTTCTTAATCCACTTATCTCAAAATACTTTCTGAGGACCTCATACTACATAGAAAACACAAAAGATGCTCCTACAGCTGGCTATTCCTGAAACAAGAACAGGAGCCCATACCTCAATCTCACAAGAAAAAAACATGTGCTATAGTTAAGGAAGTTTATTTAGCAAGAGACAAAGAGCAGGCCCCACAGGTACTGCACAAACATGGGTGCTGATATACACTCTCACCCAATTTTGTGTCCTCCTACTGCCCCCTGTACATGTGCCCCCCCACCTCCTCCCTGTCTTGTATCCATCCCCTTCACTACACCTGTGCTGGCACACAGTGCTGGCCAAAATGTTACCAGCAATATTTTTTAAATTATGGACAGCAGTAACTTCTGAAATAGCAAACAAAGAAAATCTTTTAATAAAGGTAATAGTGTACAGGGGCTGGAGGGAAGGGTAAATGGTTAAGAACACATATTGTTCTTGCAGAGGACCAGAGTTCAGTTCCCAGCACCCACATCTGGTGACTTACAACTGCCTGTAACTCCAGCTTCAAGGGATCCAACTCCCTCTTCTGGCCTCTGAGGACACCGCACTCACATGCACAAATCTCCACTCCCACACATACACATAATTAAAAATAAATCTCCAGGACTCAGGAGGCAGAGGCAGGCAGATGTCTGTGAGTTCAAGGCCAGCTTGGTCTACATAGGGAGTTCCAAGACAGCTGGGGCTACAGGGAGACCCTGTCTCAAAAAGACCAAAAAATAATAATAATAATAATATATAGGCATATTTCTTAATATACTTCTGATGATAAAAATAATTATGAGTGTTTCAGAAAATTAATAGATCAATATAAAAAAAATTCTGTGGGACTGGAGAGATGGTTCAATGGTTAAGAGCACTGACTGCTCTTGCAGAGGACCCAGATTCAAGTCCCACCATCCACATGATGACTAAGAATTTGATGCCCTCTTCTGACCTCTGAGGCATTGCACAACACAGGTGCACTCACATATGTGTAGGCAATACATTCATATGCATAAATAAAAACAATATATTTTTAAATCCCCTGTACTTCTGACCCTTAGCACTTTGGTGTATTAGGTATTCCCCTATACACATAATAACATTTATTTATGCAAAATAGGAACCATTCTGTATAAATGGTTAGTCTGTCAACTTTACTACCTATCACCTGTTTGGAAAAAAAAATCCACGGGTTTTTTTTTTTCTTCTTTTTTATTTCTTTCTTTTGAGGCCTCCACCTTACAAGAGCTGAGATTATAGGCATACCCCACCACAACTGGTTTCATGTGGTGCTGGGGATCAAATCCAGGGCTTCATGTATTCTAGGCAAGCACTCTACCAACTGAGCTATATCCCCAGGCCCCAAAATCATGTTTTTTCTAACCAATGCAGAAGACTTCCTCATATGGATATATAGCAATTTGACCACATTCCTTCAGAGTCATTTGTTTCCAATGCCTTCCACACACACCTGAACACTACCTGTGTGAAAGATACAGTAGTGACTGTGGAGTGGATGCCCAACACCCACTGCAAGGCTCTGCAGTTCTAGACAGAAGATACGTCTCTCAAAATGGTGCAGCGCAAGCAGATGACTGCTACTCAGCAAGCAGATGACTTTTAATCTTTGATCATCTGATAGGCCAAGTAACACAAAAACACTGTAATTGTTACTATGATATTTATAGCTTGACTATTCAAGTAATTTGGCTATGATCTCACAAAGATACTTGTCTTTTTCTAATGGCCTCTTAATTAGGTTTTTGTTCATTTTTGGCATGCAGACTCTATCAAGTCTTATAAACTCCAAACCAGTATATATGTCAATCTCTGTTTCTGGGGATTTCCTCTCCAACTGTGCTGGATAGCTAAATAGATTTAGTGTCAAACTTGACACACCTGGATGAGGGAGCCTCAACTGGAGAACTGCCTCCATTAAACTGGCCTGTGGCCATGTCTGTAGGGCATCTTCTTGATTGTTGTGTGATGTGGGAGGGCCTAGCCCACTGTGGGTGGTGCCACCCCTGGGAGGTAGGCCTGTGCTGTATAAGAAAGCAGGCTGAGCGGGGGCCAAGAGAGCAAGCCAGTAAGCAGCATTCCTCCATTGCCTGTGCTTCAGCTTCTGCTTCCAGGTACCTGCCCTGAGTTCCTACCTTGGGCTTCCTGATGAACTGTAACCCAGGAGATGTAAGCTGAATAAACTCTTTCCTCCCCAAGTTGGTACTGGTCAGAGTATTTTGTCACAGAAATGGAGAAACAAACCAGAACACCAGCTAAGAACTGGTACAGGCCCCATAGATTCTTATAGTGGATGTTGGTGTTTTAACATTTATTTTTTAACATTTATTTTTATTATTATTATTATTATTATTATTATTATTATTATTATTATTATTATGTCTTTTTTGAGACAGGGTCTCCCTGTAGCCCCAGCTGGTCTGAAACTTACTATGTAGACCAGGCTGGCCTCAAACTCACAGAGATCTGCCTGCCTCTGCCTCCCATGTGCTGGGATTAAAGGTGTGAACCACCTCACCCAGCCTTAACGCAATACTTTTAAATTCACATGGAATTAAGTTTTAGTGCTTGGTATGAGAGGGGAACGGAAAGATATTCCTGCAAAAGACTAATCAATAAGGAATGTGCCGACTCAGCCATCACCCCTCAGAACTAATTGGGAGCCATTCTGCCCTCAGTTTGCTTCCAGTCCTACTCACCTGCCTTTCTTTTTCTGGGGCATCAGCCCTTCCTAAGACAGAGAGGGGAACCCTGGGGCGTTATCTACTGTTAAAGCACTGTTAAAATCTGTTAAAACCAGTGATAATGTTATTAAGCTCTTTATATTTACATTGTAAACACTCCAAGATAATGGAAATGGGCAATTTGACTCCCTAATTAGCAGCTATTAGTCGTTCTGCAGCTAGGGAGAGTCTATCAATCCTACACTTATGCCATCATCATCCATCTGAACACCTGGAAAAAAAATAACAGGACGATCTCAGCTGAAGGCCCCAGGTCCTGAAGGTATTGCTGCAGCCAGAGCTGTTAGAAACATTTTGTACCAGACTTTTAGCTAACACAAACATAGATGAACTTTAAATGACTCTGCAAACATTTCTACATTGGACAGTGGGTGAACTTCCCCTAGAAGTCTTACAAAGGGACTGCTGTGACTGGTGTTAAAATAAAGACTGAGTGTTCCAAACATAACCCTCAATAATTTCAGTGATTGGGTCTAAGAGGCAGAGTTGTGATTGGTCCAAACACTTTCTCAGGCTATATACACATAGCCCTCTCAAGGCTCTTTCAGTGAGTCCACTCGGAGAAACTCTGCCTCCCCTGCTGTTGCAGCATTAGGCCCAACAAAAGGCTTCAGTTGAGGGGTTTTTTGGTTTTTCCCACTTTTAGTACCACAGGCTGAGTTAGTATTATAAAGAAGCAATAATGATAGAGGGGTAGAGACAGAATGGTAGTGACAGCTGTGCAGTCAGCAGGCCAAGCTATGTAAGTAAGTAGCAAAGCAGCCAACTGCTCAAGCTGAGGGGTGGTAGTGGAGGTATGCACGCACCATCTCCACAGAGGCCCTGGTGGATGATGTCCCAACTCCCAAACATCCTCAAAGGCCTCCCCAAGCAGATCTGGCAGACAGGCCAGCATAGTCCTGGCAGCAGCCAAGTTAAGCAAGGGTTCAAAGAGCTAAAGAAGCAGCTAACAGTTGGAGTACTGCTGGGGCAGAAAGAAGGGCAGTGGTAGAGGAAAGAAATCGGGAAAGTGTGGGAAATGAGACTAAAGAAGGCTGTGAGGAGCCACAGAAGAGAAACTGCAGGCTCTGATCAACAGAAGAGTGCCCGTGAACCACCAAGTCTTCTGAGCCAAGGGTCTCAGGGTAAGAGCTGTAACACTGGCTGCTGGTTCCTAAAATCGGAGGCCTGCATGAGAACTATAAAATAAAAGGCACCACCACAGCTGTTTCCATCTGCCTACTGCTGCCAAGCATGGAGGGAAAGGAAAGCTGCCAGAGACTAACACTTGAAGAGTTTCTCCTTGCCTATCCATGATTCCTATCTTCATAGAGCAAGAAAACGCCCAACCAGGTAACTGGTGACATTGTTACCATGCTTTCCCAGATGAACTGTAGAACTACAGTGTGGGGGCACCTTCTGTCTCTCTTCCCTTTGGGATTTTGATGGAGGAAACAATGATTCTTTATATTAACTAGGGAAGGCTTCATGCCTTTATATTGCTTTTTTATCATTAAGTTTTACTTTTTTTTAGATTTATTTAATTTTATGTGTATGAGTATGTGCCTAAGTATATGTATGTGTACCACATGCATGCAGGAGCCTGTGGAGGAGAGAAGAAGGCTTTGGATCCCCTGGAACTGAAGTTACAGGCAGCTGTAACTGTAATACCATGTGGGTGCTGGGAACTAAACACAGGTCCTCTGAAAGCTTCTAAGTCATCTCTCTAGCTCCTATTTTGGCTTTTCTAATTAAAAATAAATAAATAAAATGCCTGTGGACCCATGCCTCACCACCAACATACCCACCCCTGGAAAGTGATATGGTCAGAAATACCAAAGAAGGTAAATAAAAGGACTTACAGCTAAGTACGAGATAGACAAGCTAACCAGCTAAGTGGAAGGACAGGGCTCTAGGAAAACAACAAAGCCATTCCCAGCAGGCTCTGGTTAGCTCCCAGGAAGGCCCCTCAGGAACACACATACATTATATTGCCCTTTCCTGTAGTAAACTTCTCAACTTTATGGAAAGTTACATCTTTTTGCATATTTCTTGCATCTAATACATCTAATTCAAAGAGACTGAACTGAGGATATGGATGGCTCCTAAGAAATCCTCTGACTGTTCGGTAAAGGAACTACCTCACACCACCCCAAGGGTGGGCAATGAGAAGATAAATGGTAAGTCCAGAAACTATAGGCAGGCTTTTGCTGTTGCCATTCAGCTCAGTCTGTCCTCCACCCTGGAGGCTGTATTTAATTCCCACTTTTACTTATGCATCTGCTCAAATAAACATTGCCTACTTGATGCTCTACCTGTGTCCTGATTGTGAATTCTCCTCCAGGAACACATGAACTGAGACTGCTGCCACAGTTGAGATTGGAGGGAATGCAACAGGTTCCCTATGTAATAACTATGTCAGGGATAGGTGGGCAGAGGAAAGTGGAAGAGATAGAAATGGGAACATTTCAGCACTGCTTTTGAGATTTTTCTGTTACTGGAGGGGGTGTGAGGGACAACCATCATAAAACAAAAGAGTTTTACTCCCACAGAGCAAAGAGTAACAAGAGAAACAGATACTCATAAAACCACCAAGGTGGCATACAGTAAGTTCTTCACCAATTGTCTGCCCACCCAGCTCCTTCCCTCTTGCCAGAAGCCCACCTGCGCAGTGGTCAACCCTGCACAGTGCTCATGCACACCTACTTGAGCGCACTGAGGTTGAACTCGTAGGCATTGTCCCAGAAGAGCACTTTGCTGTGGTAGTCTTTGTCAGCGCTGCAGGGCACCAAGTGTAGTGCAGCTGTGGTTGGCCAGATGACCCCATC
The DNA here is from genome assembly GCF_000622305.1 of Nannospalax galili. NCBI lineage: Eukaryota > Metazoa > Chordata > Mammalia > Rodentia > Spalacidae > Nannospalax > Nannospalax galili. The sequence continues at coordinate 1,983,389 of NW_008344186.1, read as the reverse complement.
CTCCTTTAACCATGCATCCCGAGCGTACAGGATGGACTCAATCATGAACTCAAACTGCACAGGAGGAAAAGACATGGGCACATCACTGAGGCCTTGCCATGCCAAAGTCTTAATGCTACAGCCCATCCTGGAGTTTCAGTTTCACACCAAGACTATTTCCGTCAGGTCAGTGAACCCTGTGTGAGAACCTGGGGTTTATCCTACACTTACATGGAAATGTCACATATGTGTCATGGTCTGGGTTTAAGTCATGTCACTTCCCATTGAATTAAGATTCATGGGTGGCTAGCAATTGAGAAATCCTTGCACTTCCCATTCTGGCACCTAGGAGTCACACAACTGGATTTTTAAGTGTCGCTAAGTGCTGCATGGCTCTACATGACAAACAAAATCGGTTGGTCTAGAGTATTCCTAGGATTTTGACAAGCCTACGGCCAAGTAGACGACCATAGTCCTTAAGTCAGAAGAACCGGTGCTCCACCTCCTCCTCCTCAAGCTCTCAGGAAGTCCCATCAAGGAGGCCTGCCACCTCTGATTCAGAAGGACCAACACAGAAAAGCTGTTTCCCTGGTACCTGAATTCACTTCAAACTCAGGAATGAGAAAATGACAAGGCAGGGGCTGAAGGCTAATGCCTTATGCTATCACAGATGGAGAACAACAGAGGACTTGCTTTTCTTAGTAATTGAAACAAGTTTTACAATAAAATAAAGCATGTGAAAATTCACACAATCCAGAAAAGCACAAACAAAATTAAAATCACAAGAAAACCCAGCACCTGATGTAACTGGTTTATTTTCAAGTATTCTTCCATGTGCATTCACAAATGTGCACATATACAAAATATACAAGTAAGTTTTATTTTCTACCATCAGATTGAAGTGTCTTTCATGGTATACATCCTACATGAACTTGGGCACCCATGTGGTCTATGCACCCACAGTCATGGCAGGACAGGCAGTAGCTCCACTACCACAAACATCCAATGTTGATCACACACCCTCCAACCCTAGAACTCCAAAAATTCTACAGGTCTCAGTCTTGTCAAGCATGTCATCTGAATGGAGTCACACAGTGACTTTTGAGGCTGGCTTTCCCCAACCAGTGGTGGGTCTTTGGTACTGTTCACCAGATCACATGCTTCAATGGCTAGCTCCATGGTATGGATTTGCCAGTATATCAATAAAATTATTGAAAGACACAGGGGTTGTTTGCAGTCTGTGGTTATTATAATCACAATTAGTACAGTCAAGCCTGCAGGGGCTTTGTACTGCTTGAGACCCATGAGGGTCATCTATTTGATCTTGGTAAAAGATCATAGCTTTCAGATGAACAGGCCCACTTCACCTAAGTTGCTGAATTCCTGTACCCAGAGGGAGACCCAAAGGAGAATGTGCAATTGGGGCCAGCTCAGTGGTTCTTCAGGTCAGTCTGAAATAATTTCTCCTGGCATCTGCCCAAAACTGGCAGCTGCACTGAAGAGACAGGCAGGAGATCCCTGTTTCTTACCTGGAATTGAAGGCAGGTCACTGCTAACATACTTCAAAGAAACAAAGAAGCATATAGTACACACTCATTTTTTATTATTTTTATTTATTTACTTTCTATGCATATGAGTATATTGCTTGCATATATGTAAGTTGTGCAATCCACGGAAGTCAGAGGAGGGTATTGGGTCCCCTGGAACCAGAGTTATGGATGGTTGTTAGCCACCACATGGGTGCTAGGAATCGAACCCAAGTCCTCTGCAGGAGGAGTCAATGCTCTTAATTACTGAGCCATTTCTCCAGCCCCCACATTCATTTTTTAAAAAATCATATTACACTAGGCATGGTGGCACACACTTGAGATGAAAGAGGCAAGCAGACCTCTGTGAGTTCAAGGCCATCTTGGTCTACAAATAAGCTCCAGGCCAGCCAGGGCTACATAGGGAAACTCTGTCTCCAAATAAGAAAAAAGGCCCCCCAAAAATGTTATTCAGCTAAGATTACTGCAAAATCTTTCTAAATGTAATTTGTTTAAAATTTGTTCATTTTTTTAATTTTTTTTATTTTATGTGTATGAGTGTTTTGTCTGCATGTGTATAAGTGTACTGGTGTTATGCAATGCCTGCAGAGGTCAAAAGAGGTCAGAAAAGGGCATCAGATCCCCTGGAACTGGAGTTACCGTTGTTAGTTGCCATGTGGGTGCTGGGAATCAAACTCAGGTCCTCTATAAGAGCAGTCAGTGTTCTTAACCACTGAACCATCTCTCCAGCCCCTCATTTATGTGTATGTTTTGCCTCCATGTATATAAATGCATCACATGCATGCAATGCCCACAAAGGCCAGAAGACGGCATTGGATTCCCCTGGAACTGGAGGTGGCACTGGGAGCCAAACCTGAATCCTCTGCAAGAGCAACCCGTGCTCTTAACCACTAAGCCATCTCTCCAGCCCCTAAAATATAATTTTTTTTAATGACCATATGGATTGCCATAACTGTTTCTATGCTTTCCTCTTTCATTTTTTCACTTGAACATTTTTTTGATGACAATTTCATGAACTAAATTTTGGAGACATAGTCTCATTATGTCAATCTAGCCTCAACTGTAACCTTCCTGCCTCCAGTCCCCAAGTGCTGAAGCTGTAAGGTATATACAATGCCCAGCTGTCATGAGCATTTTTAAATACAAATTTCTATCAAAATCTATTTCCATAGGATAATCAATATGAAGATTTAAATTTTTTTTAGTTAATTAATTTGTGTGTGCATGCAGAGAGAAGGCAGAGGATAACTAATAAGAATCAGTTCTTTCCTTCAACCATGTGGGTCCCAGGGATTGAATTTAGGTCATCAGGCTTCCTGCTGAGCCATTACATCAGACCCTCATTTACAGATGTTTTTAAACTTAGCATATCACCAGGTGTGATGGCACACATCTTTAATCCCAGCACTCAGAAGGCAGAGGCAGACAGATCTCTGTGAGATTGATGGTAACCTGATCTACACAGCGAGTTCCAGGCTAGCTGGAGATACAGAGAGAGCCTGTCTTAAACACACACACACACACACACACACACACACACACACACACACACGGAAAAAAACCCAGTATATCCTGCTTCAAAAAGCTATACCAAGCTGGGTGTGGTGGCGCAAGCCTGTGGTCCCAGCACTTGGGAGGCAGAGGCAGGCGGATCTCCGTGAGTTCAAGGCCAGCCTGGTCTACATAGTGAGTTCCAGGCCAGCTGGGGTTGCAGGGAGATCCTGTCTCAAAAAGACCGAAAAAAAAAAAAAAAAAAAAAAAAGCTATACCAATCTACAATGCCAAAAACAGCACACACACAGTTTGGCTCCTAAAGACCTCCCCCACACTCTCTAAGGCCTGAATGCTGCCTATAGAAAACCCACTGGACGCCCAGCTAAGAACTTGATCCCTGAGAAAGCATTCTCCACTATCCATCAAACCTCTAAAAATGCCCCATCTATCCCACAGGCTGATTCCACCATGCACTTCTCCCTACAGTCAGTTGCAGGGCTTGGCCTCATGACCATATCCCTATTGGAGCTCTTGACTCCTGATGTCCCCTCACCAAGATATCAACATTCCCTACCCCAACCATTCAACTAGACCCAATCTGTGGCTGTACATCATGTTCCCAACATAGTCTCTAATCAGGTACCTGAGACATAGTTTCAAGGTTTTAGATAAAAGAATTAGTAGGAACCTGGCCTTCATGTCTCTAGGCCTCCCAGGCTCCTCCTCACCCTACCCCTGCCTCCCACATCTCCTAGCGCCACATGAGAGCTAGACTGTAGCAGGTACCTCTCTGCCACAGGCTTACTCTGTCCTCTTCTCATCCCCACAGCTGGAGCAGCAGCAAGCACTAAATGAGCATTTACTGAATGAACATAGATCTTAAGACAAAGGCTGATGCCTCCCTCATGGACTAACAGCACTGTCCCTCTTTTCTTCCATCATTCTTTGAATCCACATATGTTATTGAGAAGCTAGCACAGATCATAAATATCAAATCTCCTAATACTTTCACCTCCTGACAACATAATTCCAACAGGTCCCAAGACCCAATGCCTTCTGTTGGCATTCCTTCTATGTCTGCATTGTAAGGGGCAGCACTCACCAACCACTTATTATTCAAAGGGATCTTCTCAAAAGCATAAACCACCACCTAGACCCCTCATCCAGAGGTTATTTTACTGGACTTTTACACAAAGATTAAATTTCAGGTTGACATGTTACACAAAATGTCTTGGGTTCCATAATATAAAGTCTAGCAAGAGAGGACTGGGCAGATGGCATGATGCTCATTACCTAGGTTGGTGGTATGAATGACAAGGGAGGTGCAGGATGTGTGAGCAAGTAACCAGGGTAGTTCAATTCCTTTCTCAAGGTCCAGGGAACATGACAACCACACTGAGCATCTCATAGCCAGTGCCAGAGCCAGCCTACAGCAAGCAGAGCCATGAAGATGAAAACATTGACTCAAGAAACAGCCTCCTCTTGAGCTCTAGATTTCCAGGAAATCTAGAGGATCCCAGGAAAAAGAAGATAATATAAAGAACTTGGGAAAAAGTTACATTAACTATGGCTTAAGTTTTCTCATTGTTAGGGTTTGGATCTACAGCAACCCCTTCCCCAAAGCAACAGGGCCTCATGGTTTTGCAGGCCCTCTGGAATTAAAGAGATTGAGTTTATGAGCACCCTGACCACCTTCAGACAAGATAAAGAGACTCCCTACACCTATGACCCAAGACCCAATCGCTGCAAGAGCTGTTTCAGCACAGCCTGCTTCCCCTTTAATAATCTTGGAAGATAAACAAACCCCTTATCCCATGACCCAGATCCTGGCTGATGGAAGGGGGCAGTTTGACAGAGGCTGTTCTCTCCGATAAGCCCTGGACTCTCTACCCTACCGAAATTGTTTTTTTAAAAAAATCTTCCCGCCTTCCGTATCCCTCAAAACCCCCTATAAAAGCCCCCAGCCAACAGCCTGTACTGAGGACTGTCCCGTGTGTTTTTCCCTACCAATAAACTCCCACCAGAGTTCTTGTCTGTGTCCTGGTGCTTTCTCCCGATTTTGACTCAATTTACCTATCTCTCATAAGGTTATATAATTTTTTGATCAGTTGAAGATTACAGACACTGAGACAATACTCATTCAATAAATTAATAACAACTGATTTCAGGAAAAAAAAATCAAAATTAATCATGATTTTTTTTAAGATTCCAGGGATGGGCCCAGGGTACTAGGTCCAGAAGAACTGAGACTCCACCACCCACAGGCCCAGCATTACCAACAGGCAGGTCCCCATCCACTCGGACACCAGCACGTCCACCTTCTCGGGCAGCACCACATCCTCTACCTTCTGTTGAAACACAGTGATGGTGTCAGCAAAGCCATTCTGCAGGACCAGCTGGCCCGTATGCTGGGCCATCTCGCTAGCTTCCACAGCATACACCTACGTGGTAAAGATACCTGTTAGCATAGGTCCTGACCTCACACAGGGGTCTATGACCTCTTTTAAGTCAGAACCAGTACTAGGAACAATGACGACAGAGGATGCTGCATTGTGGATGGAGGCTGTGTTGGATAGCTTCAGTTGTTAACCTGACACACCTGAGAAGAGAGAATCTCAATTGGGGAATTTCTTCTATAGCACTGGTCTGTGGCCATGTCTGTGAGGCATTTTCTTGATTGTTGAGGGAGTGGGAGAGCTCAGCCTACTGTGGGTGGTGCCACCCCTGGGAAGGTGGTCCTGGGTTATATAAACAGGCTGAACACAGGACAGGGGAGCAAACCAATAAGCAGTATTCCTCCATGGTCTCTGCTTCAGCTCCTGCCTCCAGGTTCCTGCCTTGAGTTCCTGTCTTGCCATCTCTCAAAGATGAACTTTCATCAGGACTTGTAAGCCAAATAAACCCTTTCCTCCCCAAGTTGGTTTTGGTCAGAGTGTTTTATCTCAGCAATAGAAAGCTAACTAGAACAGAGGCCTATGGTATAAGTCAAACTACTTTCGCATCCTTGAACAGCACCCTGAAAAATGTACCATTGCTGAGCCTGCCTCCTACCTGAGCCTCCTACACAAAATGCAGGTGCCACTGCAGAGGCCTGAACCTCAATCCTACTGGGTGGCTCCCTCATACAACACACACAACCTATAACCACAAAGCAAGTGCCCAGAACAACCAAGAACAGTGAGTCTGTTAGAATGTATGGCCTAGAGACAACCAGATCTAGATATGGAGAAGTACCTGGATGCTGGTCCTGGCCTGGCAGTGTCTGGTTCCAGTGGTCACAGCCCTGTGAACATGCATTTTGACAACCTGTGTCAGGCATGTGTGAGGCCACAGCACAGATCAGCATAGATATGCCAGGAAGGAAAGGAGAAGGTGGCCCACATCTGGAAGCACGTCATCTATATGTGGCCCAACACAGTCATATGGACCCACCTCTTTCTATAGTGAACTGAAGTAATATCTTACAAATGTCCCAAACACAATCACTGTCACTTCTGCCCTTTCTGTTCCACTTGTACTATCCATAGCTGGGTCGGCTGCTCACTCCCCTCCCTTCAGTCTTACAAAGATAAACCAAAGGCAAAAGAATTGTTCAGATAGCAAGCCTCAAGTCAGACACTGTCATAGCCCACACCTGGGCACTGATGAAGGCAAACACACAGGGCTGCTGTGTTGGACTTACTGCCTTGGGCCGTGCATGATGCGCACAGAAGAGACTGATGATCCCAGTGCCACAGCCCACATCCAGGATGACTTTATCCTTCAGAGACTCCTTGTTCTGTAGGATGACACTGTGGTATTTCGTTGTTCGAGGCTGGTCTGCCAACATTTCCAAGTGAAGTTTCTAAAGGAAACACATCAAGAATCACTATAAGGGCCTGGATCTGCATCAAGTTCTGGTCTAAGGAGGAGGATCAGGGTCACAGCTCATGCACCCATCCCTAGCCCTGAAAGTATGAGCAACACATATGCTTTAAAATAAAAAGATCAAATACACCAGGAGATAAAAATAACAATGGCCAGTGAAAGAAACCAAAGTTTCTGGATTCCTTCAAGTTCAGTACAGAACTTCCAGTTCTGTACTAAGAACTAAGGCAGTCAAGTAAGCAGAAAACAGATGTGGACCACTTAGAACACATCAGTAAACATTATCCCCATTCCCCAAACCTATAGTGCAACTCACCAGGTATCCAGCAAGTGAAAACACTGGACACATCACAGGAGACAGGGTAACAGCCCCCACACCTCAAATCCTCTTCACACAGGTTTAGCCCTTAATTACTTGCATGTTTAGCCCTTAATTACCGAGACTATAGCTGGGGGAGGGCTAACAATGCCCTGGCTAGCCCCACCACATCCTGAGGTAGGAAAACACCTGATCTCAAAGAAACAGAGAAAGGTCACTTCAGGGGCTAGCAGAGTCCTGGCTATAGGCAGAGCTGCACCACCCTAGCATACTCAAGCTGCAAAATCAGCCCTGAAGCACCCCAGAAGGAAGACAAGCAGTAAGGGGAGGGGCAGAGCTGAGGCTACTGTCACTCCTATGTTACCCAAGTGGTGCCAACACCAACAGTAGGTATGGATGGGGCCTTCAGGGACCTATTGCTCTTCCCAGTGACACTACCATTAAATGAAAACTAAGGGACAGACTGAGGGAGGCTATCAGCATGGACAGAAAGTCAACACCCCCTATTCTGCCTGCAAACAACCCACTTTGAACATAAAGACAGATTGGGCTAAGCATTAAAATGATGAAGAATGGGTCATGCTAACACAAATCAGGTGAACTGCAGTGGCTGCATTGACACCAGATAAAACACTATAGAGCAAACAATGTTCCAGGGATCTTAAGGTCAGTTCACAACCACACAGGAATCAAGTCATCAAAAAAGAATCAAATTCTAAATACTTTTGTAACTAATAACAGAATTTTAAAATGCACAGATCAAAACCAACAGAAACAGAAGAAACAGGTGCATAGTTGGAGATCCTAGGACCCTCCTATCAGTAGCTGGCCAAGGTGGTTAGGACACTAGGAAGCCATGAAGACCATCACCCAACAGTAAAAATGAACCAAAAGTACCCAGTAATAAACTTAAAAAAAAGCACATACCCTGTATGATAAGAGCCTTAATACTCTGCAACACAAAACAAGGCTAACATACCAGGAAAAAGGGAGGCCAATACGAGAGCTATCACTTCTCCCTAATCATGTGCCAACTAAACACAAGCCGATGAAAGAGAGCACAAAATGAGAATAATTTAAAGCCATAAATACCTAAAAACCACCAGGAAAATGCTAAAGACAGGAGCTCAAACCTTACAAAGATGTAACGGTGGTCAGACCCCTGAAACATAAGGAATGATAAACGCAGCACTGGTCCAAAAATGGAGCTGGGTCACAAGTTATTTATAGGGGAAAATAAGGTAAAATATTGCCTTATTCTTCACAACAAATAAATTCCACAGTAAGTTTTTCATAGTTTAGGATAGCATCTTAACAGCTCTAACAATCTAAGCATAAGCACTGCTGCTGAAGGAAAACTGATGGGCAGCTGCTGCAGTGTGCGGAGCCTGCAGGCCATGGAGGCAGATTTTTACCTGTGGACCTTTCCTGAATAGACTGAAAGCTTTAATCATGTACATACATCAGTGTTTTTTTATTCAACATTTTAACCTTGAACTATAGCATACCTAGGAAAAGGTGCAATAAAAGTACTCGCACAGTTTATCAGTCATGGTTATGCAAGAAACTCTCAAGTGCCATCACAGGGAAGTGAGGACAGGCAGTTACACCAGCCACAGGCCTGCCCTGAGAAGGCTTTCTCTCAGATTTCAGGAGCACTAGTGCCCTGTTCTTAGTTTCCCCAATTATAGTATGCTCCTAAATACCTTTTAATTTTATGTAATATAGTCCAGTTTTTCCTTCTTCCACTCACCATCACATGTATTACATTTACCTTGCAAGTAGCTGTTTTTCTCTAGGTTTAAAAAATGTTGCCACTGCCGGGTGTGGTGGCACAGGCCTTTAGTCCCAGCACTCGAGGCAGGCGGATCTCTGTGAGTTCAAGGCCAGCCTGGTCTGGTCTACTTAGTGAGTTCCACGTCAGCTGGGGCTATAGGAAGACTTTGAAAAGACCAAAAAAAAAAAAAAAATGTTGCCACTTGGGGCATAGGATTGTGGACCTTCCCCCACAGTGGTAAAAGTAGTACAATAGCAGGATATGGTAGTGCCTATAATCCTAGAACTACTCAGGAGGCTGAAGCAGGACCTCCACAGTGAAAGAGTAAAAAGACTACTAAGCAGTTTACTGTTGATTCAGTTACATATTTTTTTCTATTTCAATTTTAAAGTAAAACATATACTTTTTTTAGAGAAGCTCAGAATCTTTTGCTCAAATAGTACCTCTAGCCAGTCAGGAAATGACAGCTCACAAGTCAAATACAGACTATTAAACTAAGAATGACTTTGATATTTTTAAACTGGTTCTTTATAATGAAGAGAAAAATACATTGTGACATATAAGCATCACATGAAGTTCAGATTTCCATGTCCACATTTGAAGCTGTATTGCACCATAGGCATGCACACATCATGTGTCATGCAAGGCTGCCTTCACTCTATGGAAACAGCTAAACATTACAGGAAGACTCTACACACTGCTAGGAGGACAAGGTCTGCATCTCTGCTCCAAACATTGGGAGAACCCAGCAGCTGAACAGGGAGTTAGGAAAGCAATACCAGAGTTCCGTAACTGCCAAAGTACTCCTCATCCTGCCAGGTGTCTTCAGGGTCATACTCCTCCATCTGCTTCCCAAGGTGGTTCGCAGGTATGTACCCACAGCAGCCTGCACGCTCACCCCACCACCAATCTGCTGTGGTTTGCCTCAAGATAAGAATTTTTTCTCCTCTCAAAAAACTGAGCTGGAAAACAATCACCAAAGCAGAAGTTAGAATTCAAAAGAGAATCCAGTTAACTGGCATCTCACCAATAACCAGGCAATAGGATCCCACTGTTGGTGGCCAAATCACAATGACCTCAGTGATTTACCAACAACCTATAAAAACAATAGCAGGATAATTATTCTTTATGGGGCATCCATCAGAAAGAAGAGCACGGCCTAACTTTAATTTTGTGCAGGCACATGCACATACCACAGTGTGCGCATGCAAGTCAGATGACAACTTGAAGGAGTCAGTTCTCCCCTTCCACCATGTGGACTCAACGGATCCTATTCAGATCATCAGGCAAGTACCTTTACCTGCTGATCTATCTTGCCAACCCTTACCTAATACTTTTGAAACAAAAGGCAGGCCAGCTATGTGCAGTTGATTCATTTAGGAGGCTCCACTCATGTGCTTCTGCCACACTAAAGCCTCATTGTCATGTGAACAGGAGGATTCTATAGCAAGTTCTCCATTCAGGGCAAGTACATCCCATCCTGCTCCATGATCTTCACATCCAGAAGTGGTCATACACTGATCTTGTTGGCTCTAATCATGTGAACACATTTTTATTATTTTTATGTATATGCATGTATTGCTTGCATGTACGTAAGTGCACCCATGTTGTGCAACGCCCGCAGAAGACAGAAGAGGCTGTCGGATCCCCTGGAACTGGAGTTATGGACAGTTGTTAGCTGCCATGTGGGTGCTGGGATTCAAACCCATGTCTTCTGCAAGAACAGTGTTCTTAACCGCTGAGCTATCTCTCCAGCCCCATTTGAACACTTCTTTAATTCTGACATGGAACATGTTGAAATTCATAACATGGTATGTCAAGTGAGCACAACTACCTGAGTCTCATCAGTGGCAGCATAGTCTGCGATGGCCACAAATTCCTCTGGATGTGGCTGTAGCTGCATCTGTGCCCCTTCCTGCAGGAGCTGCATCTCACAGCCATAGTCCACAGGGTCTTCCTCCTGCCACCACCAAGGAGAGACACATGTACAGCACTGTGAGCTTTATTGTCTGTCTGTGTCCATCTCTCTTTCTCTCTACCAGGTGATTAGGATTGCTTAAAGGAAAAGAAGCTCTTCACTCCAAAACCTGGCTGGGAATCAGAAATGTCAACACAAATGACAAAATCAAAACTGCTCAATCACAATCTCTCCTCCCTCTCTTTCTCTAAGTAGATTTTTTTTCTTTCTTTTTCATTCATTCAACATAACTTTTTTTTGGTAAAGAATACCTTAGATCTCCTTTTATATTAGAGTTGTCTTACACAATACCTTGTAGAAAGCTCTAACATACAGAAAACTGCTAAAAAACAAAAACATGAGAAAATCTTAAATGTGGACATTGAGAAGAGTTCTCCATGCTTCAGACAGAGAGGTGGCTGCTTCCCCACAATGGGCAGAAGGAAACACTACCTTCAAAGTGCTGAAGGAAAAAAAAAAGTCACAAACCTAAAACTCCTTATCAAGCTAAAAATGTCTTCAAAAACTGAGGCAAAACACATCCTTCAAACGCAAGGTTACAATAAGTTAACCCAGTAAACCCACACTCTAACCACAAAAACAAGTTGCTCAGGCTGAAGGGTATGAGCCTCCATGGAAACTATGAATGAAACAAAAGGGGCTGGAGAGATGGCTCTGCAGTGAGGAACTAGCACTGGCCACCCTTAAGAGAACCCTGGTTCAGTTCCCAGCACCCACACAGCAGCTAACAACTGTCCGTAACTGCAGGTCCAGAGGACACCTTCTTCCAGTCTCTGCAGGCATTGCATTTACATGCAGGGAAAACACTCATATACATAAAATAAAAATAAACCAAAAGGAAATTTTTCTAAAGAACATAAGAAAAACAGAAGACTTCTGAATAGGCAAATGCATGGGGAGACAGAGAAATCACCTCTTGTATTTCATTAAAAACCTCTTCCTAGTGTAAAGCCAGCAGTGATTATCTACTCTGGGGTCATAACACATGTAGAATTAAAGTATATTACAATGAATTGGACAAATATATGAGAAATGGAAAATGGAACTAATAAGATTTGAATACTGTGAAGTAGAAAGAAGATAGGTTAAGAATGTACATTGTAGCTCTCTGGAAAACTACTAAAATAGTATTTAAAAGGTAAATCTAGCAAGCATATAAAGGCAAAAGGCAGAATTATAGAAAATGCCTTATTAAGCTGGGCGTGGTAGCACATGCCTTTAATCCCAGCACTCAGGAGGCAGAGGCAGGCAGTTCTCTGTGAGTTCCAAGACCAGCCTGGTCTACATAGTGATATCCAGGCCAGCTAGGGCTACAGGGAGACCCTGTCTCAAAGAGACCAAAAAAACAAAAAACAAACAAAAAAAAATGTACAAAGAACTATAACAAATAGAAAACAAACAGTAACATGTTAAACTGAATTGTACCACACATTACATTTAATGTTAAAGGATTAAGAAACTGTCTAACAAAGACCCCAAAATTAGACTCAACTAGTTCTTTAAAAGAGAAATTATTTAAATGTAAGAACGTAAGTTGAGAAAATATGCATATACACTGTACACACACATTACCACACAAGAACTAAACATAAGTGGTACCACTAACAAGAAAATTCAAATGCAAGGTAAAAAGTATTAACAAATATAAAGATACTTCATAAAAATAAAAAGACCTAGGAAAAAATACATCCCAAATATATGTACCCCATAACTGAGATTCAAAATATATAACACAGACTGACAAAATCAGAAACAGACAAATCCACATCAATATGGAGTTTTAAAACACATCCCATAAAAGATAAGAGATTTGAGGGGCTGGGAAAATACTCAGTTGGTAAAGTGCTTGCCTTGCAAGAGCAAGGACTTGAATTTAATCCCCAGAAGCCACATAAAAATGCCAGGTATGAGGCTAGAGAGATTGTTCAGCAGTTAAGAGCACTAACTGCTCTTAGAAGACCCGGGCTTAATTTCCAGCACTCACATGGTACCTAATAACCAGCCCTAACTCCAGTTCCAGGGGATTCCACACCTTCTTCTGACCTCCTCAGGCATTGTACAACATGGGTACACTTACAGACATGCAGAAAATACACTCATGCACACAAAAAAATATAAATAAAAAAAGTTTTAAATGCCAGGTATAGTGGTACACATATGTAATCCTAGTGCTGGGGAAACAGAGACAAGAGGATTCCTGAGGCTCTCTGGCCAGCTAGTCAAACATAATTGGTGAGCTCTAGGCCAATGTGAGACCAAGTTATCAAAGGAGGTAGATAGCATACCTGAAGATGACACCTAAGCTTGTCCTCTGGCCTACACACATACACACACACAGTCACACATAAAAGATTTAAATGATACAACCATTTGACTAAGTTTTCATCTCTGCATAACGTACAGTCAATGTCTAAAATGTTATTCGGTAAATGTCCTAATATTTAAATTTCTCAAAAGAAAAATATGGCATTCATGGAATTAAAACATTTTGTGGCTGATAATGGGAAACAAATTAATGAAATAAGTCAATTACAAATAAAAGTCTTATATATTAAAAACCCAGTAGTTGATCATGGTGATGCACACCTTTAATCCCAGCACCCAGGAACTAGAGGCAGGACTGTTAGTTCAAGACCAGCCTCATCAACATAGCAAGTCCCAAGACAGTCAGGGCTACATGGCAAGGCCCTGTCACAAATAAACAAATAAATATTAAAACCCAACATATGGGGGCTGGAGAGATGGCTCAGAGATTGTAGCACCGGCTGCTCTTCCAGAAGACCTGGGTTTGGTTCCCAGCATCTACACAGTAGCTCACAATCACGCTTAACTCCAGTTCTGGGAGATCCACTGTCCTCTTCTGGATTCCACAGGCTCTGTACGCACAGGTACACTTACTACATGCAGCAAAACACTCATGCATATAAATTAAACAAATGAATAAAAAAATCTTTAATAAAAACAATATGAAAATAATTAGAATGAAAGAAAATGCTGAAACTGATCACAGACATGAAAATGTTTGGTTTTTAAAAACATTTTTATTCAAATATTCATTTAGTCAATTGCACATAATCAACATTTCTTGAAATGTAAGGTGACTTACTTTTCCTGATAATATGAATCAAACTGTGAAACCTGTGTTAACATGGATCTTCTCTAACACACCAAGCATCTTTCTGGCCCTATGTCTAGGACCAACTAAGCACAAGTGAAAACTGGAAGACTGTGGTGTTTCGGGCATGTTAAGGAGTTCCCTGAAGTGTTCACAGCACCACTCAGCACGGCGCCCAGTGATTACACTCATTCCCATCTTGCTGCGCTTTAAATTAAAGCATGGTCCTGTTGCCCACCACACTGAAGGACAAGGCAAACTGCATGACACCTGGGAGCTGAGCTGACGCTTGCCTCTCTGTACAGATTGTTACACACAAGTTCTTATCACGTACCAGAACAGAGATGACCTGCGACTCACTTCTGGAACAGTCACCTGGTGTTGCCATAATTCCTTTAAACTCTGTTTCATAACTGCTGCTTTATTATTTAATTTTCCCCTCCATGTCTACTTCAAAAAGAGAGAGAAACACAAAATGCTTGTTACATTGCTTGATAATTAATTTCAACTTTAAGGCTCAATGTGTGTAAAGAATAGAAAGGGAGTTTGGCCAGGCATGGTGGCACACACCTTTCATCTCAGCATTTGGGAGGCAGAGGCAGGCGGATCTCTGTGAGATTGAGGCCAGCCTGGTCTACATAGAGGTCCAGGCCAGTTGGGACTACAGGGAGAACCTGTTTCAAAAAGACCACACACCCACACACAAAGGGATTCTTTTTTCTTTTGTTTTGTGAGACAGTGTCTCCCTGTAGCTCCAGCTAGCCTGGAACTCTCTATGTAGACCAGGCTGGCCTCAATCTCACAGAAATTCACCTGCCTCTGCCTCGAGTTGAGATTAAAGGCACATGTGATGACAGGCAGCTCATCACAATTCTTTAGAAACATTAAAAATTATAAACCTCAAATAATGTGTTTTTTTCATTAGTCGACTAGGTATTTAACTTATTCCCCGGAAGTCCACTGTTGACTTACAATTAATTCTCTGAGGTTCTGACGGCTTAAATTCTAATTCCCTGCCTAGTACTTGATCTGTTTCAATTGGCAGAATCGAGGTCTACATGTCCATATCCCTTCCTGCTGCTCCTCAATTCTTTTTTCAGGGGCAGTGTAACCCTACTGGTTTTAAGATGAATGTGTTTCCAATTACACAACAATTCTTTGTTAAACGTCTGCTTTGCTTCTAGATCTAGGTCTCATTCATTTTGTAATAAGTAGAATTACAAATACTTTACATAAATTACATCTTCAATGGAAAATATGGGGAGGGAATGAGATGGGCGTCTTGGGGGAGGGAAGAGTGATTTGGAGGGGCAGTTGGCCAGGCCAAGTGGGTGTGGCAATGAGAGCCAGGACAAGGCACTGGGGGCGTGGCTCAGGGGTAAACATGGACTGGAGGGCGTGGCCCTGGAAAGGCAGGGCTTGGGGAAGCCTGGGTTAGGGTGGGCAGGATGCCTGGGGATAGGCAAAACTCAGCTGGGGAAGAGCTCGAGAAGGGGTGGACGCAAAACTTACGCCAAAAGGGTAAGGACTTAAGTCTAGAAAGGGGGCGGAGGCCTCGGTTCGCAGCGATGCACCAGCATGTTGGGCATTTTACCTAGCCTGTCCTGCCTCACCTGTGGTCCAGCGGTCTGAGTTGCCCATCAAGAAACCTACCTCGGCCGTGTTTCTCCGCTGAATTTTGGGACTACACCGCGGAGGAACGGACGATAGCAATCCAGAGCCCGAGCCGCCGCCCCAAACCTGCGCAAGCGCAGAACGCTATAGCCGGTGGCGGCGCAGGCCCCGCCCACCGTTTCGTGTCCTGCGCAGGCGCGGTTCCCCTGCAGTCCGCAGGCTTACAGTATCCAGGCAGAAGGAAGCGCTACCTGGCACACTTCCTCGCTTGCAGAACGGAGCAGGACTCAGCACCTCTTGTAAGGGGCTCAGTCTCAAGACTGCAAGGGGCAGGAGAGGGAGTGGAAGGATCGGCCTATCCGGGAGGTGCAGAAGCCGCGCTAGAGAAGGAGGCCTCTGGGAGGCGCGGTCGCACCGGGCCACAAGCTTCCTAGCCTTGCCCGGGGCAAACGGTAGGGCGATCAGAGCCGTCCTGAGGGCACTTGCGGCTGCTGGTATTTGGTCCTCTCTCGCACCTTTCCCGAAGGTCAGTAACCCGGTTTGTCTGGGACCCAGCTTCCCCCGAGTCGAGCCTCCTTCAAGATCCCTGACCAGCAGTTTTCCACGGCCTGAGGTGGTGCGCTCCAGAGACTAGCTCATTTGCGGAGGTGCAAGCCTATCAACTCCTCCCCGACCACCCCGAAGCCCACAGGCACAGCAGAGTCCTCAAGCCCTGCAGAGCCTGTGCTCTGACAAGGCCTCGCCTATCCAGAGGAGCCACCGATGCCATATGGGCTAGAGCAGGACTTCTTAAGCTTTTGCAACTGACAACCCCTTTCAGCCTAAGACATTTTTATGTGACCTTAGGAGTAAAAAATGGATATACAGCCTGTCATAGCGGCACACAGATTTAATTCCAGCCCTCAGGAGGCAGAAGCAAGCTGATCTCTGTGAGATCGAGACCAGCCTGGTCTACATAGCGAGTTCCAGGCCAGCTGGGGCTACAGAGACCCAGTTTCAAAAAATCAAAAATAAATAGACATGCAAATCAAACATTTAGTGATAAAAATCAGAACAGAATTTACTTTAAAACACATCTTTGGTATACACATAATTTTATCACCTATGATAGATGAAAGCAGATTTGCTTACTAAGCCAGCTGTATTTGTCTAACAATTCTTTGTTTAAACCATTATGTTTCCATAAAGGTAGAAAACTTTATAGTAAAAACACTGAAGTTTGGGGCTGGAGAGTTGGCTCAGCGCTTGAGAACACTGGTTGTTCTTGCAGAAGACCCGGGTTTGAATCCTAGCACCCACATGGTAGCTAACAACTGTGTGTAACTCCAGTCCCAGGGGATATGACAGCCTCTTCTGACCTCCGTGGGCATTGCATAACACGGGTGCACTTACCTACATGCAGGCAATACACACACATAAAATAAAAATAATAAATAAGAAAACAACACTGCAGTTCATAGCATACAAGTCTCAAACCTCACACAAGATTTCTCAAGCAGCATTCAGTGGTTTTCATGGTACATGCAGTACAAATTGTACATGTGTGTTGAGAACCAAAGTTGTACTGGAGTCGCATAATGCAACATAGTTGAGCACTGCCAGAGACACTTGAATTCTTTACACATTTAAGTTTGAATTAATTTTTGATCATTCCACATTCAAAAACCTTATACTGTTGCCAAAATTTCTATGCCCCCCCCCCAGTCTACATAGTGAGTTCCAGGACAGCTGGGGCTACAGGGAGACCCTGTCTCAAAAAGACTAATAATAATAATAATAATAATAATAATAATAATAACACATTGGATGGCAGGTTGGACACAGCAGAAGCAGGATCTAAGAACTCAAAACATCTAGGAATTTATCCAGTCTACAACACAGAGAGGGAAAAAGAACTGTGTATGTGATTCTTACATTGCTGCTGAGCAACCACAAGGAGCTAAGAGGGGTTCCTGCAAAAGCAATTTAGGAGAAAATATTGTCCTAAGTTCAGTGAAATCAAAGCAGATATATACAAAGAAGCCTACACATAGTCATATCATAGTAAAACTTTGAAGATAAATAAGAGAAAATCTCAAAAGCAGTCAAAAGTAAAAGATGTATTACCTAGTAAGATCAGCAATAAGAAGTGGCAGAAATTGTTGGATCCAGAAGATAACAAAGTGGCATCTTTAAAGCAAAGCACTGAAAAGAAATATTTTAACAAAATTATTTTTTACAAACTAAGTAAAAATACATTCATTTTCAGATAAAATCTGACCCAAGTAAATCCACACTAAGAAAACACAAAAGGGGGCTGGAGAGATGGCTCAGCAGTTAAGAGCACTGGTTGCTCTTGCAGTGGACCCAGGTTTGGTTCCCAGCACCCACATGGCACTAACAGTGGTTCATAATTCCAGTTCCAGGAGATCTTTTTCCCTCTCTGACCTCCATGGGCATTGCCTGCATAGGTATGCTTACATACATGGAGTCATAACACACATATAAAAATAAATACAAAAGAAGCACTAAAGGAGGTACTTTGGCTGAAGTAAGAGTCCCCTAAGTACAGTAAGGAAAGAACAGTGCTAGGAAGTGCAAGGGTAAACGCAGTTTTAAATTTACCCAAATATTGACAATGATCATGACTTTCAAGGTTTGTAATGTGACTACATGAGCCACATGCCAAAATTACTACCAAAAAAAGCAGCAAAAGTACTGTGATAACTTTAGCTGGGTCAGTAGTTCATATTGAATCTCTCAAGAGATGGAGCGATACAAGTAAAATATAAAGGAATAGGGAAATAAAGTGTTAAATTAATAGAAAAGAAGATAGTAAAGGAGAATCCAAAGAGCAGATGGAAAATGGAAAATAAACTGGGTGTGGTGTCACTCACCTTTAACCCCCATACTTGGGAGGCAGAGACCGCAGATCTCTGTGAGATTGAGGCCAGTCTGGTCCAGCAAGTCCCAGGCAGCCACTGGCCTCTGCCTCCTGAGTGCTGGGATTAAAGACTTGTAAAAAAAAAAAAAAAAAAAAAAAAAAAAAAAAAAAAAAGGGAAAGAAAATGGAAAACAAATATAGGAAGATAATGGAATTTAACCCAATATTATGTGTAATATCAAATGTAAAATTAGTAAACTTGCCATTTAAGTACAGATTTTTGTAGATTTAACTAGACACTATTAAGAAACAAGCTTTAATGAGACAGTTGAAAGTAAAAAGGTAAGGAAAGCTATACTTCACCAACAGAAACTATACAAATATTTTGAAAAGCTGGCATTACATTAAGGTAAATAGTACTACTAAAATAAAGCAATTATTTCATAAATAAAAAGTCAATTTAATAGACATAGCAGTCCTAAATCTATCTTTAACATATCTTAAAAATAAAAGCCAACAACTGACTTGAGTGGCTAAAGAAGAAACAAAAGAGGTGGCTGTGATTTCCTTCTGGTTAGGGCTCAGGATCAGAAAGGTATCCTGTGCCCAGAAAGGTGGTGCTTGTGATCTAATGATCACACTTGTCTCAAGGGAAGAAATGTGTAGCGTTCTTGTTGGATTACATAGTGGAAGAGAAGTGAAAGTGGAACACCGTGGCAGTTGGATCATTCTTAAGTTAGTAGTACCCTTAGTGGGCAGGACACATGACTTTCTTTGAACCTCAGAATAGATACCACAGATGATAGGTGCTGCATTTCTGTTATTTGATTTGATTCAGTCTATGACACATCTGCCTACCTACGGTCCAGAAAAAACTAACGTGTTTGTACAAAAGAAATGAAAAAAATCTATAGACTTACCCAAGAATGCGACAATGTTCATGACACCTTTCATTGTAATAGGGAAAAATGTTACCTATTCATGCTAGAACACATTACTGTGGTCCCCTCTCTGGAGCTAGAGCTGTGGTCTCCTCCCATGAACCTGCAGTTGTGGTCCCCTCCCGTGAACTAGAACTGTGGCCCCCTCCACTGAATCTGGAGCTGTTGTCCCCTCCAGTGAGCTGAAGCTGTGGTCCACTCTCATGAACAGGAGCTGTGATTCCCTCTTGTGAGCTGGAGATATATCCCCCCCCATAGCCCCCACTCCTGTGAACAGGAGCTGTGGTCCCACCCTGGAAGCTGGAGCAGTGGTCCCCTCTTGTGAGCTGGAGATGTGATCCTGTCCTGGGAGTTGGAGCACCCCTACCCCATGATCCAGAGTTGTGATCTCCTATTCTGAACTCTAGCTGTTTTATGAGCCCTTGTAATTCATCCCCAGAAGTCATTCTGGACCACTCTTGTTAGTTTCTAAGCAAGGAAAGTACTTTAAGGGCATACTTCTGCATTGATGCACCTTCACAGTGCCCTTTCCTTCTTTTTCAGCTTAACTTTTTGGAAAAACTAAACCTTTTCAGAAGCGTTCCTTTCTACCATTTTAACCTTAGAACATGTGCTCCATGACCTTGGGCTAAGAGTGCCCAGAAACATGCCCTCCTTGTATGTGACCTTAAACAGCATGCTCAGAATGTGCCATCTGTCTCTCATGAGCTTTCCTATATAAAACGTATAGGCTTCCTGAATAAAATCCCTTCACTTTCTTTGTTTGGGGAGGGCATTCATTGCTTTGAAAATAACTCCAGTGCTTCTCTTACCTGCTTTAGGTAATAAATCTTTCTTCACTCTTTTATCTCTTGGTTGTACTTTTTGGCTTTTCATTAACCAAGATGTGAACTCATTATATTTAGTAACAATTTACAATTTAGTAACAAGGCCAACCATGGATTAAAGGGAGGGGAGATGCATTAGAATCCACCTCTCTCTCTCTCTCTCTCTCTCTCTCTCTCTCTCTCTCTCTCTCTCTCTCTCTCTCTCAGTGTGTGTGTGTGTGTGTGCATGTGTCCGTGTCCGTGTCCGTCTGTGTGTCTGTGTGTCTGTGTGCCTGCTTGTCTATATGTGCACCACATGCATGCAGAAGCCTCCAGAGGCCAGAAGCTGTCAGATCCCCTGGAACTAGAGTTACAGGCAGTTGTAAGCTGCCTCGTGTGGGTGCTAGGAATCAAATTCAGGTCCTCTTCAAGACCAGCAAGTGCTCTTAGCCACTGAACCATCTCTCCAGCCCCTAGAATCCACTCCTTACAGAGTAGTGGCAAGACCACACTGGGAAGGGGTATATGGGATAGGAGCAGCTATTGCACATCACTTTGTAAAACCCATCTCCACTCTGGCCACACCCAGAAACATGAAGAATGTTTGTCCAGGATGCCAAAGGCCCCTTCTCATTTTGAAAGTTAGAATTCTGGGATCTGGTCACCCACATAATTTCTGTGTGGGTGACTATATTAGTTACTTTTTTAGTGCTATGTTAAAGAAACACCTAATAGAAGCAACTTAAGGGAGTAAAGTTCTATTTTTGGCTCATGGTTTCAAAAAATTGCAGTTCATCATGGTGGGGACAAACATGGTTTAGGGTTAGGGTTGGAGCTCTTGGAGGGAGGAACAGCTAGCAGAAGCTTGTTCATATGGCACAGATTAGGAAGCAGAGAACATAGGCCATAACTGAGGGTTGATCTAACCAACCATCAACCTCGAGTGACTTTCTTCTGCCAACCAGGTCCCATTTCCTAAAGGCCTCACACCTTCAAAACAGCATCATGAACTAGGGACCAAGTTTTTAAAACATGAGCCTACAGGGGACATTTCAGAATCAAACTGTGATTTTCTGCAAACAT
Organism: Nannospalax galili; assembly: GCF_000622305.1. Lineage (NCBI taxonomy): Eukaryota > Metazoa > Chordata > Mammalia > Rodentia > Spalacidae > Nannospalax > Nannospalax galili. The sequence goes on along the minus strand of NW_008344186.1, from coordinate 1,962,006 downwards.
TCCATAATGCAAAATGCATTCAGTCCAACTTTAAGGGCCCCTATAATTTAAAGGCCTCCTGTAATGGTTAATGTTCCTTGTCAATTTGACAGAATCTGGAATTACCTAGCAGGCAAACCTCCAGGCACATCTGTGAGGGAGTATCTTAATTAGGTTGAGTCAGGAAAAAGCACCCTAAAATAGGTGACTTCATTTCCTGGGCATGGCTCCTGGACTGCATAAAGAGGAGAAAGCTGAGCACAAGTTCATCATTCTGCTTCTTAACTGTAATTGTGATGTAACCAGCTTCCTCAAACATCTGATGCTGTGACTTCCCCATCATGATAGACTTAACCTCCAACTGTGAGCCAAAATAAACCTTACCTTTCTTAATTTTTTTGTCAGGGTATTTTATCACAGCAATAGGAAAAGTAATGGATACACTCCCTCACTGCTCAAAAATTGAAAGTCTAAATTAGTCTGTTCTGAAACTATAAATTCTTTTTCTTTAAATTTTATTATTTTTATTTATGTGTATGAGTGTATTGCCTGCATGTATGTAAGTGCACTTGTGTCTTGTAATGCCCAAGGAGGTCAGAAGAGGGTGTTGGACCCTCTGGAACTGGAGTTATGGGCGGTTATTAGCTGCCATGTGGGTGCTGGGAATTGAATCCAGGTCCTCTCCAAGGGCAGCAAGTGCTCTTAACTGCTAAGCCATCTCTCCGGCCCTGAGATTATAAATTCTTAACTGTGAGCCCTTGTAAAATTTAAAAAGAAATCCTTCGCTACTTCCAAGTAAATATTTCCATTCCAAAAGTGAGGAATGGGAAAAAAGAGCAGCAAGGAAAGATTGGGCCAAAGCAAGACCAAAACTCAGCAGGGAAAATATTAAATCCTATAGCTCCCATGGGCTAGGGTAGCCCTTGTCATGTGGCCCTACAGCATGCAACACACATGCACTCTCTTGGGCTGGTGTCACTTGATGCCTACAGCTTCCATTCACAGTCTTTTCACATTCCTGTCATCTTCAACATCCTGCTTTCACTTTCACAGCCTTACACATAATCTGCTCAGTGGCTTTCTGCATGGGAATCTGATCCTGTTACACACTGCATAGCCTCATCTTTCTTTAGAGTGCAACCCCCCCACACACACTCACTCATTCCTTAACTCTTGCATTCAAAATGCCTGCATGACACCAAATTTTGCTACCAGCTTGAGAAGTACATTTTTCTGCTCCACTTTTTGTATGGCTGCAGTGGCCTCTGAGTGTCTGGGCCTTTGAGTTACTCAGTAATGAGATTCAAAAAACTACTTTCCTATGTGGCTCTTTTCCACTTTTCCAGTGGGCACCCAGGTTCTGTTTTCAGGTATTCTCCTTTTAAATGAAAGTCTTTCAAATAATTTGTAGTTTTATACCCTTGAATCTTTCATATAGTGGATAGAGGTCTTACCCTCTATTGTTCCAGCAGAAAGTACACAGCATTTTTTTGGCAGGGTCTCACTGTGTAGCCTGGCCTAGAACTCACTATGTAGAACAGACTGGCCTAAAACTCACAGAAATCCACCTGCTTCTGCCTCCCCAGTGCTGGGATTAAAATCATGCACCCCTATGCCAGGGCACAGCTTCTTTTTAACAGGGCTAATCTCATTAATAACTACAGCTACTTTGAACCTGCTTTGTCTGCAATTTTAAATGAATTTACACTCTCAAACTTAGTTATTTTACATTTTTCTGCTCCACTTTTTGCTCCTGATTCTCAATATAAATTGGTTAAAAGCAGACAGTAAGAATCATGTCAAAGCCTGGATGTTATGCTATCTTGAAATTTAATTAATTAATTAGTTTTAAAATAAATGAATTAATTCATTACTTTTAAGTCCAGCTTCACCCAAATTTTCAAGATAGAGGCAGAAATCAGATTCTCTACTAGAATGTACCATGAATGGCTTTAAGCACAATTCCCAACAGTCTTTGTACCACCCAAACCTCACGAGCACCACTTTAATATTTTCATTCTGGTCTTCTGAATGTCCATCAAATCACCCATTAAGCATAGCTTGTAACACCCTAGGGCTTCTTTGATGGGCATTATAAAACTCTTCCTTCAGAAAACAGTTCCAAAGGCCTGACCCAAATGGTCAGGTTTATCATAGCAGTGATCCCTAATGGCCTCTGACACCAATGCAAGTACATTTAAAACAGTGGATAAAGTAGTTTTGTGCAAAGCAACTGTAATTGTTAAAGAAATTAGCCACATTAAAAAAGAAAACTTGTGGGGCTGGAGAAATGGCTCAGAGGTTAAGAGCACTGGCTGCTCTTCCAGAGAACCTGGGTTTGATTCTCAGCACCCACATGGTGGCTAATAACTATTCATACTCCAGTTCCAGGGAATTGAATGCCCTCTTCTGCTCTCCATGAGCATTGCTTGCAAGGGTGTACTTACATACATGAAGACAAAAACATTCATACATGTCAAATAAAAATAAGTGAAAAAAAATTGAAACTTTAGGGCTGAAGAGATAGCTCAGCAGTAAACAGCACTGGATGCTCTTGCAGAGATCCTGGGTTATGTTCACCAACACCCACACAGCAGCTAAAACAGTCCTAACTCCAGTTTCAAGGGATCCAACACCCTCTTCTGACTTTCACAGTCATTGCACAACATGGGCACACTTACATGCCTGCAGGCAATACACTCATAATACAAAAATAATAAAAAAAGAAACTTTGTGGGACAATGTTCATAAGATTCATAAATCCATTTAAAGGCCTGAGAGGTATACTCAGAGAATGAGTCATTTGCTCATTGAAAGGGCCTGTGAGACACTGAGTCAAATCTTTCTAAATTTTAGAACTTAGGAAGTTCTAGGTTTCACTGTAATTATAAGACTATGTCTTTTTGACAGGGTTTTGGGTTCAACCATTTTTCATAAGCCCTCTCTTTCTTTGAGAATCTTCTGCTAGCAAAACCTATGGTTCAGGTTTTAGTAGTGTAAGAATGAAACTCATGCTCTTGAATCTGAAACTCAGAAATTGCCTGTCATCAATTTTGCTACTTCTATAGCTCCAGACTGGTCCTGATTCAGGGTTGTCTATTACAGGGAAAAGCTGCAGAAAAGAATGACCATTTTTGCAATCTATCACAGTTGTTTCCTGGGTCACAGCATATTTACAACTCCTAAACAAACATTTGCTCACTCCATGCCAAGATCTACAAAAGTCTCATCCAATGTTGATCAGGGTTAGGAACTCATAGTTTAAGGTAGATCTGGAAGCACTTGAGACTCCTTGAGCATATTTGCTCTTGTGCCAAACACTTGGGCAGGGGAGGGGCAGTAACAAGATATTTTACCTGCAGGGGTGGGTCAGTTAATGAAGAAGTTTTGAGTTAACAAAAAGTTTCTAAGTTTAGGTTAGGAAAAACAAGTTTCTCAGAATTGCAGAAACAATTGGCCCCCTGGTGCTGTAGGTGTAGCTGGGAGAGAACATTGGCTGATGTAAGTTTCCCAGTATTATAGACACAATGTACTCCCTGAAACTGTAGGTGCAGACTTCAAAGGACCATTCTATCTGAATGAGTGGGGCTAGAAGGAGTACTGGGGCAGGGGGGCTTCTGGGCAGAAATGCAAAGTAAGCAAAAGTTAATAAAATGGGGTCAGTTTAACCATTTCAAATAAGCCAGTCCAAATCTTCCAGAACTCATGAGGTCTAATGAAATATGGTGGGGTTCCCCCTCTTTTATTTAGCCATACATTTTGGAGTAGTTTGCAACAATAGCAGCTGGCATAGTCTGTCATGTGAATCTTTCCTATGTGTGTGAAACTGGACAATATGTTATCAATGACAGAATTCCAGTATCTTAATAAAGCCATCATCTTTGACACCTATAAGTAGAGTTCCATGAAACTTTTTAAACAGAGAATTTGGGAATTTTTTTTTTTTTTGGTATTTTTGAGACAAGGTCTCCCTGTATAGGATTTATTTGTATTTATCAAGGATTTGGCAAAATTTCAGTGATTCAATTTTACATTAAAAAGTCTTCCTACTGGGGCTGGAGAGATGACTTAGCAGTTAAGAACACTGGTTGTTTTTGCAGAAGACCTGGGTTCAAATCCCAGCACCCACATGGCAGCTAACAACTGTCCATAACTCCAGTTCCAGGGGATCCAATGACCTCTTCTGTCCTCGCGGGCATTGCACGACATGGGTGCACTTACATACATGCAGGCACTATACTCATACACATAAAAATAATAAATTAAAAAAACATTTCTAAGTCTTCCTACTAAATTGTTAGTAAAAATGTTTTTAGAAAAATAAAGAGTGAGGAATCAAATACAACTTCATTGTCTCAGTACAATTTCAGCTGCTACAATAGGACACCTCAGTCTGGGGAATTCATAAACAATAGAATTTTATTTGGCTCATGGGTCTGGAGGTTGAAAAGGTTCCTGCTGTGTTATAGTATCAGAAGAGAAAGCTATAGATGACTGAACTTGCTTTCATAACAACTCACTCTGTCACCACAAACCCCTAATGATAAGGGCATTAGTTCATTCAGGGGGCAGAGCCTTCAAGGATAGCTATTCTTGCAAGTTTACCATGACACACACTTCATTTTTATTCATATCTTTCTTAAAAGACTTGTTTTATTTCTATATATGGGGGGAGACTGGGGATGTAGTTCAGTTAGTAGAGTGTTTGCCTAGCATGCATGAAGCCCTGTGTTCAATCCCAAGCCCCTCATAAAACCAGATATAGTCTGTTAGGAGTTCCTTGGGAGCCAGGAAAAAGAACAAGAAAAGAACATAGTCTAATCGGTGTCAGTGTATGCATGTGGAGACTTGTTACATTCCTACAGTCTTAATGTCACAGTTCTGTAACCTTAGAGTATTCAATCAGAATGTATGTTCACATGTAAGGGAGACAAAGGGACTAGAGTGATATAAAAGGCAAAACCTTATGCTTGGGTTTGAACTTTTTGGATAGGAATCTACTAAGTCAGTGATGCCACAAATAAAACCACTTCCTGGAAGAAAAGCCTCAGTGTCACATCTCTTTTTACAGATCTCCTGTCAAATAAATTTGGGACTTGTATCTAGGATTCAGAGATAACATTTTTGACTCCTTTGTTGCAGGGGTATGACCCCTGGAACTCTGGCAGGTGACCTCACCTGATGCCAGCAGACCAGTTGATCCATAAGGGACCAGTCCCTCCCACCATGCTAGGGCAAGACCCTGGGAGCACAAAAGAACCTGGTGGGGTCCAGTAACCAAGTCAAGAGAGAGTCTAGAACTTGGGTTCATTCATTTTTGGAAGCCTTCCCCTAGAAATAGAGGGAAGCTAGACCCCTACTACAGTTGGCTAAGTAAGGGTGCAGGGTGACAGGTTGGAAGTGCAATGTGAATGTGAATGAACAGGATGATGAAAGGGAGAAATGAGGTTCTGGAAAAACAACTCCTGACTTTAAAAAAACAAGAAGTACGTAGCACAAATGTGCTGGGAGGAGCAGTAGCTGGAGTTGGAAGGCAGAGAAGAGCTGGCCACTAGCCCAATGTGTGTACCTACTGGAGGAGTAGCAATGGCCCCTAAGCCTCCTCCACCTGGTGAGGGGAAGCACGACACACAAAGCAGAAGAGCTGAAGGCTGGAAACACAGGGAGGCCTGAGGCAAGGGCAGAGGCGGGGAAGGGACAGAAGGAAACCTGAGTCACAGGAGGACAGCTGGCACCAGGAGGGCAGGGCCTGAGGCACTGGCCAGTCACTGACCAGGCACAATGGTGCATGCCTGTAGTCCTGGCTACTAGGGAGGCTGAGGCAGGAGGATCACTTGAGTCTAGAGTTCTGTACTGTGTAGTACACTATGTTGATTGGGTGCCTGCATTAAGTTTGGCATCAGTATGTAGGGGATAGTGAGACCCCTCTGATAAGTCACCTGTCCTCTTTATCTGAAAGACCATGCAGTCCCCAGAGACTAGACTTACTGAGGATCTCAGGCTATATGCCATACAATATAAAAGTTATAATTGCACAGGAGGCCTACACCATTAATAAACAGGTATGTAAGGTGTTAGGGTCCGTGACTCGGTGGGTCTCTTCAGGAGAACAAATGCACAAGTATGGAGATGCAAAAATCAAGCAGAGTTTTATTAAACCAGCTAGCTGGGGCCGACCGTCCTTCCAAGACATGCAGGTCTGGTTAGAGCGATCAACCCCGAGGCAATTTCAGGTAAAGATTATATAGGCTCCCACAACCGTTACACAAAAGCCCGCGCTTATATGACCAATAGTTTCAAAGCAAGCATTTCACAAACCAATAACTTCAA
>NW_008344186.1:1953404-1954953 GCF_000622305.1 Nannospalax galili | reverse complement strand
GCGCCACCTCTGATAAGGAAGTGAGGCATTGCTCCAGGTTCGACATCGTTTGCCGGAGCTGTTCCAAGTCCCTGTCGATTGCTAGCCTTAGTGCCGTGAGCCCTTGCTCTCACGTTACTAGGGCTGCGATTTCTGTCCCTGCTCCAGCTATCCCCATGGAGAAGAGTGTTCTGATGGTTAAGGCAGTAATGGGTTCCCTCTTCTTTCGAAGTGGACTCTGTTTTTCCTCCCAATAGGAGAGGAGGGATTCATGAGAGTGGTATGAAAGATGGGGCAGAATGGCCACAAGTACACAAAATTCATTATTAGCATTAAATACAGAGGTGGATAGGGCTGGGGTGAGGCCCGTTTTTGAACAGAGCCACCAGCCTGAGGTGGGTATAATCCACTTCCCCTGCTCCCATGGGGTGTTATTGCATGAGGAGCATAACTGGCTTTGGGATGTTGGAACTGTGCCTACACACATGCCAGAGGCCAAGACCTGCGCAAGAGTAAGTCCCCGTGGTCTCCTGTCCCAATAGGTGGGATGAGAGTTGTTGAGAGCATAGGAACTATTTATCCCGATAGCCTCATAAAAGTGTGGGGAACCTAGGTAGCAGAGCCAACATGGGTCAGTAAGAGAGGGAGTGGTATGATTAAGGGTTTCTACTACAGCTAGCACCATCTTCCACATAAGGTTGCTGGAAGTCTGTGGTTTCGCAGCCGTCCCCGGCCTTTCCATGGCTGGGGCTGTGCAGTGCCTGATGGCTTGAAAGTGGGCCTAGGAGACCCAGGCGGGGGAGGTCGGGGCCTCAGACGAGGGGTATTTAACACTGGGTTAGGTCCTACCAGCGACCTAACCACTGCCTCGACCTGGAGGAAGATCTGGAACAGGACCCCCCTCCATGGCGTCTGGCAGGGCATCAGGCCCCATGTCAGCCCATCTGTCCACCATTTATCATTTTTTCCCTTTGAGGTAAAAGTGATTTTAACCTGGTTGGCCAGTGGAGATACTGTCCATTGGTTGTATGGAGAAGTAAACCTCATATCAATCAGGTCAGGGGAAACCTCCCATCTCCACTGCCCATCATTAACTTCCACACAATTCCATTTAGTGCAGTAGAGTCTATCAGCACCCCCACAATTGAGCCTCCACCAACCTGTCTGGAAACCTGGGCAAGCAAAGAACCCATTTGCCCTCAAAGCTTGGCGGTTGACTGTGGATGATGAGTCAACCAAAGCCCGTTTTTTCATATGATGTTGTTCCTGGTGGTTTTTCTGGGGGAGGTAATAAAATTGCCCCAGTACAAGTTCTAAGTCAACATACAGATCTGGCCACCATGTCCACAACGGGGCCATATGGGTGGTGCAGTTCCATTCCTCATATGCATCACCGCTTTGCAGGATCCATGTCTGGAGTACTGGTTGGTGGGGGTTGATGTTCCAAGCTCCCGCTGACACTACTGTTCTCTGGAGGGCCCATAACAGTGCGCTTTCATGTCCAGCTCAGATGTAGCTTTAAGGGATTAGCAGGATTTGGCTGCACCTCCCACTCCTTCACCCAGGATTC
>NW_008344186.1:1950859-1952278 GCF_000622305.1 Nannospalax galili | reverse complement strand
TACTTCTGGTAAGATCAGTCTTCCTTCCCGGTCCCTACTCCAACCTCCCTCCCCAGGCTTTTCTCCCAGAGCTTGTTTTCTTATCCACTCATGGTCCCGTGGGGAATAGTCAGGTCTGGGAGGTAGGGTGGGTAGTTCAGGTATGGGTACCTATAGAGCTGCCAGCACAATGAGCTGCGCTCGCTGGGTTAATTGGCAGAGGGGCCCCATACATTATTTCAAAGGGAGTTAGACCATGCACAAAGGGGGAGTTTCGAACCCGGGACTGGTGCCCAGGCACATGTATAACTGCCACTGCCCTCAGCTTTTCCACATCTGCCAACAGTCTTTGGACTTCCTGCAAGTTCTTCATCTCCTTTCCTTCTGCAGACCGGAATCCTCTTTCCTGGTAGATGGCGCCATGAACATGCACAGTGCCAAAGGCATACCTGCTATCTGTATAAATATTAGCTTGCCTGCCTTCTGCTCTCTCCAGTGCCTCTGCGAGAGCAATAAGTTCTGCCTTCTGGGCTGAGGTGCCAGGGGGCAGGGCTGCACTCCAAATGACTTCCCCCTCGTGCATCACTACCACTGCTCTGGCTCTTCTGACCCCATCCCGCACAAAGCTGCTTCCATCTGTATACCAGTCTAATTCAGTATTTGGCAGCCGTGTGTCTCTCAGATCTGCCCATACCTGGATGATTTCAGAGAGAACGTCTCTACAGTCATGGATGGGGGTTGACAGGTCTGGGTCTGGCAGGAGAGTGGCAGGATTCAGGGTCACTGGGGCCGAGAAGGTGATTCGAGGAGAGTCCAGCAGGAGCCCTGGGTAGTGGGTGAGCCTGGCATTTGTCATCCATTTCCCTGGAGGGTGCCTGAGAATCCCCTCCACAGTATGCAGGGCTGTCACCCTCAGGTCCTGGCCAAAGGTCAGCTTGTCAGCTTCCTTCACCAGTAGGGCGATGGCTGCCAAGATGCTTGTGTCAGCCATCTGGCTCCTTCCGCTATCTTGTACCCCAAGTAAACCACCGACCTCTGGCAGATATGTGCCTTTTTGGCATTGGCCAGATATCCCAGGCTGTCCAGTTTGGCCAATAGGTTCCTTGTAGCTTCCATGCACTCTTCACAGGTTGCTGTAGCCAGCAACACATCATCCACATACTGCAGCAGAGTCACATGGGGGTGCCTTTTGCGGAAGGGCTCCAGATCTTGGCTTAGTGCCTCATTGAACAAGGTGGGAGAGTTCTTAAAGCCTTGTGGCAGTCTGGTCCAGGTGAGCTGCACTGTCTTCCCCCCTCCTGGTTCTTGCCACTCAAAGGCAAACAAAGGCTGACTGACTTCAGCGAGAGGGACACTGAAGAAAGCATCTTTCAAGTCTAGGGTGGTATACCACACATGAGATGGTGGCAGGGGGCTAAGTAGGGTGTATGGATTGGGCAC
>NW_008344186.1:1949163-1949758 GCF_000622305.1 Nannospalax galili | reverse complement strand
GGTTTCTCCCTGAACAATTGTTTTTACCTTAGCCAGGTTAGTGGGCCATCTTGCAGCCACCTGGAGCCCAATCATCAGTGTCTGGAGGTAGACCCGGAGGCGCTCCCTACCTTCTGCCATCCCAAAATCCCAATTTGGGCGTGTGAGGGGGAACGCCTCTTCAATGGCAGGCTGAAGGGTAGTGGGCCTCCCATTTTCTCCGAGGACGTTCTTCCTGGCTTCATTCAGGATGCGTTCTTGCTCTTCTGTTGTGAAGAGGGTGCGAAGTAGCTGCTGGCAGTCATCTCACGTGGGATAATGGGTGTACATAATGGATTCTACCAAACAGACACTTAGGGTCTTCAGAAAAGGGAGGATTTTGGGTCTTCCAATTGTAGAGATCGCTAGAGGAAAATGGCCAGTATTGATACTGCTGAACTCCATCTGGGCCGCCGACTGTGCGGACCAGCAGAACTGGCACGGCTCCTCCTGTGGTGGAGAATGGAGCTTACCCCACTTGGTCCCTGTTTCCTTGAGACCTTAACTGCATCCCTCCCACCTCCCCAGGTCATCTATCCTCTCCTGTAGAGGAGTCTGGGGAGGGGGCAATCACTGG
>NW_008344186.1:1948560-1949051 GCF_000622305.1 Nannospalax galili | reverse complement strand
GAGAACTGGTGGAGCACTAGGATCCCTGCCTCTGTGACTGGAGGACTTCAATCCTTCCTGGGTGACCATGATGGAGACTTTTGGTGGGCAAGCATGAGGCTTTCTCACCAAGAGGGGCCTTAACCAGGATGGGGGATCCTCTGCCAGATTCTCCCACAAAAGGATATAGTGAAGTTGATCTGGGTGGCCCTGTGGATCAGGCCGGGTAATGACAGCCTTGACCTTGCCGATGGTGTCCAGGGAAAGGGACCCCTGGGTCGGCCAACCTACTCCAAAGGCGGGCCATTCAATCGAGCAGAAAGTGCCAAACTTACCCTTCCTGATGCTGGGGCCCAATTTCAAAGCCCACTCCTTCACCTCCGAGAAGTGAGAGAGGATTAAACCTTTAGGAGTGGCATGAGTCTGGCCCATGGTAGAAATCACAGAAGAGAGAGAGAGAGATGAAAAGGGAGAAGTGAAGATGCCACTCTAAACAATGATGGCCAGTGGGT
>NW_008344186.1:1938173-1948031 GCF_000622305.1 Nannospalax galili | reverse complement strand
CCTCCGCAGGCGCCAGATTTGATGGCAGGCTTCCTTCCTAGGGCCGAGACACCCGGACCCTAGGGCCAGGGCTGGTTACCTGGACTTTCACCTAGGTGCCAGGACTCGAACTCGGACTTCCTCACTCGGGGTTACTAACCCAAGACCAGACACGAGATGGCGACTCTCGCTTTATTCTGGATTTTACAGACACGAGGGGGCTACCCTTGAATTACACTGCCCTGTCCGGAGAAAAGAAACTCTGCCTCCATTCGTCCTTTGTTCCCCAAGAAGCCCCCCCGAATCCGGGACGAGCCCCCAAAATGTTAGGGTCCGTGACTCGGTGGGTCTCTTCAGGAGAACAAATGCACAAGTATGGAGATGCAAAAATCAAGCAGAGTTTTATTAAACCAGGTAGCTGGGGCCAACCATCCTTCCAAGACACACAGGCTGCAGCACTTGCCCCTATCTCCAGATGCCTGTGTCTCCAGTTGAGTTAATTGGTTACAAGCAGTAAATTCAAACAAGTAAATTCAAGCAGTAAATTCAGACAAGCAGTAAATTCCTCTTTCCCTAACAAAGGTATATATATAACTTACCAAAGTGGGGGGGGGTAAGGATAATGAGAAATCAGGTTGATGGAAGGCTTCTTGAACTAAGATCCTTTCAGAATATCCAGTAAGATGAAAGAAAAAAACTAAAATGTTTACTGCTGTGTGCTGGATAGGTTTAGTGTCAACTTGACACACCTGGGTTGAGGGAGCCTCAATTGGGGAATTTCCTCTATTGGACTGGCCTGTGGCCATGTCTGAAGGGCATCTTCTTGATGAGTGATGCGGGAGGGTCCACCCCACTGTGGGTGGTACCACCCCTGGGCAGGTGGGCCTGTGTTGCATAAGAAACCAGGCTGAGCAGGGGCCACGGGAGCAAGCCAGTAAGCAGCATTCCTCCATGGCCTGTGCTCCAGCTCCTGCTTCCAGGTTCCTGCCCTGAGTTCCTACCTTGGGCTCCCTGATGAACAGCAACCTGGGAGTTGTAAGCTGAATAAACCCTTTCCTCCCCAAGTTGGTATTGGTCAGAGTATTTTGTCACAGCAATGAAGAAACAAACCAGGACATGCTGATAATGGACCACCTCTCCAGGTGCACAGAGGCCTTCTGCCTCTCAGCTGCTAGTAATGTGATCAAGATAGTCTTAGAGTACATGAAATCTGGTGGGGGGGTGTAAGAGGGGTACAGATAGGGAGAAAAATATAAAAATCCTGAGTCTGTAACAGAGGTCATGCTCTCCAGATTCTGGGCTTCAAGGAGGTGCCTACATCCTCTGGCCCCCAGGCCATGGGAGGAAATGTCCTCTCAGGCTTATTCTCTAATAAATCTGTTTACTCTGTAGAAGGTCGATTTCCCTTTGTCTCCTTCCTGTTTTATAATTCCTTACAGGCCTCATCTCTGAAGTCTAATGTATGAAGTATAGATTAATGTTATACAGGAAATAGAAAGTTTTCAAGTAGGATGAAAAATGTCCAGGAAGTTACTCCATAGCCTTTTCCTATTAGCAGAGTAATTAATGTAAATGAAAACTTATCACCACCTTATTATAAAATTTAACATCTGCCAAGTTTTACAGTATGGAAACTTTAAAAATCAGGAATAAATATTTATAAATATATAATTAAAATCAAGGATTTGATACAGATATTAGGAATAACTGAATATGAAGAATTGAATACATGGGTAAAATGGGTTAAGTTTACAGTGCTCAATAAGAATAATTGTTATTTACAGCCACTTTTGAAAGAGATGTATCCTTGTTCTGGAAATTGTTACTGAATATGTTAAAGCTGTAATGAAATGCTTCTTCTAATCATGTGGTTGTTAAAAAAAAAAAAAGAATAGTTGTTATGCTTGTGGAGCAGGGAATTCCCTGGTTTAAGTAGTACCCTTTCGCCCTTGGATGGGACACAGACCTCAGAGTTAATTGCATGCTGGCCTTCTTACAAGATAAGGAAAGGATGTGTGGAGAACTAAAAGTTGCCAAAGTCTGTTGCTTCAGTTTCTGGCTATACATCTAGCCCTTTGGAACTTCCTCCTTATCAGCAGGGAGAGTAAATTATTCCTCATGTCTCACATGAGAGGGGGATAGATTCTCTGATGCAGTGAGGCATTGTGAAGCTTGAACCCACATCTTGAATGCCTTGAGCAATAAAAGAGCAAATAACAATTACTCTGCCCTCAATGTCTCCCAGCTGACATATGGTAGTACTGTGGACTGAGGAACCATTGCTCAAGCCTACCACCAGGCTAGTAAGGGACCAGTGCATTGGTTCAAGTGACTATACCCTTTTACCTTGACATTCAAGTCTCCTCCTCTTTGCAAAATTAATCCCAGGGCTAAGAGGTCATTACCTGGGTTCTTTAATATGCGCAATAATTCTATAGGAGTACCCAGGGGAATCCCCAAATAATTTAAGGCTAGAAGCCAAATAGCTACATGTTTCAAATAGACTATATTCTGGTGGGTGACAATATACAAAAATGTAAATTAATCAACAAAGATTTATTGGTTATATCAGAAATACCTTTTAAGTAGTATCTATCCAGATAGATACCACAAGCTAAGTGCTTGGGAGAACAGAATCACACTTGATATGATGCTAGCAGAAAAGGGAGGTGTCTGTTGGTGGAAAATATTGCACTTTTATTCTGAATAATTCAGTTCCTAATGGAACAGTTACAAAGGTTCTTCAGTGACTAACTACTTTGTCCCATGAGTTATCTGAAAATTCAGGAAAAAAATCTTTTTCTAATTTTACAAAACAGTGTTTTGAAAAAAAGGAGTCTAATTTGTTAGTCTTAGATGCCATGATTACAACTGGATGTTGTATAATCCCATGCATACAAGGGATTAAGCATTAGTTCAATGATTAAGTAAAATAACAATAACTGGAAAATTCCTACATCTTATCATAATATGTTATTACTGAGTACTAATTAAATTTAAAGAAAAGAGGTAAAGAAGGAAAAATTATAAATGTCACTTTTCTGTTGCTGTGATAGAATTTATAGAAGGAAGAGTTTATTTGAGCTTATGGTTCCAGGGAAATTACAGTCCATCATGACAGGGGGCATGGCATCAGAGGTGGCTTGAGGAGGAGCAGAAGCTAAGCTCTACATCTTCCAGCAGGCATAGGAAACAAGAGAGAAACTGGAGATCCAGCAAGGCTTAAGAACTCTCTAGGCCCACCCCCAGTGACATGCTTCCTCCAGGATAGCCACACCTTCTAAGACCTTCCAAAACAGTGCCATCATCTGGGGACAAAATGTCCAAATACTTGGAGCCTATGGGGACATTTTCATTCAAATCACCACATTCCACCTCCTGGCCCCCATAGGCTCATAACCATATAAAATGAAAAATGCATTTAGCCCAACTTTAAAAGTCCCCATAGGCATTAGCAGTCTCAATACTATTCAGAAGTCCACAGTCCAAAGTGTCTTATGAGACTCAGGTAAATATCTTAACAGTAAGCTTCTATAAAATCAAAAGACAAATTACATACTCCCAACATATAGTGGAACTGAACACACATTACCATTCCAAAAGGGAGGAATGGAGGCACAGTAAGGAAATACTGGACCAAAACAAGACCAAAAACCAGCAGAACAAACACCAAATCCAGTAGCTCCACGTCCAACTTCTGGGACTTTACTTCCAAAGGGCTTAGATGGCCCAGCCTCTCTACCTTTGCTGCATGCAACACACATCTCTCTCTTGGGCTGGTACCACTCCCTGTATGCAGGTCTTCTTGGAAGATACCTCACCGTTCTGGCATCATGAATGTCTTCTTGGGGTCTCCATTGCCAACCAGGCTTCACCTTCAGAGCTTCACGCAATGGTCTACCAGGGCCTTCTCTATGCAGGAGAACCCCTGCTGCAAGCTGCCTAGCCTCCGCAGCTCTGTGAAACTGCAGAGGAAGAACTGATGACCCTTTCACTCTTGCATCTTTCATGCCTCTAAAACCAGCACCAGGTGAGCAACATTGCCAAGTTTGACTGCAAGTTTTTGATGGACTCCAGCCTGCTCCATCCATTTTTGAAGGTTTTCTCTTCAGTGGTCCCTGCAGAATTTCCCTTTCACAAGTTGGAGGCTTAACTGGGTGTGGTCTTGCCCTGGAGGCATTCTCTCCATTGTTTAAGTCCAAATCTCTAGGCCCCTCCTTAATCACTTTTTAATCTCTTTAGCAATGGGATCATCTCCATCACATGCCAGGGCTCCAACATTAATCTTCCTAGTGTTCTTTTTCAATCCATCCTGTACATTCTGTATTTCTTTCTGCCCCATTTGCACTTTTTCACTGTAAATCTGTATAATAGTCACCATTAATAGCCACACTACCATTTCTACATTATGCTGTCTTGAAATTTCTTTCACCAGAGAAATTAGTCCATGGCTTTTCAACTTAGCCTCAGGCAAGCTTTTTGGCTGTGGGCAGACTTCAGCCATACTCTTTGCCAAAATATTCCAATTGCTGCTTAAGTCCTTATTTCCCTCTGGAACTACATTGTTCTCAGTACTGCTTTCTTCCAGGCATCTACTAGAATGACCTGTTAAGCTCTGCTTACAGCAATCAACCACTTTTCTAGCCCAAGCTTCCAAAGTCTTCCACATTTTTCCAATACTTTAAAAAGAAATTATTTCTCCTGCCAAGGAAGCAATGAGAGGTTTTTGTTGTTGTTGTTGCTGTTTTGTTGTTGTTTTGTTTTTGTTTTTTTGTTTAGTTATAGAAGGAAGAGTTTATTTGAGCCTATGGTTCCAGGGGAATTACAGTCCATCACAGTAGGGAAGCAGGGTGGCAGAGGTGGCCGGAGGAGGAGCAGAAGCTAAGCTATACATCTTTCAGCAGGCACAGGAAACAAGAGAGTAACTGGAGATCCAGCAAGGCTTAAGAACTCTCTAAGCCCACCCCCAGTGATGTGCTTTTTCCAGAATAACCACACCTTCTAAGACCTCCCAAAACAGCACTATCATATGTGGACAAACTATCCAAATACTTGGAGCCTATAGGGGACATTTTCATTCAAACCACCACATTCCACCTGCATCCATAATACTGGCCTGTGGCCATGTCTGTGGGGCATCTTCTGATTGGAAGATGGAGTGATATGGAAGGGCCCAGTCTACTGTGGGTGGTGCCACCCCTGGGCAGGTGGGCCTGTGTTGCATAAGAAAGCAAGCTGAGCAGGTGCCAGGGGAGCATTCCTCCATGGCCTGTGCTGCAGCTCCTGCCTCCAGGTTCTTGCCCTGAGTTACTACCTTGGGCTCCCTGATGAACTGTGACCTGGGAGATGTAAGTTGAATAAACCCTTTCCTCCCCAAGTTGGTAGTGGTCAGCATGTTTTGTCACAGCAATGGAGAAACAAACTAGGACAGAAATTGGTACCAGAGAGTGGGGTATTGATGTGACAGACCAGACCTTGGTGTTTTTAGGAGGATTGTGGAAGCATTCAGAACTTTGGGCTGGAAAATCCATTGAGTGCTTAGACGTTGTTGCTGTAGAGCTTGGAACAGTTATGCTGAAAGAGTTGTGAACAATGGAGGCCTGGCTTGTGAAGCTTCAAAGTAAGCAGAGACTATCAGGGCTGTTTTTGTGATGTTTTGAATTGAGAATCTGTAGGTTCTTGTCATCTGGGGCTGAGGAATCATCTGTGATTAAGAAGAGACCAGAACCTGAAGTAAAACCTTTGCTTTACTAGGACAATTGGTGCTGGTTAGCTGGGGCTGAAAAATCAGCTGTAAGTAAGTAACAAGGGACCAGCATCACTGTGGTGAAATTTTCTGGGAGGTATTTCCTTAGGGTCAGCACACAGAGGGACCTGAACATCCATATCTAGCTGGAAGCAGGACTTGGTAATGTGTAAGAGTCTCCTGCATGGTTCTGGTGTTGTAAGCATGAAGGGGTCACAGACAGCAGCTGAGGCTTGGCACTGTGAGAGGCCAGGAAAGGCCATAAGTGAACGTACAGCTTCGTTCCAGTGAAGATGCCAGGATTGAAGGGGTCATGGAGAGACTCTGAGGCTTTGCACCCCAAGAGGCAAGAAGAGGCCATTGGTGAAGGTGTAGCCTCGGTTTCAGTGGAGACCCCAGCTTTTTGGAGATGCCAGGACCATGGGACAACCACCAAGGACAGCAGTAGGTATGGAATGGAGTTGGCCTGTGTCTGCAAGACATCCACCATGCTGTAGATGGCAGAGTCAGAGAAGTGAAGCTGCCAGAACCCTTTGGCGCCCGGAAGATCATGAGTGAATCCCACATGTCCAGCCTTGAGTTACTTTGCTGGACTTTGGTTTTGCTTAGGTGTTCCTGATTCTTCCTTTGAAATAAGACAGTGACCCCAGCTTTTTGGAGAGAAGCCCACCCACAATTAAGAGACTTTTAAAAGAGACTGTGGACTTTTTTTTTTCTTTTTCTTTCTTTTTTTTTTTTTTTTTTTTTTTTTTTTTTGCTCTTTTTGAGACAGGGTCTCTCTGTAGCCCTAGCTGTCCTGGAACTTATTATGTAGACCAGGCTGGTCTTGGACTCACAGAGATCTGCCTGCCTCTGCCTCCCAAGCACTGGGATTAAAGGCATGTCCCACCAGGCCCAGCCAAGACTATGGACTTTTAAGTGTTTGGATTTTTTAAGGACTGTGGGGCTTTTAAGTTTGTACTATCTTATGTTGTGATATTAACATCATATCTTGGGGACAAGAATTGGAAAGGTTATGGTTTAATAGTGATGTGTTTGTGTGTCAAGTTGACAAGGGGTCAATTTTGCTGGATAGCTTTAATATCAACTTGACACTCATGGGTGAGGGAGCCTCAAATGGGGAATTGCCTCCATAGGACTGGCCTGTGGCCATGTATGTGGGGCATCTTCTGATTGATGAATGATGTGGGAGGGCCCAGCCCACTGTGGGTGGTGCCACCCCTGGGCAGATGGGCCTGTGTTGCATAAGAAAGGAGGCTGAGCAGGGGCCAGAGGAGCATGCCAGTAAGCAGCATTCCTCCATGGCCTGTGCTCCAGCTCCTCATTCCAGGTTCTTGCCCTGATTTCCTATCTTGGGCTCCCTGATGATGTGGGAGATGTAAGTTGAATAAACCTTTTCTTCCCCAAGTTGGTATTGGTCAGCGTGTTTTGTCACAGCAATGGAGAAACAAATAGGACAACTAAACTTTGTGCCAGACACTGTACATCTGTTATTTGATTTTTGCAACAATTCTGTGAAATAGGTATTTAATTTGCTTTTTATAAATGTGCTGGATAGCTTTAGTGTCAACTTGACATGCCTGGCTTGAGGGAGCCTCAATTGGGGAATTTCCACTATTGGACTGGCCTGTGGCCATGTCTAAGGGGCATCTTCTTGATGAGTGATATGCGAGGGCCCAGCCTACTGTGGGTGGTGCCACCCCTGGGCAGGTGGGCCTATATTATATAAAAAAGCAGGCTGAGCAGGGGCCAGGGGAGCAAGCCAGTAAGCAGCATTCCTCCATAGCCTGTGCTCCAGTTTCTGCTACCATGGGCTCCCTGATGAACTGTAACCTGGGAGTTGTAAGCTGAATAAACCCTTTCCTCCCCAAGTTGGTAGTGGTCAGAGTGTTTTGTCACAGCAATGGAGAAACAAACTAAGACATATATGTAATTTCTTCTTTCTTTTCTTTCAAAGGAAGTTTTACTGGTACAATGTAGAGGCTTCAAGAGTCAGCCACAATCTGCATTTTTCTTGTCCTTGGTTTGTTCTTCCCAACAGGGTTCTCAGGGACTGTAAATCCTAAACAAATTCTGGATAACATTTGTCTAAGATCAAATGTAAACTCAAGGTTGCATTCTGCTCTAGTAGCTGCCTTTTGTTTATCAGCTGCACATTTTTTTGCCAACCATGAAAAAAAATATAAACGTAAAAAATAAACTCTTTTCTATCATAACACACTCCAGAGCGAGAGTACATCTCTTTCACAAGTGACTATAAGTTTCTAGGAGGTTCACAGTTGAATTAATACAGTATAATATTGAACTCAGTATAAACCCTATAAGACATAGAATTGAATGAGATTACACGCACAAAAAAGATCTCCATTTCATTTTAAAATATACTATTTCCTACAGAAAGACTCATTTTTAATACTACTAACACTTAGATGTTTGCACATGCATCTCTAATCTCTATGTATCTGATTATTACTAGTCACAGTCAGTTACACTCGGATCCTTGGCACCTGAATATGAATATGAAGTCATCAGGTAGGTTTCAATGGTAAAGTTTATCACCCCTACTAATTAACATGAAGTAAATTTTTACGCTTCCTCCTCAAATATAACTCATTTTTTAATTTGTTGATTTTTTTGTGCGTGTATATCATACCGAACATCCTTATTCATCTATATACCCACTTTCCAAATGACACCCTCCCATGCTCCCCCCACTGGAGCCCACATACTCTGTCATCCTTGTTACTGTCCACTGTGTTGTCGGTGCCCCCAGCCATTCCCCAGTGCTTGTCCATCTGCTGAATCTAGTCAGGCTGTTTAGAGAGCCTTGTTTTAGGAAGATCAGCTGTTCCTTATCTAGCAACAATCAGTTGTCAATATTCCTTTAGCTAAGATTGGGGTCTGCTGTTCATTTTCCCAGTTCTATGCTGGGTTACTGTCTGGGAGTCTCTTGGGCCACCCTGGCCAACAACTCAAAGGAAGGTATCTCCTGTCTGGCATTGTTTCTTGTTATATAGCCTTTAGATATGCATATGGACTCTTAAAAAATTATATTGACAGGGATGGAGAGATGGCTCAGTGGTTAAGAGCACTGATTGCTTTTGCAGAGAACCTGGGTTCAATTCCCAGCACCCACATGGCAGCTACAGACTGTCCTTAGCTCCAGTTCTAGGGGAATCCGAAGCCCTCTTCTGACCTCTGTGGCATTGCATGACATGGGTGCACTCACGTTCATGCAGGCAATATACTTATAAAATAAAAATAATAAAATATTCAAAAAAATTATATTAACCCCTTTAATCTTTGGTTATACTTTCCTTTCAGGTGTTTAAGACCCTACAGTTGTCCCAGATAAACCAATTTATTTTTACTCTTAAGGCTGTTTGAGGATCTGTTCCTCAGGGGTTGCAAGGGCTTGGGAGGAGCCCCTGGCTCCCCTTTCTTTTACCGGTTCCACCTATGTGAAGATAAGTCAAAGATCCTGCTCAACCATGGTTGGCTTCGCTTGGAAGCATGGAGGAAATGTTTCTTCTGTGTTGACCCTCCGCTTTGTATACTGGACACTGGTTCAAGTCCATCTGGTGGGGTCTCCATGGCCTCCTTGATCAAGAGGACAGGTGACTCACCACAGTTACAGGACATTTTGAGAGATGCTCATAGTCCCCTGGAACTTAGTCGACCTAGGAGAACAAGGAGCAAAAACTGTCCTTTGACCAAATTAACATAGGCCTCAAAGTACAGCTGTTAAATATCCAAGAAGGTTAGTTCCACCAGTCTGGTACTTTTAATTACCATGTGCCATGTAGATAAAGCTTGGGCAAAGACCAAACATTCTCAGATAAACATTATGTAGACATGTATTATATTCCTTGAGCTAGTTGGATGTATAATTTGTCAGTAGGTTGTTCGATTAATACGGTTCCCTCTGTTTTATTTTTAAACTACCTAGGAATTATTTATCTCTTGCATTGTTTAACCTTTCCACCATGGTGTCCCCATTTAAAGTGCCACCATTTTCTCCCTTAAAAATACCCTTCTCCTATGGTCCAGATTTTCTTGAGCTCCTTCTTTCCCTTTATCCCCAAGGTTCCTTGTATAACCCTGCCTCTCCCCTTAAAATAACCTGATTTTTA